>NW_026901988.1:0-7637 GCF_033783945.1 Neopsephotus bourkii | reverse complement strand
ATTGGTAACTGATTTTTAAATGGCTCAGGCTGAATTGCCTATAAGAAAGGGGATGCGTGCTTGCAGTAAGATTATTTCAACTAAAACTCTGGTACATGATTAAAAAGAAGACTGAAAGAAGGATGCTTTTTGAGAAAACCATAAGTACATATAAAAATTAAATACAAAGAAAGAATCAGATGGAAAGCTTTGGATTACTGGCTGAGTAGGGCTGAAGAAATGGGGTTCTCAGTTGAAATCAGCATCCAACATTCTTGTTCTAACAACATAGTCGATACTGATTGAGGCAGTTCTTGGAAAAATCAGTGCTGTCGTTTTATGACAATTCTGAATTGTTTCCACTTAGTCATCTCAAATGGCCAAGCTGCTTTCTCTCAGTTGGAGAGAGAAGAGCCTGTTTCTGAGTCATGTTAGTCCTTCGTTTTGGTATAGATTTGTTACAGATGGCTTTTCTATACAGAAGCTTCTATATAGATAAGTTGCACTTTACAAGAATTTAGAACAGAAAAAGTAGCTTCTGTTTCTACAAGAAATTTTCCTTTATCATTCCCCAACCTAACTGTAGCCAGGGGCTCTGCTGGGGAGGGTTTTGAATCTTCCCCCGCTCCTCCTCAGTCTTCATCTAAAGTATGTCAGGGCAGGCCCTAACATTCCACTAAATCTCCGGTGTTTTATTTTCACTCTGAGGGCATTCTCTCTTCCAGTGCTCCCTCTGTTTACAGACTGCACTCTCATCATTCTCCAAGTGCAACCCATGCAGTCTGTTCACAAGCCTTTCCATGTAATCCTTCTTTCTGACCCTTTCCTCCCAGGCCACTCCCCCCTTTCCTGCTTTCCTGGGTGAGAGCAACAGCCAACAACATTTGTTTCCTCCCTATGATTTCCTTCTCCCTTTCAACTCCTCTGTTACTGTATATGCTCCAGGCTGTGATTTATTGAGTGACCGAGAGTCTGTCCCTCCCAGTTTTTGCAGCTTGCATTTAATACCTGGCTCTGATTGACCAATAAAAAAGGTAAGATAACTGTGCTGCACCTTTTTCAGGGTCCTTACCTCTATACTTATGTTTCATTCCAAACAAAACCAACCGCTGATATTTGGTTAATAAATCCTGCTCAGGCAGAACATTTGGATCCCATGTAGGGTCTGTGGAGGGAAAGTGGTCGTCCACTGACACTGCCCTGTCTGTGCCCCCTGCGTATGGAACTTTTCTGCCTCCTCCCTTGCTTTTGCCAGCACTCTATCATCATAAGTTACCAAAGTATCCAATCCTACTTGTAAATCATTCCAGTCTGGATCTTGTGTTCTAATAATCGGCTCCATCACTTTAGTTACTTTTTCAGGATCTTCCCTATCGGGCTCAGCTAACTCTTTCCAGGCTCATAAATCTGACACAGAAAACGACACCTTGATAGTCACCAGCCCCTCCACCCCTGTTCCTTGGCGTAAGGAGCTTGTATACCTCGGAGAGCACCTTTCGTTGTTCACCTCATGATGGAGCTAGAGCTCTCTTCCCATCTGCATCCAAACCTGCCCCCCCCCTCCCCGCCCCAGCTCCTTCCTTCTTTTAATTTGTGGTCCAAGTAATAATTCCACATCCTCTTTTTCCTACCTCCATCTAACACACCACTTACCAATACTACACGCAGAACATCAACTCTTGAGCGGTTTGTTATTATCCTCCTCCAGTGCTAATACCATGGGATCTGTAGATATATGCACACACCCCTTTCACAAGTCCGAAATACTGTGCCAATCAAAGAATAAATCAATATACCATAACTCATCCCACTTCACCTCCATCCCACTTTGGCAAACCAATCAATTATAATGAATTGTACTGTTCACAGGCCACTTCGCCCCAGACTCCGGCCTATACAATGGCCACCATTGATTACAATACTTTATCGAAGTCTCCTGAGTGACTGAGCCCACCCGGGGATCCACCAATTTGTTTTCAATGCTGCAAAATGCAACCCAATGGGAATTCCTTCAAAATCCTCCCTTTGGAGGCAGTGGTCCTGACCTCCATCCAAGTGCAACGTCCAGACAACCAACCAAATCCTTAGCCGCTGCACAGGGCATCCCCTGTGACTCATGGGGACAAGTTACCAAAAAGAACGCCTTGCTAAAGCAATAAAGTCAGGCTCTGACCGAGGTCCCGAGTTGGTCCGGGGATCTGTGGTTCCTTTCAGGGAAATCCCCAACACTGGCGTGAAGGCCCCAGAGGGTCCCCAGGTCAGCAGGAAGCACGGCAGAGGGGCCATGTTCGGGCACCAGAGTTTTGTCCGCAGAAGTCCTTTGGAGAAACTCTCTAAGGCTCAATGTGGAGTTTCAGAAAGCAGCTTTCTTTATTGCAGCGCTGGGCGCACACGCAAACAGTTCCACAAAGGTGAGCGTGCCCGTTCCTTGCCGGCAGCAGCTCTGTATTCAGCATACTCATGCATATTTACAGTCTTTCCAGGAGGGCATTTCCATATTCACGAGATTCCCAGGAGCTAATTATAATATCTGCATTTCAATTACACATGCGCTCTCTTGCGGAGTGGGGGTCTCTGATGGTCGCCCACAGTCTGCCTTACTGTGTTTACTGAGTGACATTTTTGCTTGCGCATGCTCTCAAGGTCCTAGTGCTGAGTTAGCAGAGGTATGGCTTTGCTTTCTTTGCGTTCCGGTCTCTGTTATCCTGAAGGTCTGCATCCTTGGTCTTACTTACTGCCTCCTTAGTTGTTATCATTCCCTTGACGTTCCTTCCCCCATCAGCTGGACATTCCTTATTCCCTGCGTGTCAGTAAGAACAGTTTGCTGTAATTTATTGTGTTAAAGTCACACACTTTATTGTTAGTTTAAACCTATAATTGAAACCTACGTAATGGCTTGAGTAATACTACTGGAGGCTATGTTTAGCTCTTCAATTTTCAGTAGCATTAAGTTAGCAGCTAAAAGAGAAGAAAACCCAAACCACGTTTGGGAGGAAAAAAATTAGCGAGAATGACTGTTTTGAATTAACTTCCATTTGTGTGTTTGTGTTGTGAGTTTTTTTAAGATCCAAGCCTCACTGTCGTACTTCATTTTACTTTAGGAGTTCGCATACATACTCCAAGCCAAGATCAGGTCCTTCCTGCACTGGCTGCTACTCCAGATCATGCAGTTGTTCCCATTCACATTCCAACTTGCCATCACTGCTGTATCCTAGAAGAAGCAGAAGGAAGAGCCGTGACTATTCCAGGAGAAGCTCACATGGTCGTCACTGTTCAAGGTCAAGGTCCCCCCAACAAAGAAGACACCACTGATGGTCAAGGACCTGCCCCAGCCCTCTCCCCATCCCTGTTTCCTGTTCCATTCATTAAAAGGTCTGGGTGTTTGCTTCACAGCACCTCTCTCTGCCTGCAGTCATTTGCACAGCGGGAAGTGGGTAGGGGCTTAATGCAGCCCCTGGCACCCTGCAGGTGACTGAGCTGGGATGGGGATGGCCGCCGAGAGGATGGGTAGTTGGGGCATTGCTCCGGGTGCTGTGAAGCCATGGGAGAAACCACACTGATTAGTATCAATGCCAGGAGGATAGAGACCTCCATTGCTGCCCCAGGACCAGCATCACTGCAGCGGGCTGGATCCAGCCCTGGGAAGGAACCATGGCTGCCCCAGGCGCTAGGCTGAGACTGGCTGAGCATGGGAAACTCAGCTCACACCTGGCTGGTGAGTGGGAATTGCTGGCTGGGGCTCACACAGCGATTTTCCAGAGCTGGAGCTGCGGTGGCTGCCCAGCTTGCTCCATCCTTCTATGGCCTCATCCAACGCTGCCTTGGCGTCAGCCAGCAAAAGCCCCAGCCCACAGGTGAGCCCCAAGCCTCTGTCACAAAAAAATCAAGCTGACCCATGAAGACCAAGGCAAGAAGCTAGGACGCAAAGGATAGAATTACAAGAACAAATATTTTTTCATGCACATGTCATGCCCCAGCCCCATTGGAGCACACAAATGTGCCTCTACAAAGGGTCCTTATGCCCTTCCATCATTCAGGTACAAGACGACTTGCCTTATCACCAGCACCCACACTACAAATTACTAATCCCTGTAAACCTTGCAAAGCAACTCCAGGTTTTCAGCATTCTCACTGCTTGCCTACTGATCCCTGGAGTCAGTCTTTCCTGAATTATTGATCTGTGATGCCAAAAAATGCTGGGAGGGCTTCCAAGATGTGTCTGAGGGGCTGGGATCAGACTTGTTCGTAAGGAAATCTTAAACTGGTGAAGATCTTTGTGAAGAGGAAAGGTGCTAATGAGCATATGCAGAATAATGTGAAATAGGAAGTAACTCTATTCCAGCCAGTACCAGGACATCCAGTTCCAACCCCTGCCATGGGTAGGGACACCTTCTACTAGGCCACGTACAGGGGAAGCTCCATTAGGAAATGAAAATGTTGGAGCGAGGCCGGAGGAGGCCACGGAGCTGCTGCGAGGGCTGGAGCAGCTCTGCTCTGGAGCCAGGCTGAGAGAGCTGGGCTGGGGCAGCCTGGAGAAGAGAAGGCTCCTGAAGGGGAGACCTTAGAGCAGCTCCAGTGCCTGAAGGGGCTGCAGGAAACCTGGAGAGGGGCTTGGGACAAGGGCCTGTAGGGACAGACCAAGGGGAATGGCTTCAACCTGCCCGAGGGGAGACTGAGCTGAGCTCTTAGGCAGAAGCTCTTCCCTGTGAGGGTGCTGAGGCGCTGGCACAGGGTGCCCAGAGAAGCTGTGGCTGCCCCATCCCTGGCAGTGCTCAAGGCCAGGTTGGACACAGGGGCTTGGAGCAAGCTGCTCCAGTGGAAGGGGTCCCTGCCCGTGGCAGGGTTTGGAACTGGAGGAGCTTTAAGGTCCCTTCTCAGCAAACCGATCCTGCGATCAGCACAGAACAGGTCTCCACGTGAGCTGTGTTTGCAGCTGGGCTGTGCTATGCTCTTGTTTGAAAGCAGCCATGGCAAGTCTGCTGCTGCTGGGGGTGTCTGTTCAAGGCTGTGCTTCTTACTGGGGTTGCTGTCCCCAGTCCTTTTGAGGGTGGGAAAACAGAACAGGGCTATATGAACGTCACTTCAGGTTGCGGCTTATGTTGGATGTAGAGTAAAAAAAACCCTTGCTGAGAAACTTGTCAATAAACTTGTGATCCTGGGAAATGAGGAAGTTTTGGAAGCCCAGCTCATTTTTAATTTCTACAAGCTTAGGCCTGTGGCAAATCCATGAAGTAATTTTCATTTCTGTTTCTCAGTGCTGTAACGTTTGCTTTGGGAAGAGGGCTGGGACCACTGGGCTGAAAACCCGGCTTCAGCAGCTCCTATGTGGTTATTTTAAGAGAAATCATCATAAACCCATCCCCTGTTTGGGCTTTAGCAGGCTGGGCCATTCTTGCCCTGGGTGACTTTACAAAACTAAGCCCAGAATTGCATTTTCTTCCTGGAGCCGACAGGACCTGGGAGCCCTGCGCAGGCCGGGTCTGCTGGAGAAGAAGTTGATGTGTGAGACCAGACCAGATGTTTGGAAGCTGCCCCTAAACCAAAGGATTGAGTCTGGGCAGCATTAACTGCTGCTCTGATGCTGTAAACACAGGCAGCACCCAGTGTCCTGTGCTGAGGAGCACTTCTGAAGAAAGATTGAGGGGCAGAAAAATACCAAGGAAAATGAGCAAGTCCGGTCAGAGTTAATGAGTAAAAGGAGAATTAGCTTGTAATGGGAAATGGAGCTGCTGGTGGTGGTGGTACCAGCCCAGCCTGGCTGGCCTGGGGCTCATGAATAATAGGCAGCACAAAGTGGCGAAAAGCCCCACTCGCTTCATTTTCCTCTTCATTTGGATTCTCGGCTTTGTTTCCAGTCCAAGTCCCTCAGAGGCCGAACTTCCTGCTGGCTGTAGAGCCCATGGGCTGGAGCTGGAGAGCCCGGGAGGGAGTTTTGCTGGAGACCCCTCCCCATATGGAGCTCCATGTCCCTGGCTGTGGTCCCTTTGAAGCCTCTGCAGGAGCAGCCCTCTTGGGCTGTACAACTTTTGTTCACAAGGAGAAACCTGGGCATTTAATTTGGCCTGAAACAAAGGACACGGATGAAAGAATCCCAGGACCCTCTGCCACCTGGGAGAGGAACCCCCTCCCAATGCCCTGCCTTGCTGAGAAGCTGCAGAAACCCTGGGTTGCTGTTTTATTTTACACTTGGTTTGCTTTTGTTCCCTTGCATTCCTCCAAGAGAGGCGTTGCCTTGTCTGAATCCAGACACAGAAAAGCATTGATTTTATTTATTCATTTTTAATCAGAGTTGAAAGGGGAACAACAGCCCTGGAGCTCCTGGGTCATGGCAGTGCCGCGGCTGCTGGCAAGGATGTTGATTCCAGCTGGGACAAGCCTTAGAAAAACTGGGGACAACAAAAATACCTGGGAAATGAGAAAAAGAGAGGACCCGCAGGGTTTTTTATTGACAGGCTTCCTTCAGGATGGGTGCCTGATGGGGCAGGATGGTGCTGAGTGCCAGTGGCCGGCAGCGGGAGCTGCTGTGGTTGTTGGAGGGATTTCACAGCCTTTTTATCTCGTTTTCTCAGCAAATTCTGCTGCAGCAGGGGACAAACAACAGGTTGCTCCAGGCGGCTTCTTGGCACAGCACCCATGAGCAGGAGAGCTTCCCCTGTGCGCAGCTGCAGAGCAATGCAGATGGTGAATAAAGTGGTTTTTCCTACTCTGGGTATTTCCTATAACCTCACTGCTAAACCTAACCCAAACCTGTAATCCTAAACCTAACTCTACACCTAACCCTAAAACTCAACCTAAATGAAAACCTAATCCCTGAGTCTAACCTTAACTTACCCCCTAAACCGATCCCTAACTCCTAAACTTAATCCTAACCAGAACACTAAACATAACCCTAACCCCTAAGTCTAAACCTAAAACTAACCCAATCCCTGCCCTTAACACGAACATTAAACATTGCACCTAAGCCTAACGCTAAAACTACCCCTAACCGTAGCCCTACCCCCTAACCCAAACCCTAAGCCTAAACCTAACTCTAAACCCCCTAAACCTTAACTCTAACACTAACCCTAAACTTAACCCCTAACCCTAATGCTAACCCTAACCCAAAATTACTCATGTACTGGGACGAGCAGTTTGTAACCCACCTCTATCAGCTGCTGCAGCGGAGGAGTGGCCACTCAGCCAAGTCCCATGGAAACTCTTCCTTTATGCACTGGGACCTGCCTGAAACGTCAGGAGCCCATACGCTACCCCTGGAGAACATCGTGGCCTCACCATCCTTGGTCACCCAGGCTCAGCTCTTCACAGTCCTCTGCCCTTATCCGTTTTCAACGTGCACCTCTTCTGCCTGGGACATGACTGCTCCTCAGCCCCCACCAAGCACTGCTCCTCCCTTGCAGGACTCCTGCTGCATCGAGGTGTCTTGGCACTCCCAGAGACCCCTGCACCCCCGTGGGGCACCCAACCCTCTGGCTCCAGGCCCATGGCCTCCCCATCAGCTGAGCGAGCCCAGCAGGAGGCTGGGAGGGAGAAAAAGGATCTTTGGGAATCCTCAGACAAAGTTGCTGCTCGTCCCAAAGGAAAGATCCAGGAGTGGCCAAGGGCACAGCCCCCTCTGCGCCTTGAGCACCTGCTCAGCTGCAACCTAGGGCAAGCTGGGC
>NW_026901987.1:7287500-7693348 GCF_033783945.1 Neopsephotus bourkii | reverse complement strand
GAGGAGCATCTATACATTATTAATATATTTATAAACATGTGAGACCATATCAATGAGGGTCATCGTGTCTGTAGTGGGTATGGCAGGGATGGAGCAGCCCATATCAGGCTGCGCTTTGCATTTGTGTCTTTAAAGGCTTTGATAACATACCTACACTTCAGTTGTTGCTGAACAGTGCTTGCGCAGCATCAAGGCTTTCTCCATCGCCTCTCTTCCAAGCCATCAGGTATTTGGCAAGAAGTTAGGAGGTGACATAGCCAAAAGAGCTGACCCAAAATAGTCCAAGTCATACGGTGCCATACCATATATCATGCTCAGCAGCAGAAAGAAAAGGAGGAAAGGGGGAATGTTTGTAGTTACGGTGTGTATTTTCCCAAGCAATTGTTAGATGTACTGAAGTCCTGCTTTCCTGGAAATGGCTGAATATCTATTCTGCTGATGAGAAATAATGAATGAATTTTTCTGTTTGCTTTACTTGTGCACATAGCCTTTGCTTTCCTTATTAAAATGTCATTATCTCTATTCATGAGCCCTTTTGCCTTCCTTCTATTTTTCTCCTCATTCCAAAGGAGAGGGGAGTGAATAAGAGGCTAAGTGAGTATTTGACTGCTGGCTGGGGTCAACTCACCACAGTGTCTGATAAGTAAATTTCTGTTACCCTGTATACATGTTTGAAGAAACCAGCCTCTGTGCTGGGGTTGTTGCTTAGGCAAAAATTTTCAAACCAGCCTCATCCATGCAATTCCTGTTCAGCAAAAATAAACACCAAGGTAAATAAATCATATTTTACAGTATATTGACATGTGATAACCGTAGTATTCTCATCTAGAAGTGCAAATCCCACAAGAAACTCGTTATATTTCCACATGAGACTACATGAGAAGTAGATGCACAGTTTAACATCTGGTGTAAGGAATGAGGTTTTATGAGATTACAGTTCCAAATGTACGATGCCATCTTGGTCAATCAAGTCATTGGTGTTTACTTGGGCAAAAGACATTTTCTCATCTCTCTAATGAGAATTATGATGTACCTCATGAGGGTATCAAATTATGGAAGTTCAAAGTAATTAGCAGTATTTCACCAAATCATTTCCTTTAATAGAAGATTCCAGGGAATTAATTTAGCCCTATGGCCTCAATTAACCAATGCACCTAAGCACATGCTTCACTCCCAGTAACTTGAATTATATTAGTTGTTTAAGTATTCTGACTGACTAGAATGTGACTAAGTGTACATTTGAAGGGTTTGGTAAACTGATATCTCTCTAAGAGCATGTGAAAATTGCTATTCCTTCCTGGCAAATGTACTAGAAATATAGCTTGATGTTTCAGTCACTTTTGAGAAAGTTTGATGACAGAATTTGAATGAATGTATTCTAAATAATTACCAGTGACATTATTCAACCTCCCTATTTTCCACTCTTCTTCCAGAAACAATTTCATACTTAAAATACAAAATTCAACATTTTCTGAGAACCACACATATATTATCCACACTTTAAAGAAAAAGTAGTTATAAAACAGTGTGTCTTTGCTTAGAAGACATCTTCCTATGCCTTTCTTGTGTTTTGTTTGGGTGGTTTTGATTGTTTCGGTTTGGGGTTTTTATGTTTGTTTGTTGTTGTTTGTTTGTATGTATGTTTGTTTGTGGGTTTGTTGCCTGGTTTGTTTGTGTGGTTTTTTTCCTTTGGTAAAAAAATGTATTTCACTGTCTTTGAATGTACATAACATCCTAAATGGATTCTATTAAGTCAAATACTTATCAACTGCCCATTTAGGCACACCCATTATGAACAATTCCTTTTAAACGTGCCTTCTCACCATTTCCTCCCATCCTATCTGTTCCACAGCTCCAAGTATTTTTTGTTGTTTGTTGATCTTTTCCCTTAAATTCCCTCCTGTTTTTTATTGTCCTATAGATAAAGACAAATCCTCTCAACCTAATGTTTCCCTGATACCTTTTTTCATGTCTCACATAATTTTTCTCACTAACTTTGCTCCAGCTACTGCAGGACAAGTATGGAGACCTTTACATGTAGCTGCAAAAACCAATCCACTGACTGATTTATTCTACTGTCCAACAAGGAAAATGGCTAATGTGACTGCCTTTTGGAAGAAAAATGTGTCTCTGACTCAAGGATTCTGACAGAGATCGTAAGATCTCATGAGATGTCTCAGATCATGAGAGAGAGATCACGGGGGGTGGGGGAGAAAGATTAATACTGAATAGAGTTGCAATTCTTTCCCTTGATTAATTTATTTTGGTTTGTTGTTTTTTTTCCCCTAGCCAATCTCTCATCTCTCCTCCAGCTAAACTCTCACCTATCTTCTATCTGTTCTTAAACTGTGTTTAGTATCTGACTGAGTGTGCCAGAATTCCCCAAATTGAAGTTCCCTAGATTGGGCTTGTTCTTCCACATGTCACGTTTGTATCATCCTTTGTATCTACACGAACTATTTCTCTCTGTTCTGATTTCATATTACTTTAGGTTTTAGTGTTTTTCAAAAAAAAAAAAAAAAGAAAAGAATAAAGCACAAAACTTCACTAATATATGCTGAAGTCTGTAAATTCTAAAGTAATAAACATAATGAAAGATAAACTGAGCTGGATGTGGCAAGTTTTCAAAGTGACAGGAGACATGTTTTGGACATGTAGTATTTCTATACATAATTTTTCTTTTTTGGGGATGGGCAAGGTGACTTAAAGTGAGAAGCTAAAAAATGTATTGTAAGAACTCCAAACAACAAACAAAAAAACCCAAAATACCCCTCTTCGCTTGCTAGCTAATAGCTCTGTCATGTGCTTATCAATAGCTTCTTAAAAGATTAGCCTAAGATTTTTGTAGGGTTCCAAAAGTCAAAGCTGATTTTGAAAAGGCACAGTGGAGCTGGGGGCAAATATGCACGACTGCGTAATACATTGCAGTACTAGGAGAGATACTAGGGTTTGGCAGTTCCAGTAAGTTTAAATTAATATTTACTTCAGCCAGTATTTCAATAATGTTAAGATGTCTGTCAAATTTTTAATAAAATCTTTATACCAGCATTAATTTTATTTTAATTGATTAATGGATAAATGAAACAAAAGTATCAATTCATATAGAACACTATAATGGTCAGCAGACCACTGAAAGTTTTTGAGAATTAGTAAAACTTTTCTAGGGACTACTGTCCTGGGTTCATCTGTAAAAGTTGCTTTTCTCCTTTTCAGTAGCTGGTGCAGTGCTGTGTTTTTGACTTTAGCCTGAGCACAGTGCTGATAACACACTGATGTTTTTAGTTGTTGCTAAGTAGCGCTTACCCTCATCAAGGAATTTTCAGTCTTTCATGCTCTGCCACTGAAGAGGGGCACAAGAAGCCATGAGGATGCAGAGACAGGACACCTGACCCAAACTAGGCAAAGGGGCATTCCATACCACAGCACATCATGCCCAGTATATAAACTGGGGGGAGTTACCCAGAAGGCTCAGACTGCTGCTTGGGTCAGCCTGGGTATTGGTTGGCAGGTGGTGAGAAACTGTGTTGTGCATTACTTGTATTTATTGTTTTCTTTTCCTTTTCCCCTTTCACTTTTATATTCTCCCCTGTCCTGTGTTCAGGACACGATATCTTCCCTTGTTATTTCCCTTATCATTATTACTATTGGTGGTAGCAGTAGTAATAGTTTTGTATTATACTTTCATTACTGGACTGTTCTTATCTCAACGGATGAGATATACGTTCTTTTGATTTTCCTCCCCATCCCTTTGGGAGCAGGGGGGAAGAAAGTGGGGAGTGAGCGAGTGGCAGTGTGGGTCTGAGTTACCGAGAGCTTATACCACGAAAACTGGAGGCACAGCTACATGTTGGGCAGAGAAGAGATTTGGTGCAGCCATATGGAGAACAACTTGGGGGTGTCAGTTGATGAGAAAATGAAGATGAGCTGGCAGTGTGCGCTCACAGCACAGAAAACCAACCGTATCCTAGGCTGCATCAAAAGGAGCATGACCGACAGGTTGAAGGAGGTGATCCTGCCCCTCTACTCTGCTCTCATGAGATCTCGCTTGGAGTATTGTGCATAGTTCTGGTGTCCTCAACATAAAAAGGACATGGGACTGTTGGAACAAGTCCAGAGGAGCGCCACGAGGATGATCAGGGGACTGGAGCACCTCCCATACGAAGACAGGCTGAGAAAGTTGGGGCTGTTCAGCCTGGAGAAGAGAAGGCTGCGTGGAGACCTCATAGCGGCCTTCCAGTATCTGAAGAGGGGCTATAGGGATGCTGGAGAGGGACTCTTCACTACGTACTGTAGTGATAGAACAAGGGGTAACAGGTTCAAACTTAAACAGGGGAAGTTTAGATTGGATATGAGGAAGAAGTTCTTTACTGTGAGGGTGGTGAGGCACTGGTATGGGTTGCCCAGGGAAGTTGTGAAAATCCCTGGCGGTGTTCAAGGCCAGGTTGAATGAAGCCTTGGGTGACATGGTTTAGTGTGAGATATCCCTGCCCATGGCAGGGGGGTTGGAACTTGATGATCTTAATGTCCTTTCCAACCCTAACTATTCTATGATTCTATTCTATGATTCTAACTACAAGAGCAGGTAGTAGTCAAGTTTATAAATGTTATGTAATAGTTGATGAATGTAAGATTTCAAAAGGCACCTCAGCTTTGATGGAAATGTTTTATTTGTTCATTGTTTAAAATGCAGAAAACTATTGTTGTGTTACAAAGGAAAACTAATTGAAACACATAGAAATCAGAATGTGTGTTCATAGTAAACCATTCTGACTTCACAATAAATGAATCTGCTACTGAATTTATTCATTGAATGAAACAATGCAACATTGCTGCTTAGTTTTTTCTATAGCAAGCTCTACTTGAAGAACTCCAGACCATGTATCTCAACTCACTATTTTTCCTTACATTTAATTTAATACATAACACTAGAAGCTCGCTGAAATAATTTATGCAGTTTGGATGCTATGTTTAGAAACTTATATGAGTCCCTTATAAAGTTTTCCATATACAAAAGGGACCTACTTCTGAGTTCAGTATAAAGTTCGATTGAAACAAAAGTGTCTGATGGCAACTTATGGAAATATTGCAGAAGGTACAAAGCAAAGGTGTTCAGAAATTTAAAGTGAATATTTTTATTTCTTGGTCATATATGCGAAAATATATGAGAAAACAACATGGAAAGATAAAGGACTTTCCTCTGCCTTCCTTGGAATATTTTAATACTTGCATTTGGTTATTCCTGACTATCTAAGAGACCTATATTGGGAACTGGGAGAAAAGGATGAGGAAACAAATGTCTTTGTAACTGATAATATAACTGATAATATTTTTAAAATGATGCATCCTTACACTCTTTTTCTTTCTAAACTGAATCTATTATATGACAGAAATAAAAATAATTAAAATATCAGAGGGGGTTATGGACAAGATTTTTCCTCTACTCAAGCTTTACAACACACCGAAGGATGTGATTTCAGACGTAAAACATACTGCTAAAATAATTGTTTGTCTAAATCTGTTGTAAATAGCTTCAGCTATTCTAAAACTGTGCTGTGTGTTATCCCAGGGAAACATCTCCATGCCAGAATTTGATGAACACTCTCCTATGTTCCCTTTCTGACAAGTCTTTGCTGTGTTAGTAAGGTAAGGTAAACTGCAAACAAAGCTTTGGTTGTGGAGGATCCCACTTGTGTTAGAGAAGAATAAAGTTTTTCCTAGAGATTAGTGACTAGGATCTGACATAAGCAATGTCAATGAGAAGTTCAGCTAGAAGCAAATGAACTTTGGTGGACAAGTTTCTTTTCTATCAATAACGAACTCCTCTCCATCCCTCTCTGTCTCTTTTGATTTTCTTTGCCCTCTACTTCCATTTGTTCCTTCTCCTTTCTTCTTTCTATTCCAATTCTTGTGTCTTACTTTAATGAAATTTTGAGAAACCTTTTTTTCTGCAACTTTTACCTTTATATTTTCTCTTTTCATCTTTAGTGTCATCTCTATGGAGAAGCAAATTCATTATGTGTAAGAGGCACTCTCAGCAGTATAGGTATTGCAACTGCAATATTCCAACTTATTACCTTTCTTCTGCTCAGCAAGAAGTGTCATCTGGGTATCATAGTTTATTCTGGACTAGACCATAGCATTCAGACTCACATCTTGTATCAGATTATGTATCTGAATGTATTGAGTATATACACATATAAGAATTGCATGAAATTTTTTCAGAACCATGTTATACTAGTGTCTATTTTTTCACTCTTTCCTAAAACCATTTCTGAGTTACTGCTTTTGACTCTTCCTTATTTATTGCTAAGAAATTTTGAATGTCAGCCCTTCATGTTCCAAATGTCTTCCTTATTTTTCTGAAAATATTCTGTTGTATTAAGATTCTAAATATCACACACCTTAAAACATACCAGCATAGCAAATATAATATTTTTGTCACAATCTCTCAGTGCTCTGAGCACTGTATCCGTTGTGGCTTCTTGTAACATGTATCTAAGTTATAAGTTCTGCATTACTCAAAATAGAACTTACCCTGTAAGTAAGATCAAAAATAATATTGTTGGGTTTAAGTGCTTATTTACATGGATAATTACCAGCAAGTTGCAAAAGGGCAGAACAACAGACTGTTTAAAAATTTTATATAAGCTATTCATTAAGAAGACTGGTTGGGAAAAACTGAGGTATAAGACCAACTTTTTTATGATGCCATAATGAAGATATCCACACAACAATGTAAAATAAGTGTGCTCAATTTTTGATCCAGACTAGTTTGTTGTGTGATGATTACTTATATAACACATGCCAGCAAGTTCCTTAACGTAATTGAATTAATACAGACTGCTGGCTGAGCATAATAAAGCCCTTTAGAATTTTCATGTAACTTAGAGCTCTTTGAATTATGAACATAGTCTCATATAAAGCAGTGTACATGTCATAAGGTGCATATTCTTTGTTTTTCTTCTCATTGTAGATGAAAAAGCTGAAACTTTAATCATATTGGCATTTGTTGTAGTTACAGAATATACCACAGAAACTGAAAATGTAAGAATGAAAGAGTAACCGAAACTGGCTTTTGACATTAATTGGTTGAAAGAAGATTTTTTTCTTTTTCTTTTTTTCTTTTTTTTAAGGGAAACACATGGTATGGCAAGTCAAGGCAAAGCAAAGAAAGGCAAGATGAGGTGAGGCAAAGAAAAGTGAGGCAAGGCAAGGCAAGGAAAAGGAGAAAGAAAAAGCAGAACTTTCTTAAAAGTTTATAGCTGACTTTATAGTAAAGGTGTTCCATAAATAATAATAATAATAAACTAAACATAATGGCTTGAATAACTGTTTCAAACAAACTTTACTGAAAAATTAAACTTGCAGTGGAAGCAAAATAATACAGAAGGTCACTCCCAGACAGCAAGACGATTGCACTACTTTCCCAGCTACCAAAAGGTATAATTTAACACCTTACTAATCAGTTTCTGCTGGATTAATGTACCACAAATTAAAATGGTTTATTTCCAAATAAGCTTCCAGAATGTCTGAGGATATTTCTAGTCCATGAAACAGATTCTGTGCTCAAGACAGATTCCACAAAAAACCTAACAAAAATTAGTCAGGTAAGTAGCTGGGAGCTAACCCATTTAAAGACAATGAAAGACTGGCTTCAGTGAGAGTCTGACTATCCATGCAGCTTACAGAAACAAGCTTGATGTGAAAGAAAATGGTCAGTGTAATAAATCGTCTACAAAGCAGTATTTTAAAGTGTTCTATCTGTGAAGGTTAGCACACCAAATATCAGGGACCCAACTAAGACCTTAGACAGTGTCTGATAGTAGGTGAACCACCTTGATAGTAACAAGAAAGAAATTATATGACTTTCCTCATATGTGAGCAACATAAGGGTTTCTTAAGTATATAAAACACTAAAAATGAAAGAAAACCCCTAATGATCAAACTCCATCCAGGATAAAAATCTGGTTTTGATTGGTGATACTTGGGTGTTGGTTTTTTTGTTTGTTTTCTTGCTCTTTTTGTTTGTGTGTTTTTTTTTATTTTTTGTGGGTGTTTTTTGTTGTTGTTGTTGTTATTTGGGTATTTTTGTTTGGTTGGTTGGTTTGGTTTGGTTTTGGTTTTATTTTGGGTTGTCTGGGGTATTTTTGGGGTGTTTTGTTTTGTTGTTTTTTTTGTGTGTGTTTGCAGGCTTAGGGTTTTTTTTTTTTTTCCTAAGTTAAAATTGTGTTCATTTTTTATGTCTTAGAGCAATGGTTGTTTGGTATACATTCTTGGTTGTTCCTGAGATGCATTACAAATGACATAAAAATTTGCAAAAGTCCCTTTCATCAATAGAAGTGAGTTTTTCAAAGTTATAAAGTATCGTTCCACTGAAATTGAGATTTTTTTTGTTGTGTTTAATTTGTTGCTAGTTGTTTGGCCTTCCAGTTTGTTTTATTTTGTGATTATTCTGTGTACTTTAAGAAATCAAATTACAAGATTTTTTTATCATTACTCCAGAACAGATTTATGGTTTTCACTCTAAAGTATCTTCTTCTTTTGATCATGAATGTGATAGTTTTATTCATCATAAATAAGAAATATTGTTGGGAGGGAAAAAAGATCACTATGAAGACAGGTAGACAGATTAGATAGATAGATAGATAGATAGATAGATAGATAGATAGAGAGACAGACAGACAGATAGATAGACAGACAGACAGACAGACAGAATGTAGCTCTGTTCTGATACCTGGTTTGTACAGATTGTTGTTCTGGGTGGCAGAAATTTAGTGGCATTTAGTAGCAAATAGTATAACAAATACAAATGTATAATCCACTCATCAGAAAAAAATCTGGCTTGGACCTTAAGAAACATCTGAGATGAGATTTTGATTCTCCTAAGAGATAAATACTTTCTTCAATCCTCAATCCGCAAACAAGTAGAAATATGTTTTTAAAGGTATAGCCAACTGATCAAAAATTATTAACTTGTTTTCACTGCTTATTAAGGTAGTACTTATTAAGCATACCTATTCACCTTTTTAAGGAACATATTTGTGGATTGAGTTTCTCTAGTACTTATTAGTTAAATCTGTGGCAGAGTAAATTCTAATAAGGAGGAAGCATATTCTACAGAGACTTTTCATATGCTGGTTAGAATTTGCCAGAGTCATTTATATACATTTTTAATTAAATGCATTGTAAAGCCATCTGGCAAATGCTGTTTGTAGTTTTTTATAGGGCCACAAAGACCTTCCAGGTTTTTGCTCTCAGTTATCTCATTTATAAAGCTGTTAGGTAATTCTTCCTTAAAAGTAAAGCTCTTTTCTCTCTTTCTTTCTTGCCTTTTACAAGATGTTGAGTTTGGAAGATTATTCTTACCAGGTATATGCGGTGGGGTTTGCAGGGTTTTTTTTTTTACAAATCTGCAAGAAGGCATAGGTTGTAATTTCATTTCGGTTATCCTATTTTTTGCAGTTTTACTTAGAAGGTGTATTTCATTCTGAAAGTGTCTGAAACACTCATGAATATAATAAAAAGGAAGAAGAACAGTGGCAGAATTCACAAATACATGCTTTACTTTTTAAAAATGGGAAAAATGGATTTAGATGAAGTGTTTCAAATAGATTGAGTGGAAGCAATGAAGATGTTAAGGACAACAGAGAAAAAGATAATGTAATAAGAGAAGACATGTTAAAGATTTTGCTAAGAGTTTTTAATGCCTATAGGAATAAAATCAACTTCATATTTCAGAATAGATAATATATTTAAATGAGCTATAAAGATAAAATAGGTATTTCCTTTATATGCTAAGTTTCCAATTTATTATTGTTCACTGAATTGCAACATCTCCACAGAAATGTAGGATTATTCAGGTTGGAAGGGACCACAAGACATCTCTAGCCCAGTTCTCAAAGCACTGTTTAAACTGAATACGGATCATATAGCGAGGTGGGTGCCCTGGAGACAGAGGATATAAAGAAGGCAAAGGTGCTGAATGCCTTCTTTGCCTCTGTCTTTACTCCTGCAGACTCTCCCCGGGGGCCCCAGATTCCTATTGCCCCAGAAGGAGTCAGGACAAAGGAGGAGTTTGCTTTGGTAGATGAGGATTGGGTTAGGGATCAGCTATGCAATCTGGACATCTATAAATCGATGGGTCCGGATGGAATGCACCCACGGGTGCTGAGGGAGCTGGCGGAGGTCATTGCTAGGCCACTCTCCATCATCTTTGGTAAGTCGTGGGAAACGGGAGAGGTGCCTGAGGATTGGAGGATGGCAAATGTCACACCAGTCTATAAGAAGGGCAAGAAGGAGGACCCGGGTAATTATAGACCGGTCAGCCTTACCTCCATCCCTGGAAAGGTGATGGAACAACTTATTCTTGACTCCATTTCTAGGCATATCAAGGATGAGGGGGTTATTAAGAACAGCCAACATGGTTTTATGAGGGGGAAGTCATGTTTGACCAACCTTATAGCCTTCTATGAGGAAGTGACTAGGTGGAGGGATGATGGTAGAGCAGTAGATGTGGTTTTTCTTGATTTCAGTAAGGCATTTGATACTGTCTCCCACAGCATTCTCATAGATAAGCTAAGGAAGTGTGGGCTTGACGATCAGGTAGTGAGGTGGATCAAGAACTGGTTGGAAGGAAGAAGGCAGAGAGTTGTGGTCAATGGTGCAGAATCTAGCTGGAGGTCTGTGACTAGTGGAGTCCCTCAGGGGTCGGTGCTGGGACCAGTGCTGTTTAATATTTTCATCAACGACCTGGACGAGGGAACCGAGTGTATTCCCAGCAAGTTCGCTGATGACGCTAAACTGGGAGGAATGTCTGACACACCAGAAGGCTGTGTTGCCATTCAGCGAGACCTGGACAGGCTGGAGAGTTGGGCAGGGAGAAATTTGATGAAATTCAACAAGGGCAAGTGTAGAGTCTTGTATCTGGGGAAGAACAACCCCATGTACCAGTACAGGCTGAGGACTGACCTGCTGGAAAGTAGCGAAGGGGAAAGGGACCTGGGGGTCCTGGTGGATAGGAGGATGAACATGAGCCAGCAATGTGCCCTTGTGGCCAAGAAGGCAAATGGCACCCTGGGGTGCATTAGAAAGGGTGTGGTTAGTAGGTCAAGAGAGGTTCTCCTCCCCCTCTATTCTGCCTTGGTTAGGCCGCATCTGGAATATTGCGTCCAGTTCTGGGCCCCTCAGTTCAAGAAGGACAGGGAACTGCTTGAAAGAGTCCAGCGCAGAGCCACAAAGTTGATTAAGGGAGTGGAACACCTCCCTTATGAGGAGAGGCTGAAGGAGCTGGGTCTCTTCAGCTTGGAGAAGAGGAGACTGAGGGGTGACCTCATCAGTGTTTACAAATATGTAATGGGTGGGTGTCAGGATGATGGAGCTAGGCTTTTTTCAGTGATATCCAGTGATAGGACAAGGGGCAATGGGTGTAAACTGGAGCATAGAAGGTTCCATGTTAACATCAGGAAGAACTTCTTTACTGTGAGAGTGACAGAGCACTGGAACAGGTTGCTCAGGGGGGTTTTGGAGTCTCCCACATTGGAGATATTCAAGGCCCGCCTGGACAAGTTCCTGTGTGATGTACTCGGTTACCCTGCTCTTGCAGGGGGGTTAGACCAGATAATCTCTTGAGGTCCCTTCCAACCCTTGGGATTCTGTGATTCTGTGATATCACTCAAGCTTTTGTCTAGTTGGATATTGAAAACCTTCAAGGATGAAGATTCCATATCTTCATTGGGCATCCTGTTTCAATGCTTAATTATCACATCCTTGATTTTTTTTACCTCTCATTATATCTAGTTGGAAACTCACATTTCAATTTGTGATGTGTCAATGATAGTGTCTTGTTTGCATGCTGAATAACTTCAGTAAAAAGTCTGCCTATGTCTTCTTACCAGGCGGGGGGGCTGGAAATTGATGATCTTAAGGTCCCTTCCCACCCTAACTATGCTATGATTCTATGATTCCTGTGGCAACCTCCTCCTACTGGAAGTTAGCTGCTAAATCTCTCACACATAGCTTTCTTGTCTCCATACTAATAAACCCAGCTCCCTCAGTCTCTCACACAGGTTGTGTGCTTCATCTTCTGACCACTGTGATGGCCCTTTGATGTACTCACTGAAGTTTATCAGCATCTTTCTGGTACTAGACAGCCCAGACCTGATAACAATGTTTTACATATCATCTAACGAGAGTGGAATAGAGGAGACTGATAACTTCTCCTAAACTGTTGCCTATGTTTCAGTGAGTCCCTACATCATGCTGATGCAGAGCTGTTAGTCTGTTCCTCATGCAGTACTTTGCATCTGTTGAATTACATGCGGTTTCTGTTGGACCATTTCTATACCAAGTTTAGGATCCTCTGACAGGTCCTCTGAACTACAGCTTGTCAAGTGCACCCCTCTCCCTACCCAATCTGACACCATCTGCAACCTTGATGAGGGCATGTTCTATCTCCTCCTCCAGCTCACTGATAAGCAGAGTATGTTAAAGGACAGATCTTTGCTATGCTGCATGATAGAATAACTGCAACTGTAACCAAATTTAATGTAGATTATCAAAAACCAACCAGTTTTGATCCTCACAATCCAGCCATTTTCATTCCATTTAGTAGTCCATCCACTCTTTTCTATTTAGTGTCATCTTGACTGTGTTGTCAAAACTCAGATACAAGAATGCTGTAAGAGATTGTGACAAAAGTTCTGCTGTAGTCGAGGCAGATAACATATGCTGCTCTTACACTTGTTAGATCCAAGCTGGCTGTTTCCAATCACTTTCTCCTTTTTTCAGAGGCCCAGGAATGGTTAACAAGAGGACTTGTACCATGTGTTTCCCAGGGACCGAAGTGAAGCAAACTGGACTGTAAAGAAAGACCTGAATTCTGTTTCTTCCCCTTTTTAAAAATGGCTTCAACATTTGCCACATATCTTTTAGTTGTGGTTATTACAATCATAAGTAAAAAGTCAGGAGCTGCTATTCATATTACAAGTAAAATTACGTGGGCATGGTATCCTGGGTTCAGATGTAGCAATTCTTTTTCTCCTTCCTAGTAGCTGGTGCAGTGCTGTTTTTAACTTTAGTCTGAAAACGACGCTGATAACACAGCATTTAGTTGTGATAACACACTGATGTTTTTAGTTCTTGCTAAGCAATGCTTATTCCAATCAAGAACTTTTCAGCCTCATGCTCTGCTAGTGAGGAGGGGCACAAGAAGCCATGAGGAAGCACAGACAGGACACCTGACCCAAACTTGCCAAAGTTGTATTCCATACCACAGATATGATTTGAAAAAATGTAATTTCAAGCACATCACATAAATATACATTCTGAAGGCTCAGGCACAAACTCAAAAACAATTGGCATATCACAGCTGTATAAATTAGTTATTTTCAGAGCTGCAAATCTTGTTGGGAGTTTAGTATAAAGAGGAACTAACGTTATAACCAAAACCAGTTAAAAAAGTGAAGTGAATATTTGAATGCTCATATGTATTTTCACTCATCCAGAGGTATATAAAGTCTTACTTGTTCTGATCTATCACAATATTAATTTTCTGTACCACATATTCAACACATACAAATGTATTAAAGGACTGCCGAGGAGAGTTAGAAAATACAGCTGTATAGATACAAGGACTTTTTCACAAGGAAAATGCAGTTGGATTTCAAAAGAAATTTGCTTTGAATTTTTACTGTATTCTTATAAATTTGAGAGATTTTTTTACCAATTTTATACTATAATTTTTCTTTTCGTTTTTATAAACAACTTTTTAATTTCAGCTTTATAATATCTAGAATAGTATTTAAGTAGAATATTCCCATTATAACAGGTATTCCCTTAGAACAGATTTTTTTGTTTTGTTTTGTAAATAACAAAAAAGAATGATAATGAGTGATTGCATTTCTTTGGAAATTGGGGTGTCATTTCTTTAGAAATGCTCACAGAGTTGTCTCTCAACACCGATAATATACGTAACAGTATCTTGCAAATATTTAGCACTTAACAGTTACTTGTATTCCACTTCAAGAAGAATTTAATAATTTCCAGTCACTACAGGACATGAATATTAACAAACATTATTTAATTTTCAATAATCATATTTAAAAGGATGTATTTGTACACTACCCACCAATATTCACTTTTTAGTGTCAAGACTTACTCTTATAAATGCTGTCAAATAAGCTAATATCCAATGTAATTACATGGAGTTGGTTAAATATTATTTAGCTTCTGCTTTGAAAGACAGCACTTAGGAGATAGATAACATGTTCAAACATGTTGAAAATTTGTATGCCTAATGTTTATTCTGATTCAGTGTTAAATTAATGCAAGTCCCAGACTAAGGATTTATAGAGTGCAGGGTGAGAGACTGAGTAATGAGCCTGGGAGAAAAGGAAAGATTACAGTAGACCTTAATCAGGACATTTCTCAAAGATCAGGAGACAACAGTAATAAATGGAGAACGACAAGTCTTGTTATATTCTGTAGGCCTAGATCTTACAGTTTATTTGCCTGCAACAAGCCTTTATCAAACCATCTGAGTGGAATGTTCAGCTTGGTTTCCCATAGTGGAATGGCTGATTCCTGGTTTTGACTTTCCATCTTTTCTAGTGTGTCCTTGAAGACTGACAAAAACATTCATTTCCCAGATGACTTTCTACTCTGTTTCACTCCATTTTGTTGCTGTTGCATTTTTCTTTTTTCACCACAAAACAGTTTTCTTTATTTGTCTAGTATTGCAGTTCAGAGTAATAAGAATAATAATATGTATTTGATTAGGCAAATGTTTTTCAGATGGTCACAAAGGTTTCTGTTTACAGATCATTACTTGAAAAGAGTTTATTTCTACTGCTAGTATTTTTGTTTGTTTGGCTTTGTGTTTGGTTTTTGGTTTTGTTTTCTTGTTTTTCTTTTCTTGTTTTTGTTGGGTTTTTTTTAGTTGGTTGGTTGGTAGGCTGGGGTTTTTGTTTTGTTTTGGGTTTGGGTTGTTTCAGGGTGGTTTTTTAATGTTAGTTGTACCACTTAATTAAAAATGTAAGAAACAAACAAAATATCCACAAAAAACTAGTGGCTTCTAAAATTACCATTTAAAATTGTCTTTTTACTCAAGCACTTTCTTTCTTTTTCCTTTTTTTTTTTTTTTCCAGAATGTGGAGAAAGGGAAATATTCATATAACATTATTTTAAGTTTTGTTCTGAATGATTATAGAATTTACCTTGACAGCTTGACAACAAAAAATAGAGGGTCAGTGTTTTACCTTCTTTCTTTTCTTTAGAAAATGAAATAGTAAATCCATTTGTTGTGTTTCAGAAATACTGAAACCACAGTCATGTTTTCTTTTTTTCAGCTAACTCAAGAAATTAACAGACTTTTGGGAAAAAAAATAAATAAAAAGTCCTAGCAGATATTGCAAATAATGCACCATAGTTTTCAGTTTGAAAAAGAAAGAAAGAAAAAAACAAACAAATGAGCAACAGCAATTTTGAATGAATTGTAATAGATCTCATAGCTGGAGTAATTCAACTAGCAAGTGTTATGCGTCAGACATTCAATTGCTGGTCACCTAGCTGAGCTGGTGAGATCAGAAGAGACAGACCTGTTTATTTTGGTGTCTTTGAATATTTTATGTTTATAATCTGCCCTACTATTTCGTGTAAGTGAATGGTTAATATCTTTCTGTTTGTTCAGAGTTTAACACACATGGCTGTGTACACAACTCAGTAACTTCTGTGCTTTAGGAAGACAAAACAAGGCAACTTTGAGTATAAGAAACTTTCCCTCCAGAGAGATTTATAAATACTGTGATGACCAGCAAATGAGCAGTAACTGACTCCTGAAACAAACATGACAAAAAATATTTTATTCTTGTAATTAAAAAAAAATAAATTGTGTGAAATAAAAAATGATGAATTCTTCTGCTTGATTAAAATAGGCATTTGGAATGTCATAAACTGGCACTGTGCAGTGTAAGGCACACCGAACAGTACTGAGATGAGAAGTGGAAATCCCAGTCAAAATTTAAAACCCCAAAAGTTACATGATCTGCAATGATGAATTAAAGAAACCATGCAGTTTAATGTGACACATTAAAGGTAAGCATTAAGCTAACAAGACAAATCACATTCTAAGTGAAGTCATGCTAAAATGTATCAAAACACTGTTCAGCAAAGGACAGTGGGATGAATTTAAGTGACCACAAAATGGAATAAGTTTATGGCCTGGGTTTAGCAGTAGCAGTCATTTTTCTCTTTCTTGGTAGCTGGTGCAGTGCTGTGTTATGACTTTCAGCTGGGAACAGAGCTGATAAAAATGATGTTTTGGTTTGGCCAAGGTCTTTGTGGTCCTCATGCTCTGCCAGGGAGGAGGGAAGCTGGGAGGAAGCAGAGACAGGACACCTGACCCAAACTGACCAAAGAGGTATTCCATACCACAGCACGTTATGCCCAGGATGTAACTGGGAGTGAGCCGGAAATGCGAGGGGGACTGCAGGGTTGGAGTAGGTATCAGTTGGTGCTTGGTCGAGCTGGGGGGAGCAAGTTATCGGTCGCCTGGTGATGGGGTGTTGTATTCTCTTCCCTTGTTATTTCCTTTATCATTACTATTATTGGTGGTAGCAGTCGTGATTTGTGTTATACCTTAGCTACTAAACTGTTCTTATCTCAACCCGTGGGAGTTGCATTCTTTCTGATTCTCCTCTCCGTCCCTCCAGGAGTAAGGGGAGGGCAAGAAAGGGAGGGGGAGTGGGTAACAAGCTGTCTGGTTGGGTTCAAACCATGACAGTTTATAATGTTCCAATTACTGGAAACAGTGACCACAATGTATGCACCACAGGTGATGACTTGATGTACAGTAATGTTAACAATATTTTAAAAGCACAAATTATTCTCAGGTTCCTAAATTGTTTGAAAGGATCTGAAAATAGCAGCAATTCCACCCCCTGTCAGAGGGGGGAGAGAAAGGAAAGTGGGGCATGTATACAAAATCCCAATATTAAGAGCAAAATACAACATAAGATGTAGTGAAATATTTTAAATGTTTAATACTGATTCACCAGCTCTGTAATTGTGAGCAACAGAATGAGCAATAGAATTGGAGCTCTTCACCATGAGCATAATTTTCACCTATTTGAAGTGCTTACATGAAATTAAGAAACATAGTATGTGAATGTCGCATTTTAATATAAATGTCTGTGTGACCCTTATGATTAACAGCATAACAACCTATTTGGAAACAACTGTCCTAAAAAGAGATTAAAAGATGCCATGCAATTTCCTTGAAGATCCATCTCACAGGGTGAATACATTTCAGCCACCACCCTATTGATAAGAATAATTTGTTGTCTACATAGTCACATACCTGGGGTAAGTAACTGAAAAAATCCTTATTTTGGGCATAAGGGAAAAGTTACAAAGTGCAGGAGATTATTTTCTTTCCGAGAAGAAAAAATAAGAACATATTAAGACCGTAAGAATGGTTGCTGGCCTATGTATGACCATCAATATCATGAGAAGTGAGATTAGATAGGGCTTACCTCTTAATGGATTTCACAGATAGTTTTTTTTCAGTGATCTCAATCTTTCTTACCTTAGAACAATGCTTCTGTGAATTAAATCTCTGCTAAATATAGGCTGAATTCATTTTTTCCTGCCTTCCTGGCTCTCTATACTGAAAGATTATATGAGAAAAACTAAAATCCTATTTTGATGTGAGCATAAGAGAAAAAGACTTCAAGAAATTATAGCAGAAGAAATGTATTTTTTTTTTCTATTTTTTTCCCCTCCACAAGGCAAGGGCTACTGCTAATGAAAAGTATATTTGATCTAGAACATGCTCTGGAAACTTTCCTAACATAATCATTACCAGGAACTCCGACAAGAGCCTTATATTTAAAAGAATTAGGTGTTCATAATGTCCGGACATTCAGTTCTTTCAAATTAGTGCCTACTTAGAGAAGGCATTGACTTAGGATGAAACACGCTCATATCAGTAATGGTTTTGCTTTACTATGAAAAATTAGTATGTTTTAAAGAATGCTGTTGTAATAAGATAAATTGCAATTCTTGGAGTAAAACCAAGAGTAAGACTTGAATTTGGTTTTATGCAGGAATAAAAAAGTTCCATTAAATTCTGTCTTCAAGAATGTGAAAGGGAAAGCTTTGCTGTACAAAGATAACCAGAATAATATCTAAAAATGGGAGATTCTTTGTCATGTGGATATCCTAGTAGATGGGATTCATGATGTTACTTCAGAATATGAACATATTGAAAATAATTTCAAGAGTACTTGTAGAAAGGAGCAGATAAGCTAATTCATGATAGTATTTATTTTTAGAACATGATGGACAGGTGTGCGACAAGTTTTTTTTTAAATCACTTCTTATAATCTATCTTGGAAGCTAGTCAGTAGTCAAAGGGAAAAAACATCAATAACTCATCAAAACTAATACTACTTATACAATAGTTTCTAATAAACACCTAGCAAATCTTAATCGTGTTGTTGACCTATTACTTGCAGCAGCTATGATACTGCAGGTTGAAATAAGGAAGATTCTTGAACCTAGGTAATGCTTTTTTTTTTTTTTTTTTTTTCAGCTGGCACAGTACAGCAAAGTAGACTTTGAAAGCTGGAAGCAATTGCTTCTTTTATCAATTGTCTGATGAAACAATGTGAAGCCTTAATATGTACTAGTTTATGGGATGAAAATTTATTTAAGAAATTTATATCAGTTTGTTCAGAGGTTGGTGTAAGTTCTTCTTACATAAAGGATCTTGATACTTTTAAAGTTACTATGAATTTAATGTTATTAAGATTGGAATTATTGAACGTGAAATTAATTTATGATTCCAATGAAATAGCGATAATAGCTACACTGATGGATGATTTATCATGCTAGTCTTTAAACCAAAAATTTCAAAAGTCTTCTGAAAAAAAAAGAAGGTGGGATGTCTGAGAAATGTGTGGTTAGAAGTTTTCCCAACATAATTCTTTTAATATGTACCTGGTTTTTATTTTGTCAAGACAGAGACTGGGATTTTAATGAAAAAAAAAATGCGAGCAAGAATACTACAAGAGAGCATCTTTATTTCCAGTTATAGAGGCTGTTACTGCTGCTTTAATGATTTTACTTTGGTAATCCAGTTAATTACTAAATATTTAATTCAATAACCTAAGTATTATTTTCTAGGGAAAGCCCTCCATAACATGGCAATATTAAGAAATGCTAATCTAATTTAACCCTAATCTGAAAATCAACAATGTTTACTGATGTTCTAACAAATCATGAAATAGTATAATCTCTGTTATGGACATCAAACTAGAAAACAGCAAAATAGTCTTAAAAAATTATGTCATTTATAGTAGTGAATTTTCTTTTGTCATTTTTTCTTGAAAATAAGTAAGAATTATGTTAAATTATAAATGTATTGGATTCTGGTGCTATTTGTAATTATTACCTTAGACCTTTAGATAGTGTTCGGAAAAGCATAAAGATCTCACATACAGATGGAATATTATGTAGTAGGCAAAAAAAACTAGATTCTAATTATTGCAATATACAGAGAGAAGAATGAAAGATAGTCATTAAAAACCTGCTGAAGACTGAAGAAGAAATTGTTTCCATCCTGATTAAAAAATGACCAAAATAATTTAAGCCAGATGGCAATAGTTATAAGTTAATTGAAGAACCCATGCTAAATACAATCTTATTATTGAAACAAATTTCTCAAATTGTAGGGAACAAAAAATAAACCAGAAATTAATGAACAATCAAAGAAGAAACCATGGTCAAGCTAATAAAATTACAAATCTAAAATTATAATTACTTTACAGTTATTTTCTTACTTTTGGAATTACTGAACTCAGGAATAACCTCTGAGGTTTAAAAAACAATTAGGTAAAGCAGATTCTAGAAAAATATAATTTAAATGGTACTGGAGATGGAAGTATAGCTAAAGGAGGCTCAGTTCCATGACTGTAAGTCTCAGTCATGGTTTTCCAGGCATCGGCCACTGGAAATTCAGAAATTAATCTGAATATCATTGCATATATCAGTAAAGATGACTTCATAACTTTCCTGTGAAGTACTTCTCTAAAGTGATTTTATTTAACCAAAGTAACAATCTTATCTCAGGAAGCACTGCAAAAGCTGAAACCAAAATATTCAAAGCATCTTTGGATAGAGCATCTGTGATAGACAAGACCTAAGCTACTAATAAAGCATGAAACCTGCTGACAATGAAAAATTATGAATGTATTATGAATTTTGATTACAATAAGGGTGTGTTAGAACAGAGTTTAAAACTGCTTTTGAAAAGCTGTACAGTACTAGCACTGTTGTGGTTTAAGTCCAGCTGGTAACTCAGAACCATGCAGCCACTTGCTCACTTCCCCTGCCTTCTTCCCCTCCCCAACTCCCGGAGGGAAGGGGAAGAGAATCAAAAGAATGTAAATCCCATGTGTTGAGGTAAGAACAGTCCAGTAACTAAGGTATAATACAAAACTGCTACTGCTACCACCAATAATAATAAGGATAAGGGAAATAACAAGGGGTGAGAATACAATTGCTCACCACCCACTGACCAATACTCAGCAGGAACTAAGCAGCAGTCTGGGCTTTCCGGGTAGACTCCCCCCAGTTTATATACTGGCCATGATGTCCTGCGGTATGGAATACCCCTTTGGCTAATTTGTCTCAGGTGTCATGTGTTTCCTCCCGGCTTCCTGTTCCCCTGCTCACTGATAGAGCATGAGACTGAAAAGTCCTTGATCGGAGTAAGCATTACTTAGCAACAACAACTAAACTTCAGTGTGTTATCAGCATTGTTCTCAGACTAAAGTCAAAACCATAACACTACAACCACTACTAAGAAGGAGAAAACTGCTACAGCTGGACCCAGGACACACTGTCAATGAGGAAAATGGTCAGGGAACAGTTTCACCTGTTTAGCTGCATACCTGTCCATCTGAGGCTACTCTTGAAGTGGAAAGGATTGGACACTCTCCAGGTATAAGTCATCTGACCTAATTTGAACGTTTTAGGATTAAATAAATCAGCTTCTAAATACACATTAATAATGAAGACTTGTTCAAATAAATCTTTTGTGGAGTGTCTGTTAAGATTGTAGGAACATTCTCTTAAGAATCCGTAAGATATTTCTAAGTATTTATAATAATTCTGCTGTAGCAGGTGTCTCAGGAAAACAGCTTGCATCAATATAATTATTGTGAACAGTTAGGAGGCCTCTATGACCTTCTGAAAGTGGGTTACTTGCACAACATGGGAGAAAGGAAATTTTCCTTAGGTACAGGAAGCAGAATGGAGAAATGCTGGATCTAATGGAATATCTCAGAAAAGCAAAACATATACAAAAGGGGAAGGAATTTTTTCATTAGATTGGACATGCGAAGATATTATTCACTGAACACAAAACCAAAACAAATGTAAGAAAAAAAAAATGTTCCATGATATTCTAAAACAACAGCACTGCAGCTATAACAAGTTTCTCTGTACTTTTTTTTGCTAGACAGTCTAAATTTAGAGAAGTTACAGATTTTTATAAAATTCATACACAAATAAGTGCTTTAATTACTAAGATCCAGGTAAAATAAAATTTCATAACAATGAGGGTAAAAGGAATCCTAGCACTGATATAAAGATGAATATGCTAATACTAATGCAGAAAAGCAAAAATACACTCATGGTGTCTTCTTGCAGTTAGAAAAAGTCAAGATGGTATATTCATATCAAATGATGATCAGGATGAAATACCTCCCACTCACACAGTAACTCTGGAGGTTGTTAGCAGCTACTAAAACTAGATATTTTAAAATGTCTTGCATACAATAATTTTGGAAAAGATGGCTGAAGAGCTCTCTGGACAATTGACATTGATTTTTTCAATAAGTCTTGGAACACTAGGAAAGCTCCAGAGGTCTGCAAGAAAATTAATGGGTCAATATTTCAAAAAGGCAAGCAGGATGAGCCATATAAGTTTATGTCCATAACCTAGCTTTGATCCCAGGAATACACTGAACATTTCATGCAGGGGTCAAAGACTAAAGGATTCAAAACAGGTAACACAGATAATATAACTTAATACTGATTCACTGAAAACAGAATTTATGAAATTTCTGGTTTTTCTTCAGACTCCATGCCTGACATATGCCATAGCTCTGATGCAATTCTTAGCTGTATGTCAGTGTTCTACTTCATGTGTCAACAAATTTTAGAAACAAAGGACTTCCTGTGCTGCTAAAACAATTCATCAACTCATTTTTCATATATGACCTCCAGAAACAGAGAGACATATTAATAGTAACTGAAGTTTTTACCCTATTCTCCAGGAATGTAAACCTAGAGTAACACTGAATTTATTTTTTTTTTTTCTGAGAAAGTACTATGGTTTTATAATTATTTGTACCTTTTTTTTTATTGTTATTTTACTATGAATTTTATCTGGTGGATTTAATAGGGTTTGACTTGGGATTTCTTCTTGTTTTGGTTTTGAATTAGTGTTTGGTAGGGCATACAAAACTGATACTTTTCCAAAAGTGCCAACTTATTCAATAAGTTTTTCAGCCACTTTTCATGCAGTGGGTTCTCAATTTTAGACAGCTTTAGTAGCCTCTTTTTAATCACCTTCTACTCATAATTTGTCTTCACAACATACATGAGTGTCTAGATCTACATAAAAGTAGTGGTATGCATACTGTGTATGGTAAGCACATAACAGATACAAATTACCCTTTGTATGAACTTGCACATCCTTCTTTTAAAGTCAATCTATTACTCAACCTTTCAAGGTCATTCAAATCTTTCCATATGCTATTTTAATCTTCTACATTAGTAGCACCTCACATCACTGTATAATTAGAATATTTCATTAGCAAACACTTTTTTTTTTTTTTTTTTCTTTGAGCCAGTCACTAATATCAGTCTCCTTAAAATGATCAAAGACAAACTCAGAAGTTTACTGAAGTCGGGGCAAATTAGAGTTGTCACAATTCTCTTGACTCAAGAAAGCTATTAGATTATTCTGGTAGAATCTACCTTTGGAAAAATTATTTATTTATCATGTCTCTATATCTTTAATTGCTGTTTTCTTTAAAATTGGTGTTGTGTAATGTCAAGGTCAAATTAATTTTTGCTCTTCTTCTTCACATTACTATTATATTTGCTACTCTTCCAGTGAAATGGTATCCACCATGAACTAATATTTTTAAGTAAAAAACCTTTGTCACTGAGTTGATGACATCATATGCAAATTCATTTAACCTTTTGAGAGAGAGCTGATACAGAAATCCTGAATATTTTTCATTAAACCACCAGTTTTCAGTTCTAATTCCCCTGAGGTATTGTATTCTGGGCCATATCCTAGCTACAATATCTACTCATATGTCTGCCTTTGTTTTCTTTTGTATAAAAGAACATTTAATATTTTGTTTATTTAAATTTACTTTGTAAACTTAAACTTGATGTATGCTTGTAACTCACTAATCACTCAGACAATTTTCCTTGATTATCAGCAATTTCCCACTGTTTGTGGGGTTTCTGTGAACCACCAGTTTACTGGTTGTTTTCCTGTGAGATTTACAGATCTTTTCTCCAAGCTACTTCAATACAGGTACTTACGTACTCCCTTAAGAAACAAGAAAATTTTGGCAACTGTGAATGATACAAATCTTGAATCCTCTCTCCTTTCAAGTTCTTCTGACTAAATTGCTTCAATAAACAGTTTTGTTAGCTTTTTAGAGTATTCTTGTTTGATAGAAGCAACAAAAAACAATTATGATCTTGGTTTTAGTTTAACTTTCCAGGATAGAAAGTCAGAAATATGAGGGTTTTGCCATTATTTGTGAAATATAATGGTGCAGTCAAATTTCCGTATTGGTATTACTTCCAGTAGCACTATCTCAGTAACTACTTAAAAGGTACTTTTTTTTTTTTCTTTTTTTTTTTTTCAGAAAACTTCACAGAGCATCTGCTTTGCATACCATAATGGGGAAAGCCACAAGGTACTCTGTAAATCTCAGTAATGAAGTCTGCATTAAAAAAATTGTTCAAAATTACAAGGTCAAGCTGAGAAGACAGAACCACCACAGACGTCCTGGGTTGCTACATTTAAAAGCAATTTAAATGGTGAAATTCCTGGAAAATGCTCTGTGCCATAAAAGAAAGATAAAAACAATCAAACAAAAACATTCTTTGCTGCTAACTTTAAGGGAATATTACTCTCTAAGACCCAGATTTGTCAGCCAATTTAAACCCAGGAGTAGTGTGCACAGGTTGTGTCTTTTTCCTGATTTATCTCTGTTTATGACTAATGGCTGTTATTTCATGGAAAGTAAACCCACCTTTGCCCTTATCCTTACCAGGAGCTGTAAAGTTACACACCAAAGGAGGAAAACATTCATTATGATTCTATTGATGATGAACAAATGCCTTGAAACAGGGACTTAATTTCAATAAACTTCAAAGAAATCAAGGCAATATGTATCAGTCATGTTAACGTTGTCATTATTGAGTTTTCTTTTCATACCAAGCTGCTGAAGAAATTAATACACTACAAAATCAAATTGCATATTATACTATTAACAGGGAATTATCATCAATTGATTCTGTTGTCACCAACTTTCACTGACAAATCCACTTTTTATTCTTAAACTATATTAAGAGTAACCTGGGAAAAATACTTTTACCTGAAGTACTAGAATTCTTGGTACACTGATTTCTGCCAAGGAACATGTTTTCGTAAAGACAAAATAAGGTTATATCTTAAAAACAAAAACATACTTCAAAGTATAGGGCACTTATTCTTTAGTTATTACTTTGTCCTGAAAAACTTGATGACCATGGTGATTAATTTGCTAAAGATAAGACCCTGATTTAGTGCTGTGTCAGAAAGACTAAATAAAGTTAAAATTAACAAAAAAAAAAAAAAAAAAAAAGAAACAAGATTTTGCACTACTTCTGTAGTTAACACAGGTAACACTGATCTCCTGCAACGCACCCTTAGCTCAGTTTTGCTATTCACACTACTGTAATGCAGTATCTACATTGTGTCCACCGAAAAAAAAAAAAAAACCGAAAAAAAAAAACCCAAATCAAGCCCAAAACAACAAACAAAACAAAAAACAACCAACCAACAACAACAACAAAAAAAAAAAAACAAAACCAAAACCAACCAACCAACCAAACAAACAAATAAAAACCCAGAGTAGATGAAATTCTTAAGTTATTGGAAAGGGTTTCAAATGGAATCATGAGGATGAGTAAGGAAAACAGTTTTCATCATTGCCATGAACATTCAATCAATTTATTTTGTTAAGAGAAGATTAAGAAATGATTTAAACACTATAACTGCTTATGTGATGAGTAGATTTGTTAGATTTTTCACATTCACAATGGAAATTATTATGAATACAAGCAAGCTAATGTAGGTATTAAGCATTCTAAGGATTCCTTGAGTAACTGATATGTGTATATTTTAACACTACAGTAAGTATAGAGTTTATAACATTTCATTAAGTGTTTGGAGTTTAACACCTGGAAGTAATGCCAATTTAATTTAACAAGGTAACTGATCTTTGAAATAATTTTTGCAGCTTAATAGCATTTTCCTGTCTCAAATTAATTTTTAAAATATCGAGGTGGGGTTTTTTGTGTTTAGGAACGGCACTCCTGAAGTCCTCTTCCAGAGTTACATTTACCTCTATAACTTTGGTCAATATGCATTGAGATGAGCAAAATAACCCTTCACAATAAAATTATGCCAAGCACAGCTGATTGTTTACTTGCACTTGATCCAAACTATAAAATGCTTCTGCTATTCAGGAGAATGTGTAGATGAATTACTGAGGCTCAGATTCAAATGTTAGCGTTGATCTATTTGCAGTCTTGCTGGGACTGGCAACTCTCTGATCTTGTATTATTGATGGTATTTGAATATGATTACCAACTGTTATTTACAGTATATCAATGGTTCTCTTTTATTCCCAAACATTCATGAATGGGCTTTTGGGGGCTTTTTTTTTTTTTTTTTTTATTTGTACGTTTGTACTTAAGTCGTAATTTTGTAATTTGTACTTTTGTACTTATAATTAAGAGATACAGTGTGGAAGAATATTATGTTTGGCTTGAAAAACATGGATACATTGATAGATTTTCTATTTGCAACAGTATCTACTTCTTAATTTAGGTTGCAGCCTTACCCTGGATAGAAAACTCTTAAGAACCAATCTGCTTGAGAACAGCTGAATACATCTTGTCAACAGAAAAGACACAAGAGACAAGCTAAAATTTTGCATATGTAGTTGATTTCACTTTTAGAGTGTCTTACTGGAAACCATTCATCTCTGTTAAAAGTCACCAATGGTGGTGACCTCTACTTTTTCTAATGCCCAGATGGAAAAATCTCCTGTGTTGCCAGTTGTTTTCATTTTCTTAAAAAGAGGTACACAGGGTCCAATTGATTAAGATCCTTATCCTTCTTAATTAAAACTCCACACTGCGAGAAGGAATCTTACATAGGAACAGAGAAACCCAATGCATTATCTATACAACCAGAAAGATATACAAGCCTCATGAAATGGATCAATTCAATGTCCATATTCTTATTTTGACTGCATCTTTGTCTTTACTAATGTACAGGTATTTCTTAGAAGACATTGATTTCCAAACAGCTTGGTGACATATTTATGTCATTTCAGTTAGAAATAAATTATATTCTACAAGGATGCAATTGTCTAAGGTATTGATGAGACAATTTTATTAAATGTGTCAAAAAAAGGACAGAGCTTTATGGTAACAAATATTGTTATTGCTAATACTATTTTTAGGAGAGGTTTTATTATTCTTTTCTTTATGACTTCTGTGTAATTAAGTGGGCAATGTTCTGTTTTTATGAATATCAAGTAAATCAATTTGGCAATCAACTACCTTGTATATGAGAACTACTTTATACATCCTAGGATAGCCATTCTTATGAGCACAGGCTCCCTTCTATATTGGCTGAGGTAGAATACAGAAATACAGGAACTGATAATGATCTTGGTTACTCTAAATCTGTAAAAACATTTTTCACTCTACTGATAGGCAAAAATAAGATTCTGTCAACATTTTAAGATCTCCTGTATATGTGAGGGGACAGAACATGCCTAAAATCCCTGGCAGTCAGAGAAGTCAGTGAAGACTAAGGAAAATTTGAAATGTCAGAAGACAGAAAGAAAGGATTAAGTTGCCTATCCACAGGTACCTAATCCCATTTAAAACATTATACCCGTATGCATATCTGCACAGGGACAGTAGGTACAGCAGAGACCTTACAGGATATTTGCAATCTCTGCAGCCTCTTGAAGTGGCAGCTGATAGCTGGGTGGTATTTTCCATGGTGCATTAACATTAGAAATCTTACATCAGGTGAATGCCCCAATGGTGTTCATGCAAGCAAATAGTTCTCCATGACACAGTGACTGAAATAACTCATCTAAACTAAAACAGTTGCTCCCAGATAGGCATCTTTTGTCATCTGGCTTCTCTTAGGATATCTAAAATGTACATGATACTGTTAGATGTGACACTGGGCCATTGGGACTGTAAAATGCTGAAGCAGCAGCTGGAGGATTGGGCAGATAGATATCCTATAAGACCAGCCCTAGTACCGTGCACTGGGGAACACCACTTGTGATCAGCTGCCAACTGTATTTAATTTCATTCACCACCAGTCTTTGGGCTGGGATGTTTGAAAATTTTTTTATGGCTCAGCTCTGAGACTTGACGGTTCAGATGTGGCAGCCTGTGCCTGATGCAAACAGAGCAGCAATACTCTGGGAGGGAATAGAAAATACTCTCCAACAGAATATCCATATAAAAGGGATGTGATATAAATCACAGCTTGGGTGACATGGTCTAGTGTGAGGCATCCCTGCCCATGGTAGGGGAGTTGGAACTAGATGATATTAAGGTCATTTCCAACCCTAACGATTCTGTGATTCTGTGAAGATCTGATATGATAGCGACCATTTGAGTTAAAAAAAAAAAAAAATCAGATACCTGAATATGTGAATTTCATATATAAAAGAGTTAGCAGAGTCTTTTAGAAATATCAAGAGAACAAATCAATCTCTGAGATTTTAAAAGTCTTTACAATTAAAAAAATTGGACCCTCAAGTGTAACAATTCTTTGTTAATAGTAGTTTGACTCACTGTAATAATCTCTTTAAATCAAATGCATAATTTAATTATATTCAGAAGACGCTGAATAACAACACAAACTTGACTGGTTTTACCTAACTCATTAAAAAAAGAAAAAAGAAAAGAAAAAGTGGAACTTGTTAATGAAATTCAATAAAATGGTTTAAAATAAAGCTGATTTGCTGAGCAGCCAACCACAGTAGCAGAAACATCACAGAAGCAGTTTATCTGAATTAACATAGAAAACAAAAGAGTTTGAGAATTTCTTCCTTAGGGAAACAGACCAAGGGAGATATATTTTGCTTTCTGAACATTTTAGAGAATTGCAACAAGTGTTCGAGTTACAAGATATTAGAAAAGGCAAATTGTGTATTCTGAAGGTAGTACTGAATTATTTTGTTACAGGCATTGGACTGTGTTTTATTATTGGGTACTATATTATACAATACAGTATACAGCATTATGGAAATTTTTGCAGGTTTTGTTATTGTATTCAATCCCTATATATAACAGAAAAACACTCCTGTTTATAAAGAACAGCCTAGCATATGGATTTCTGATATCTCTACTATTTTGATATATTTATTTATATATTATATATAATATTAATAATATAAATAATTTTCTATACTTCTACTCTGATATTCTATTATATTCTAGTATTCTATTTCTAGTTCAATTACTTATATCTATAATAGAAATAATGGAAGAAGAGATGTATCAAACTCAATGCAGCAACATAGCAAATGCAGTGTAACAATGAAGTGAATGGTGCAACAGTGAAGCTAACTCAATGTAACAATGTAGCAAAGTAGCTGTAACAATATAATAAATTCGTGTGGTTAACAATGTAACAGTGCATCAAACACAATGACCCACAGTACACTATATAATGCAATATATTCCAATATAATATAATGCAGTAAATTAAATATATATAACTTAATATAATATAACATAATAATGCATATCAGCCATCTGTAATGTCAAATGGATGAGAAAATAGGAAGAACAAATACTCAAGTCTGAAAAGAATATTCCAAGGGTATAATTGACTGTAGGACACTTTACAATAATGTTTCCTCTAAAATCCTGTTTCTTTGTAAATGTATTGACTGATTCATTAAGGGAAAAAATTGAAATATCTGCCCAATGATAAATGGCAAGTATTTAAACTTGGTGTAGAATTAAATGTTTATAATGACAAGTTACATGATACATATTCAAAGGGTGGAATGTTTACATGTTTAGAATATGCCATATTTGAAAACAATATGAGACCATCCTTTCTAAAACTTCAATTTCAAATGGTGTTCAAGCTACTGGTGTTTTGTTTATTTATTTTTTTTTCTAACTGTCTGGAATATTATTCCTGTAAGAAGCAGTGCAAAGTTGAGTGAATTGCAATAATATAGCTTTTCAGTTTCAAGTGATCTTGATAACTGAAAATATTTTCACTGTCTTGATCTTCAGGCATGTGAGAGCATTTAATGTTTACAGAATTTTGTTTGAAAAAATATGCACCAATATATGGTCATTTTACAAAGCAACTTCATTTAATGATATGGAAATGGAATTGCAAAACACACAAATTCAGGATATTATGGTAAGGGGCATTTCTGAAATGTCTTGAGAACCACCAATCTGCTCTGAGCTCAGTGGATAGCCACTTACCAATTTTAATCTTCAAATTATTAAGAAAACAGGAGAACATGACAAAGATGGGGGAGGAGAAGAGGAGAATAAGGACCATATGTTCTGTGTTGTGTCAAATTTCATAGAGTGCTGTGAAATAATATTGCAGGACGGTTATGTTTAGCAAAATTGTCCTATTTCAGAGTAGATTTCAGCTTGAGTAAACATCTAAAAGTTAAATGCTTCACTAAATTAAAATAATGTCTATATTTGCTATTGTTTGAAAATCTCAGCTCTAAAGTAACTCATGCTCGAATGGAGAGAATAACAGATAACTGTGCAAGTTAGAAAACATCTGTTATAAAAAAAAAGTTTGAAGCCTGATTACTGCTGAAGTGTGGCTGGATGAGAATAGGGTGTCTTGTTTTTGTTTATAGCTAATCTTAAATATTTGCCCAGCTAAATCCTTAGTTTAGAGTTGTTAAGGTAGTAGTACTGGATGTTTACTTTTAACTTCCTATGAATCTACCCTGTTTAATGTTAAGGTCCCTGTTTATAATTCCCACTAAAAAAAAAAAAAAGAAAAAACAAAACAACTCTTTACAAACATGGATAATCCTTTATTTACTGTTTATTTACTTAGTTCTCCTGTTATCATAAGCTTTCACACAGCAGGTTTTGCAGTCAATAATTATTTTTGTCAAAACAGACATATGTAGTAACTGGGTTTCTTAATGTATGTTGTTTTATTTAGCTCATCTATGAAATGCCAAAGCAGATATTATTTTTAAACCATAATGAAGAGTAAGGCACTGAAATTGCTTGTATTATGACTGTTAAGTTTTTTTATGTTTTTACATGTCTTTTCCAACGACTTCTTTTCAGCCTTTAAATGTACCTGTGTCTCATATCATTACTACAAGTCTATGAAATTATAGTCTGACTTTCAAATCAAAGCAACATTTGGAGATCATGAAGAGAATGGTGATTATCATATCTTAAAATAATTTCTCCCAGAGCCCTTCCTAAAATAAATCAGTTTGTGTATAAACTGTTAATTTGGATTGCATTTAATTTTTATCTGGTAACAACCTGCCAATATGTTTTATATTTCTTTGAATATGCTGACTTGGCTCTCTCAGAGCACCCAATTCTCATAAAAACTCAATGGAAAGGAGTGCCTTTAGAAGCTTCTGGAGGAATATGCTCTCTATTAAGCTAAAGTATTTATGTAGATTCCAGAAGAATATTTTCCAAGGTGCCTGTCTCTGTTTATGGAAAAGACAAGATGACAATGCAGGGGTTTATGAGGCAACCTGAAAGGTATAGAGAAACTAGAGGGCAAAGGTAGGTGAGATAAGCCTTATTTGGTCTCTAAAATGATTCTACATATGCCACCCCATTTATAAGTTCTGCTATAACATTTACCAGACAAAATATAACTGGATGTGCATGAGATCTGGGTGACTACTGTAAGTTACTCAAGGTATTGGTCAAACCCAGAATACTGATGATCTCTCCTTTTTTTGATGATTACTTTACCAAGTTTCTTTCGGGTACTTTGTAACTACAGTATGTTATTCTATTCTTTGTAGAACAACTTAACCATAGAATCATAGATTGTTTTGGGTTGGAAGTGACCTTAAAAATCATCTACTTCCAACCCGCCTGCCAAGGGCAGGGAAACCTTCCACTAGACCAGGTTGCTTAAAGCCCTGCCCAACCTGGCTTGAACACTTCCAGGGATGGGATATCCACAACTTCTCTGGGAAACCTGTTCCAGTGTCTCACCACCCTCACAGCAAAGATTTTCCTCCTTTTATCTAATCTAAATCAACCCTCTTGCAGTTTAAAGCTGTTACCCCTTATCCTATCACTATATGCCCTTAAAGAATTCCCTCTACAGTTTCCTTGTTGCCCCCCTTTAGGTACTGGAAAGCTGCTATAATATCTCCCCTGAACCTTCTCTTTTCTAGGCTGAACAAGCCCAGCTCTCTCAGCCTGTCTTCACAGGTGGGGTGCTCCATCCTTTTGATCATCTTCAGGGCCCTCCTCTGGACTCACTCCAACACGCCCTTTTTATGTTGGGTGCCCTAGAGCTGGACACAGGTCTCCAGGTGGGGTTTCATGAGGGTAGAGTAGAGGGGGAGAGTCACTTCCTTCAACCTGCTGGTTAAGCTCTATATGGTTGGCTTTCTGGACTGCAAGCCCACACTGCTGAATCATGTGAAGCTTCTAATTAACCAACACCCCCTTCTTCTCAGTATTCCTCTCAAACCAGTCCCTGCCCAGCCTGTATTTGTCCTTGGGATTGTCCTGACCCAGGTACAGGACATTTCACTTGGCCTTGAACATGAAGTTTGCATGGGCCCACATTTCAAGCCTGTCTAGATCCATCCAGATAGCATCCCTTCCCTCCAGCATGTGAACCACACTGCACAGTCTATCATTGTCAGCAAACTTGCTGAGGGTGCACTCAATCCCACCGTCCATTTTCTCTAGAAAGATGTTTAATGGCACCAGTCCCAGTACCGTCCTTAGGAAATGACACTCATTACTGATATCCACCTGGACATCAACCTGTTGACAACAACATTTAAGTGAGGTCATCCAGACAATTTCCTTATTCATTGAGTGGTCCATTTGTCAAATCCATGCAGGATGTTATGTGGGACAGTGTCAAATGGTTTGCACAAGTCCAGGTAGGTGATGTCTGCTGCTCTTCCTTCATTTACCAATGCCGTTGCCCCTCCATAGAAGGCCACCAAAATTGCCAGGCACAATTTGCCCTTAGTGAAGCCATGTTTGCTGTCACCAATCATGCATTTTCTGCATTACACTAGGCTCAGAGATGCAAGAAGATATATTTTTTCCCTGCACTCATATGTGTATTTTTAGGTAACACTACAAAGAATAAAAAGTAGGAAGCTGAATTCGCAGAAAGACATACTAACGGTATCAATACTGATAGTAAAAATAGGAAGAAACAACAACAACAAAAGAGAGAACTGAAAATTCAGAAAACACAACTGATGCACCATGCAGTTGCTCACCACCCACTGACTGATACACAGCTCAACACAAGCAGTGATCGGTCCCTTCTGGGTAACTCCTCCCAGTTTATATACTAGGCATGATGTGCTGTGGTATGGAATGAATACCCCTTTGGCTAGTTTGGGTCAGGTGTCCTGTCTCTGCTCTCTTCTGGCTTCTTGTGCCCCTCCTCACTGGCAGAGCATGAAAGACTGAAAAATCCTTGATCAGGGTAAGACTACTCACCAATAACTAAAAGATCAGTGTGTTACCAGCATTATTCTCAAACTAAAGCCAAACCACAACACTGTAGCAGCTAACAGGAAGAAAATTAATTCTATCCCAGCCAAAACCAGGACAACGATATATCTAAAAAAACCCAAACAAAACAAAACAAAACAAAAACAAAAAAAAACCCAAACAAAACAAACAAACAAACAAAAACAAACAAACAAAAAACAACATGTTTGGAGAGAGGGAGATATAGCTGATTTTTTTGTTTGTTTTCATGATTGCTACACGTTTTTTTTTTTTTTTTCATGAGTACATACTAAAAAATAGTGTTCAGGATGGCATCCCTGGCAACATCTTGGTTGGCTGACATGTGTAATAGAAACAGAACTACTCTATCCTGTAGTGTCTAAACAGCCTTTTTCATCAAAGCAGTCAAAGCCAGCTCTGATAAAAAGGTGATATTTCAATAGGAGGCTGGGTGGTGTGGAACTATGGGAGAGAATACAAAGTAGCTAATGTACAGGAATTTTCTCCCATCTGCATCTCTTGTGATGAAGACTGAATCCCTTCACCTGTATGAGTTCTCAAAAGGTATGTTCTAGGTGAAATACAGTGTATTCTATTAATTTTTGTGTTCTAGAAAGGTATCATGGCAACCATTACACACAAAAGCATGTAGATAGATGGGAAAGTTCAGCTGATAATTATGTGAATTCAAAAACAGTGAATCATCTTTTGACTGCTATAGAACTGCTAAGTCATCATAAAGCGAACTTCTGCTTCTTTTCAAATGGATGTCTCATATTACTAGACCTACGAATCAGGGCCAATGATGCTTTACATCAGCAAGTTCAGAATACTCAGTTCTTTAGACAATGCTGAATAACTCGCTGACACTCTACAGGTTGAGGCTGCAACACCATAATACGTCTGAATAATTTAGAATGACGAATGTATTTTTTCAAAATCATTGTTTTCAAATGAGCCATTAACAGAAAAAAAGGTGTATATATTGCTACTGTAGCTAATTCATTCAGTTTTCACAACAATGACAGTTCCCTGACTCTGCAGTTTAGGTTCGGCAGAACCATTCCTCTTAAATCCTCTATCAATATATACTCATGCAAAATATTGATCCTTCTGGTTGAACAGCACCCTGCAGGCTTAAAGCAATTTCACTGAGTGCGTTACTAAGGATAGAGAAATCTGTTGAAAAGTATCTGCTACTTACACTACAGAGCAGAAATTTAAAGTAGCTACAGCTCTAAACACACATAGTAGGAGTTGAAGAAGTAAGGCAAAGCCATCTATTAAACACAGTATTGCCGTTTCTGGTGTCAGGCAGCCGGCTTTATATTTTCACAATTTTACTTTTCACAATTTTGAGACTGCATATACATTTTTTTCTTGTTTAGCCAGAACAGGAGCTAATGAATACATATCTGTCACCAAAATTACTGTAATTTGCTTAGCTTTTTACAATTTTGTTCTTTGAACATGTTTTCCTGTATTAGATTTTCCTGTTCCAACTATATTACAGAAATGCTCCACATGAGAAGCCAGGAGCCAAGGGGATAACACACAGCACAGTGACTGCACCAGCCACAGAAGGTCAGTGATCATGACAGATTCTCTCAATGTGACAACTGAACAAGCAAGGTAACAAGTCAAGTTCAGGATCACTCCAGGAAGCTGTGACAATGTCCAGATGAGCAGAGCACAGGACACCTACATCAGAAATGAACTTAAATGGAGTTTCTGAGATGTGGGCAGAGGATGTCAGTGAAGGTCACAGATGAGGCCAGTTGGGGGAATTAAGGCCTGTGGATGCATTTGCAACCCATATACTTATTATAATAAATACATTAGTATAGAGCCATATTGTATGTTATTATATATTTGCATGTTGATATATTTACATGCTAAGAGAGTATCACTATAAATGGGAAAAAAAGAACCAACAAAAAACAACCCAACTCACCCACCCCCACAACCCATTCACTGTATTTTGGTTAAAATATATATAAAAAAAAAAAAGATTAAAATGACAATTCCTGGCTTCATATATAAGGTGTGCTCCCTTTTTTGCCTGTAACAAGTTTTTTTTCAGTATAGTACAAACTGAGCTGTGTTTTAGCACAAGCCCCTTTCTTTTCCTCATTCCCCTCTCCTCTCTTTCCATTATTTCCCACAACAGTTAACGTAATCTCAGTCACATGTACACAGGATTGTGTGCCTAGAAGTACCTTTCTCCTAAACACTTTAATATGTCTTGTGTTGAATTCGTCAAAAAGAAGGCTAGAGTAGCAGTAAGACTTTCCCCCAACACTGAGATGCTGGAACTGAGCTGGAGTAGAAAGAAGGGGAGAGGGAGTCAGTCCCCCTGTGCTTCAGTGAGTGCCACACTTATGTCCACAGTGCTGAAAAATCTGCCCTCTTTAAATCAGAAGAGGAAAATATGTACTGGATTAGTCTGAAATGAAATTAATTTGGTGCTCTGTTTTAGATTTGTAACCAGAACTGTATCAGTAACACTAATGTTTTGGCTACTGCTGAATGGTGCTTGCATCGCATCAAGAATTTTCTCACTCTCCTGCCCCAGCGAGTACGATGGGGTAGGCAAGATGTTGGGAGAGGATGAACACAGATGATCTGAAATGACTAAAGTGATATTCCCATGTAACATCATGATCAGCAATAAAACTCTGTAGGAACTTTTTCAAAGAAGCCATTGTTGTTCAGAGACAGGTTGAGAATTAGTCTTCTCATGGTGAGTTAATGCTTTTGCAACATCTTTTCTTTTCTTTTCTTTTCTTTTCTTTTCTTTTCTTTTCTTTTCTTTTCTTTTCTTTTCTTTTCTTTTCTTTTCTTTTCTTTTCTTTTCTTTTCTTTTCTTTTCTTTTCTTTTCTTTTTTCTTTTCTTTTCTTTTCTTTTCTTTTCTTTTCTTTTCTTTTCTTTTCTTTTCTTTTCTTTTCTTTTTTCTTCTCTTCTCTTCTCTTCTCTTCTCTTCTCTTCTCTTCTCTTCTCTTCTCTTCTCTTCTCTTCTCTTCTCTTCTCTTCTCTTCTCTTCTCTTCTCTTCTCTTCTCTTCTTTCTCTTCTCTTTCTTTCCATTTCTCCCTTTCTGCCAACTGTATCCTGGGCTGCATCAAAAGCATCATGACCAGTAGGTCGAAGGAAGTGATCCTGCCCTTCTGCTCTTATGAGACCTCACTTAGAGTATTGTGTACAGTTCTGGTGTCCCCAACATAAAGACAACATGGAACTGTTGGAACAAGTCAAGAGGAGGGCCACGAGGGTGATCAGGGGACTGGAGAACCTCTTGTATGAAGATAGGCTGAGAAAGTTGGGGCTGTTCAGCCTGGAGAACAGAAGGCTGCGTGGAGACCTCATAGCAGCCTTCAGCATCTGAAGGGGGCTTATAAGGATGCTGGGAAGTGACTCTTTGTTAGGTTCTCTAGTGACAGGACAAGAGGTAACAGGTTAAAACTTAAACAGGGGAAGTATAGGTTGAATATAAGGAGGAAATTCTTTCCTGTTAGGTTGGTGAGGCACTGGAATGGGTTGCCCAGGGAGACTGTTAATTCTCCATCCCTGGCAGGGTTCAAGACCAGGCTGGATGAAGCCTTGGGTGAGATGGTTTAGTGTGGGGTGTCCCTAGCCATGTCAGGGGGGTTGGAACTTGATGATTTTAAGGTCTTTTCCAACCCTAACTATTCTATGATTCTAACTGTTGGAGCAAGTCCAGAGGAGAGTCACGAGGATGATCAGGGGACTGGAGTACCTCCTGCATGAAGACAGGCTTAGAAAGTTGGGGCTGTTCAGCCTGGAGAAGAGAAGGCTGCATAGAGACCTCATTGCAGCCTTCCAGTATCTAGAGAGGGCCTATAAGGATGCTGGGGAAGGACTCTTCATTAGGGGCTGTAGTGTTAGGACAAGGGGGAATGGGTTCAAAAATAAGCAGGGGAAGTTTAGATTGCACATGAGGAGGAAGTTCTTTACTGTTAGGGTGGTGAGGCACTGGAAGATGTTGCCCAGGGATGCTGTGAATGCTCCATCCCTGGCGGTGTTCAAGGCAGGGTTGAACAAAGCCTTTGATGATAAAGTGTAGTGTGAGGTGTCCCTGCCCATGGCAGGGGGGTTGGAACTTGATGATCTTAAGGTCCTTTCCAACCCTAACTATTCTATGATTCTATATGCTGAAACACAGAATGTGCCTGCTTCCTGAAACTTAAATATTACCATCTTTATATAAACATATGAGAAAAAATTCCTTGTAAGCAAGTGGGTTAGATGTATTCTCCTAACTTTCATAGAACCATGAAATTAAATTGAGATGTTATTTGATTGATTAATTCAGTATTGTTTCTGATGACTCATTACATTCAGGTATCCCTATGCAAATAATAATTGTCAGTTTATATCAGATCTAATAGAATTAGGTCTGCAAGTACTATTCTCCCAGTCTTATTATCTTTTGCTTAAAAGGATGCAGCATGCAGTCTGAGCTCAGTTGTCATGTAAATGAATACATTGGTACATTCTGTGATGTCATTTGCTTACAGTGAAGTATATATCCCAGAGAAATGCATACAATCGAGACGGTTCTCTTTTCAGTTTAGTTAAACCAGTCCTTTAGGTTTTTTACTGTTTGTGTTTTATTGTGGTTTTTTTTCCTTTTTTTTTTTTTTTTAATTAAGCTTGTAAGAGGTGATGAAGGAATTGTGTCACAAGCTGATGTAGTAGGTTAGTTGACAATTTTGTTATTCTCAATCTGTCATTCTGAGAACTTTATTATATGTATTATTTCTATGGAAACAAAGATAAAACATTCAGTCTGAGTTTCACAGCAAATATTTCCCAAGCATTTAATTAGCAAACTTTCGCGAAGTTTGAATTACAGAAGTTTTAAATTTTTCAGCATTGGACTTTATTCTGGTAGCACTCCAGTGGTTTCATTTTTATTTTTTTTTATTGTATTTGAAATACTATTACCTTTAAATAGACTCAGTTCTCTTTCTTCTTTTCCCCTTAGCCCATATGGTAAATCAATATTTAAAAGGACATATTTCCAGAATATTCCACCAAAATCTGGCAAAAATTGGAATAGAGAATTTTTCTTTTCTAATTCTGTCTGCTAAGTACAAAGGTATGATAGAAATTTAAAGTCTGCCTGTATATGTTTTTGTAGATATGTGTAAAATCTGTACATACTTTTTGCAGACAGACACATTTTGCTCTATATTTTGTAGACCTGCATATATATATACATGTATCTAATTGTACTTGCAAGTGCAAATAGAATGATATATAAATAAATTGCTTATAGGGCAACAGTATACATACACATTTTCTTTCATATATGTGTCCATGAAGCCTGTCCTACAATGTCTGTCCTTACACAGTTACAGCTTTCTTAATAGGAATGGGATTAGAATACCTGTAAATGAATCTCACTGAAGACATTCCAACAAACACTGCCCTTTCTTTCAAGGGAAAAGGCTTGGTATGAGCTCATGTAGATTAGCTTTTTAAAAATTATTTTCTTTTAAGACCATGTTAACCAAAGTTATACTCTAGTGAACATGCCTTAATTCTGGAATTTTATGTTTGCCTTGTCTGTAAAGTTATTACCATTCAGAAATTCCCATATTTTGTTACCTCTTTGAAGCTAATCTTTCTGAAGACCATAGGAAGTGCAGATGTACTCGTATTTGGTAACAAATACTGACCACCAAAGAATTTCTCTGAGCAGGGAAATACTTTGTATAATGATGGAGGTATTGGTAACCTTCATTTTGTTCAGCCATCCCTTAACATCAACAAACCTGATGGAAGTCCACTTAATTCACTGGTCAGTCCATGTTGACAAATAACAAATAAAACAAGTCTTTCATAACAATTGGTTCCACCTTACTTAAAGCAAGTACTCTGTAAAAATACATTTTCCTTCTTTCACACCTACAGCAGAAATTATGTGAGCTGTTAGAAGGAATTTACCTGAAAAAAGCCAAATGTATAGTTAAAATTCTCACCCAAACAAACACGTTTATTGGTAGAAGTTATTGCCTTCTGCAGTATTAAATAGAGCAGTTCTTCACTGTTGTTTCTTTTTGCGGTTTCTTTTTTGTTGTTTGTTTGTTTGTTTGGGTTTTTACTTGGTGGTGGTTGTTTTTCTTTTTCCACTGGAGCTGGTGAGAGCAAGAAAATCAAGACATGGTCTTCTTAAACTTTGGTCTTCTTCACCCTTGCACAGTATAGAAATCATACATATGTGGGTTTTGGTTCCGGTGTTTTTTGATATACAGTAAGTTTGGTAATATTTTTTGTTATAGCTATAAGAATTCTGATAATAAAATTTGTCTTTTATGACATGCTCATGCATAACAAAATTATGTTTAACTATGCTGATATTAAACATCTTCTAGAATCAATGGCTGGCAGAAGATAGTGTATGCTCAATTTTAATACAAGTTAACCTGTAACTTGCAATCATTCCAGCTCTGCTCACGTGTTGTGCATTATAGACCAAAACGCATATTCCGATGTCGATTCTCATGCTCTGCACCCTAACTTGTCACTGGATCCCCTGATATTGATAACTTACTAATAAAAAATACTGTAATCAATATGCTGAAATGTACCTGAAGCAAGGATTTGAAATGGAAAACATCAAATTTGCTCTTGGAAAGCAGTTTACATTTCTCAGCTGAAATTTTTGCACTGAACTATATAAATTGTCATTTGCTTAAGACCAAATTGCTTGTTTCTTTGATAACCTTACTCATTAATGGAATATTTTTACTACCTTAGAATGTTAAATATTCATATGTGTAGCTGGAAAGGGATAGTGTATGGCACTAATTATCCTCAAAAACTTGTGGCAAAACTTTTTCTGTGTGTGCAGTTAGTATGCCTTGTAAGTTCTTCTTTCTCCTCTAATAACAGTTTCCTTGGTTAGTGACTTTAAGTAACCCCTTCTATGAAACTGTTCAGCTGACACAGCTTGGCACAGTATGTCACAGAAGAATATATCAACTTGAAGAACATAAAATGCATTTTGAAAGCTGTTGCTTGAAATCCTGGATTCTACGCCTGTTGGGGCTGTCATTCTCTTCAAGTCTGCTAGTTGAAGACAATTGTCCAATGCTTTTAAACTTGGATTTTACACTGTACTGTACACCCCTACCAGCTGTGACTGCATTCTCCTGTTCTGCTCGTTAAAATTGCTTTTATTCCTAAAATGCAGAAATCTTTTCACAATATGCACACTGCAGTCTTACCTGGCAGGAAACTTTCATTTAAGTGCATTGAGTATTAAGATCAATCATTCTATTTTTGTTGGTTTATTGCCAGATTTTTTCTTCCATTTAAAAGAAAAAAATGAACAATTTGAGAAGCATTCTACATGTATATTATGCTTTTTACTTCAATGTCTACCAGTATAAGATTGCATGAGAAATTACCTACGAATCTTGTTAATTTGTAAGAAAAATCAGACATATAGTCTGTCTACATTTTGGACTGAGCAGAACTTCACTGTCTTTGCAATCTGTATTGTTGGTGGAATGATTCAACAAAAAATTTATCACTCTGAATCTATTTGAAAATATTTCCTACTGCATGCAATATTTTTCTCCTTAAAAAATGTGAATCAGATTTCAATTAAAGACAGGTTTTAAGTGAACCAGCTTCTGATAACAAAAACATTTCATAACATGAAAAAATCATACAAAACCAGCATTATCATAAATAGACACATATTTGGTTGAAAAGACTTTCCTTGACAAAATAATTGGACACATTCCATTGTTAAAATCACAGTAGGTTTTCATAGACATAAACAGGGATGTAAGATCATTCATAGCATGTGAGATAGATACACTACAGGATGTGCTGAGTATAAGTCTGTCTTGTTAGAAAGAGAAATCAGCTGGAATCATTCAAGTAAAAAATCTTATTAGATGATTTTTCTGAAGAGGGATGTAAAAATACACATTAAAAGAATAAAATCAAGCTGAAGAGAGGATATAGAAAAAGCCAGACACCTTTTGGCTCCTGAAACATAGGCAGGAACATAAAATAACTCTATTTTTCTTCAGTTGCACAAGTTAATTATTTCAATTAAAAAACAAAACAAAACAAAACAAAACATTTTCATCATGTATGTCAGTAGAAACACTACAGAACGCTTTTCTGACTGCTGAACATGTAACCTTCATGACCTCTGTCCTTTTGTCTGCACAGAGACATCTTCTAAATATTTTTTTTCTTTTCTTAAGTACTTTATATTTAAATATTCTTTTCTTAAGTGTTATGTATTTAAGCCTACCAATTGCATTTGGGAATTTTAAATTAATCCACAAAATTAGTGACATAGAAAGCCTTACTGCTGACTGGCCTTTCTGTGCCGGAGTTGTACAAGAAGGCAAAGTGTAAACATTCCTTCAATGTGTCCCAGTTTTATACATTATGAGGGTTCCATGTCTGCAACAAAACTATTTCACCTATTTTCAGAAAGCAATTAAGACATTTTCAGGTCAAAGGATGGAGAACCTATGGGACTCACACGACATCCTTGTCTCTAAATTGGAGAGATATCTTTAAATTGGAGAGACATCAATTTGATGAATGGACCACGCAGTGGATAAAGAACTGGCTGGATTGCCGCACACAGAGAGTTGTGGTCAATGGCTCAATGTCCAGCTGGAGACCAGTGTCCTGGGTTTAGCAGCAGCAGTCGTTTTTTCTCTTTCTTGGTAGCTGGTGCAGTGCTGTGTTTTGACTTTCAGGCTGGGAACAAAGCTGATAAAAATGATGTTTTGGTTTGGCCAAGGACTTTGTGAGTCTCATGCCCTGCCAGGGAGGAGGGGAAGCCGGGAGGAAGCAGAGACAGGACACCTGACCCAAACTGACCAAAGAGGTATTCCATACCACAGCACGTCCTGCCCAGGGGGGAACTGGGAGGTACCCGGGAGGACAGGGGGTTGGCCGGGTCGGACTGGTGGTTCGGCGCGTGGTATTGTACTCCTTTCCTTTCCTATTTTCTCTTATCATTGTTGTCGGTGGTGGTAGCGGTGGTGATTCGTATTGTACATTAGTTGCTCGACTGTTCTTATCTCAGCCCGTGGGAGTTGCATTCCTTCGATTCTCCTCCCCACCCCTCTGGGAGCGGGGAAAGGGGGCAGTAGCCCCTGGGGAAGGGGGGGACGGACTAACGTGGGCCTCAATTGCTTCCAGCCTGGCACCACTCACTGGGAGTAAGTGCACAAGCTGTCTTGGTTGGGGTTAAACCACGACAGTGGCTGCTCCTCACCGTCCTGGCCCTCGCCCTCGCCTCCGTCTTGGCCAAACCAAAACATCATTTTTATCAGCTTTGTTCCCAGCCCGAAAGTCAAAACACAGCACTGCACCAGATACCAAGAAGGAGATAAAATGACTTCTGCTGCTAAACCCAGGACAACCAGTAACAAGTGGTGTCCCTCAGGGATCGGTGCTGGGACTGATCTTGTTTAACATCTTCATTGCTACACATGGACAGTGGGATTGAGTGCACCCTCAGCAAGTTTGCCGATGACAGCAAGCTGTGTAGTTCGGTTGATACGCTGGAGGGAAGCAGTGCCATCCAGAGGGACCTTGACACGCTTGTGAGGTGGGCTGATGCCAACCTCATGAAGTTTAACTGTGCCAAGTTCAAGGTCCTACACCTGGGTTGAAGCAATCACACGAACAGCTACAGGCTGGGCAGAGAAGAGATTCAGAGGAGCCCTGCGAAGAGGGACATGGAAGTGCTGGTCGATGAGAAAATGAACATGAGTCGGCAGTGTGCGCTTGCAGCCCAGAAAGCCAACTGCATCCTGGGCTGCATCAAAAGGAGTGTGACAAGGAGGTCAAAGGAGGTGATCCTGCCCCTCTACTCTGCTCTCGTGAGACCTCACTTGGAGTATTGTGTGCAGTTCTGGTGTCCTCAACATAAAAAGGACACAGATCTGTTGGAACAAGTCCAGAGGAGGGCCACGAGAATGATCAGGGGACTTGAGCACCTCCCATTTGAAAATCAGCTGAGAAAGTTGGGGCTGTTCATCCTGGAAAAGAGAATGCTGCATGGAGACCTCATTGCAGCCTTCCAGTATCTGAAGGGAGCCTATAGGGATGCTGGGGAGGGACTTTCCATTTGGAACTGTAGTGATAGGACAAGGGGTAATGGGTTAAAACTTAAACAGGGGAAGTTTAGATTGGATATAAGGAGGAAATTCTTTCTTGTTAGGGTGATGAGGCACTGGAATAGGTTGCCCAGGGAGGTTGTGAATGATCCATCCCTGGCAGTGTTCAAGGCCAGGTTGGACAAAGACTTGGGTGATATGTTTTAGAGCGAGCTGTCCCTGCCCATGGCAGGGGGGTTGAAACTTGATGATCTTAAGGTCCTTTCCAACCTAACTATTCTATGATTCTATGACTCCAATACCTAGATCAAACAATTTCAGAACACTCTATGGTTATCTTTAGAAAATTAAAGAAAACACTTTTTAAGACAGTAAAAACTTCAACTAAACAAACAGTAAGTATCTGCAAAAGAGTACAAAAGATTAGACAGATAATGATAAAATAGTAAATTTACCATCATTTACTTGAAAATGATTGGAACAAATTTAAAAAATACTAGTAAACACCCAAATGAAAACAAGGCAATAAGAAAAACATCTAATTAATGTTGTTGACTTTATATTTTGTGATATTTTTGAATCTGGGAAGATCTTATAGCAGCTTTCCACTACCTAAAGTGGGGAAACAAGGAAACTGTAGAGGGAATTCTTTAAGGCATATAGTGATAAGATAAGGGGTAACAGCTTTAAATGGAAAGAGGGTAGATTTAGATTAGATAAAAGGAGGAAAATCTTTACTGTGAGGGTGGTGAGACACTGGAACAGGTTTCCCAGAGAAGTTGTAGATGTCCCAACCCTGGAATTGTTCAAGCCAGGTTGTGCAGGGCTTTAAGCAACCTGGTCTAATGGAAGCTTTCCCTTCCCTTGGCAATGGGGTTGGAAGTAGATGATCTTTAAGGTCCCTTCCAACCCAAAACACTCTATGAGTCTATAATTTTCATTAATGGTTTTTTAATGCAGCAATTGTATTTGTCAATACAAGTAAAATGGCAGAGGAGATTTAGTATTGCAAAGAATTCTATTTTAGAGAATTTGCTTAAGAAAAGTGTGTTAATATTAAAAACTGAAGTGTGGAAAATACTTAGAAAGGAATCATAAATCGTACTTCTGCAAGTTGGAGATCTAGGATCGCTAGCTACCGGAATTTTGATGTTATATTTCTGAATATAGGTGAATGGTGCCATGCTGCAGAAATAGTAAATATGCTATCACTTTGCAACATTGTCTAACCTCCAACAATAAAACTCAATTCACCTATTCATAAACACCTACAATGGCAGAATCTGCTTCTGCAAAAGTAATCCTAAAGTCCTTTAGTCATTTGAGGTTTCTTCAGAGGATGTCCAACAAAGATTACGTGAATCTGTCTCTGTAGATACTTGCTTCTGTTTATTTTCTACAAAGGGTGCATAAGGAAATCAGCTTGGATTCAGATGATTAAATTTTAGATACCATGTTTTTCTTTTGGCCTATCTTCAGGTGTGAAACAATTCCTCTACTCTGGTATTTGTATGACCTTTGCTTGGTACTGAATTCCAAAAGTCCAAAGTAAAGAAATGAGCATTTAGTGACTTCCAGAAAACATGGCTTACAAATGAAGATTGAAATGATCAGAACTAAGGTGCACAATGGGAGGGCTGTACTCAGTGCTCCCTGGTGGAGGTCCTCCAGCAGGAGGCTGTGCTGCAGGATGCTATTAATAGACAGCAAGATGTCAGGGTAGCTGAGACAAAGCAGGAATGATTGCTACCGGCCCAAACTGTGCAGGGGGCTCAAGCTTCCCCTCTAGCTCATGAAGGAAAGAAGAAGGCCGTTAACCCGGAAACCTAGGAATTAGTGACAAAAAAAAAGCAACAAAAAAAGGAGGAAAAGGACAATTAAAAGCAATGGGCTTCCCTTAAATCTGTTCTCCCCACGCAGAACCCCTTTGCTGTCCTGCAGGGGCTCATAAGGAAAGGCATTCGCACAAGGAACAGATGGCTGATGCACTGGTAAAGAAGATCTCTAGTGGTGCTGCCAGGAAAAAGCAGAGTCATAGTTGTAGGGGACTCCACTTTGAAAAAGACTCATCTTTTGGCCTGACCCGGTCTCAAGGCAGGTGTGTTGCCTACCAGGTGCACGGATCAGGGATGTGGCAGAGAGGCTGCCTGCTCTAGTAAGTCCCGTGGACTATTACCCACTTATGGTGATACATGTGGGTGCTAGGGATATAGATAGTAGTAGCCTGGAGAACAGAAGGAAGGACTACAGAGCCCTGGGAGAGGTGGTTAAGGGCTCTGGAGCTCAGATAGTCTTTTCGTCAATTCACCAGGATACAGGGGAAGACCAAAAAAAAGCTAGGAGGATTAGCCAGGTTAACAAATGGTTAAAAGGGTGGTGTCACAGTCAGGGATTTGGGTGTCTTGAACACGGGACTCAAGTTTGTAGGCCACGTCTAGAGGGGGTTGGTGGAGCTGGTCTTAGAAGGGGCAGAGCAGTTTTGGTAGGAGGCTTGCTAGAGTGGTCAAGGAGGCTTTAAACTAGATGTGTTGGGGGAGGGGGGGATCATTCCATCCCAACACACCCAGTCAGTTGCCAGCATCTCTAATAAATGCTCAGAGCAATGTAGATAAATTCCAGCTGCTTCAGCCAATGAGCTGGCTTCATTTGGAGCTCGGCTCAGATGCCTCTATACAAATGCCCATAGCATGGGGAACAAACAAGAGGAATTAGAGATGTGAGCAGGTCTACGGGGGTATGATATAATAGGCATCACAGAAACATGGTGGGATGGCTCCTATGACTGGAGTGTTGGAATAGAAGGTTACAGGTTTTTTAGAAAAGACAGGCCTGGCAGGCGCGGAGGGGGAGTTGCCCCTTATGTTAGGGATAGGCTGGAGAGTATGGAACTCTGTCTGGGGACAGGTGAGCAGTTAACAGAGAGTTTGTGGGTCAGGGTTAAAGGGAAAATAACTATAGGAGACTTACTGTAGGGATCTGTTACAGACCGCCTGATCAAGAGGACTCTGAATGAAGCACTCTATAGACAGATAGGAAAAGCCTCATGCTCACAGGCCCTTGTTCTCATGGGGGACTTCAACCACCCTGACATCTGTTAGAATGACAGTACAGCCCGGCACCAGCAATCCAGGAGGTTCCTTGATTGTGTAGAAGACAACTTCCTTCTGCAAGTAATAGAGGAGCCGACAAGGAGAGGTGCCATGCCTGACCTTGTGCTCACCAACAGGGAAGGGCTCGTTGGAAATGTGACCCTCTAGTGCAGCCTTGCTTGTAGCAATCATGAGATGGTTGAATTTGAGATGCTTAGGACAGTGAGAAGAGCTTACAGCAAGCTTACTGCCTTGGACTTCAAAAGAGCAGGCTTTGGCCTCTTCAGGAACCTGCTTAGTAAGGTTCCATGGGGTATTGCCCTAGAGGACAGGGAAACCCAAGATTGTAGGTTGATATTCAAGGAATACCTACTACAAGTTCAGGAGTGTTGCAACCCAACTAGAAGGCAGTGCAGCAGGAGGGCCAGGAGACCTTCTTGGATGGATAAGGAGCTGCTTAGGAAAGTTCAGATAAAAAAGAGGCTTATAAAAAGTGGAAACAAGGACAGGCGGCCTGGAAAGAGTACAGGGATGTTTGCCTGGGAAGCTGGGGACCAGGTTAGGAAAGCTAAGGCCCAGTTAGAATTAAATCTGGCTAGGGATGTAAAGGATAACAGGATTCTGTAGGTACGTAGTGAATAAAAGACAGGCTAGAGATAACTTAGGCCCCATCAGGAAGCTATCTGGAGAAATGGCTACCCTGGATTTGGAGAAGGCTGAGGTTCTGAATGAATTCTTTCCCTCGGTCTTCACTGGCAAAGGCTCTGACCACATCACCCAAGTCTTGGAAGGCAGACGCAGGGACTGTGAGAATGGCTACCCTGGGCTCACTGTATCAGAGAACCTGGTTCAAGACCATCTTAAGATCGTGAACTCGCACAAGTCCATGGGTCCTGATGAAATCCATCTGTGGGTCCTGAAGGAGCTAGCAAATGAAGTTGCTAAGCAGCAGGCCATCAAGTTTGAAAAATCATGGCAGTCAGGTGAAGTTCCCAAAGACTGGGAAAAGGGCAATATACCACCCATTTTCAAGAAGGGGAAAATGGATGACCCGGGGAATTACAGACCAGTCAGTCTCACCTCTTCGCCTGGCAAAATCCTCGAGAAGGTTCTCCTGGAAGGAATGCTAAGGCACATGAAAATCAACAATGTGCTTGGTGCCAGCCAGCATGGCTTCACTAAGGGGAACTCCTGCCTGACCAATTTGGTGGCCTTCTATGATGGGGCTACAGAACTGATGGACAGCGGTAGAGCAGTTTATATCATCTACATGTACTTGTGTAAAGCGCTCGACGCTGTCCCACACGACATTCTTGTCTCTAAATTGTAGAGACATCAATTTGATGAATGGACCACTAGGTGGATAAAGAACTAGATGGATGTCTGCACGCAAAGAGTTGCGGTCAATGGTTCAATGTCCAGCTGGAGACCAGTAACAAGTGGTGTCCCTCAGGGATCGGTGCTGGGACTGGTCTTGTTTAACACCTTCATTCGGTTGATATGCTGGAGGGAAGGAATGCCATCCAGAAAGACCTTGACATGCTTGTGAGGTGATCTGTTGCCAACCTCATGAAGTTTAACCATGCCAAGTGCAAGGTCCTACACCTGGGTTGGAGCAATCCCAGGCACAGCTACAGGCTGCGTAGAGAAGAGATTCAGAGCAGCCCTGAGGAGCAGGACTTTGGGATGTTGGTTGATGAGAAAATGAACATGAGCTGGCAGTGTGCATTTGGAGCCCAGAAAGCCAACCGTATCCTGGCCTACATAAAAAGGAGCATGACCACCAGGTCGAAGGAGGTGATCCTGCCTCTCTACTCTGTTCTTGTGAGACCTTACCTGGAATATTGTGTGTAGTTCTAGTGTCTTCAACATAAAAAGGACATGGAACTGTTGGAACAAGTCCAGAGGAGGGCCACGAGAATGATCAGGGGACTTGAGCACCTCCTGTATGAAGACAGGCTTAGAAAGTTGGGGTTGTTCAGCCTGTAGAAGAGAAGGCTGCATGGAGACGTCGTAGCAGCCTTCCGGTGTCTGAAGGGCACCTATAGGGATGCTGGGAATGGACTCTTCATTAGGGACTGTAGTGATAGGACAAGGGGTAATGGGTTAAAACTTAAACAGGGGAAGTTTAGATTGGATATAAGGAGGAAAATCTTTCCTGTTAGGGCGGTGAGACACTGGAATAGGTTGCCGAAGGAGGTTGAGAATGATCCATCCCTGGCAGTGCTCAGGACCAGGTTGGACGAAGACTTGGGTGATATGGTTTAGTGTGAGGTGTCCCTGCCCATGGCAGGGGGGTTGGAACTTGATTATCTTCAGGTCCTTTCCAACCCTAACTATTCTATGATTCTATTTGTTCTATAGAAGAAGAAAATATATATTAGAAAGTATTTACAAATATAAGAAGCTCTTATAGGAAAAGGATAATAAAACATTTTCAACATGGAGAGGTGGTTTGAGCAAATATTGGATTTCACTTGAGTTGAGCAAGTATTGGATTTCACTTGAGTAACACAAGAAGAAAAGCTAGTAATGAAAATAATGCAGTACTCTGACAGACAGGTAGGGGAAATTGTAGAATCTGCAGAAGAAGAGCTTAACAAAGACAGATGAGATAATGTCTGCAAAAATTAACATTCACTGTATCTGAGAGTGCAAACTAAGTAATTTTTTTATATCACTTAGAGTCTTCTTTTTTTTTTCAAGTTTTCCAAAACTGCAACTGCCTCAGTGCTACAAAGTGTTGATAGTGATACTTGTCTTCTGCCTCTATTCTTGAAACAAGAACTCTCCAGAACCCTGTTACATTAACTTTTATTACTAGACTAACATATGACAGCATATGTGGAACCAGAAATACGCGTTGGGGAGACTTCTAATTGCTTAAAGATTTTTTTTGACTGATATAGCAAAATAATAAGGGTTGAGTTAAAAAATTGAAAAGGTAAACAAGACTTCTTGTTGAAAACATTCTATGTTGCTATGACAGGTCTAAGCAGTATAGGCAGTTTTATGTACAAAAAATAATTGCTTAATGCAATACAGTACTTGTTTGTGATTTTCTTCCCTAAAAGAAAATTGCAGCTTGGGAAATAGAAATAGAAAGCTTTGAAATGAGTTTTGAAAACATTTCTTTCTTACACAGTAAGTTGAACAAACAACAAATGAGGTCAAAATGGCCAAATAATTGAAAATGAGGCTACTTCTGAAAGAAAAACAAGGTTAAAGTTGGAAAGCACATACGATACCATTGTTATAATATTAAGTTTGAAAAGATGATGGGGTTCTGTAAGGAGGTCAGCAAACATGAGGATATTGCACTATAAGAAAAGCTGACTTGGAGGAAATGTGAAACAAGTTGAATAAAAAATGACCAAAATTCAATAATTCATGTAAAATCAAGTGTGGAAAAAATGAAAATCTATTCTTGGTAGGCCACATTAGGAAGAAAAAGAAAAGAAAAAAGCCATCTAAGCATAAATAAATGCATAAAGTTGAAAGAGCAGCAAAACAATGTGGTCAAAACAAAGAGGTTCAAGTTCCTCTGTGACAAACGACAGCAAAATAAAGAAAAAAACCACAGAAATTCAAAGGAGTTTTAGAAGCCTTAATGGTGGTGAAAAACATTAAACAGAGAAAGAAGAAATTATAGAAGTAAATTCAAAACATATTTAGAAGAACAACAAATTGCAGCTTCATTCAAATCACTAAATACAGAATAATGTTTCTGAAGTCAATATTCTTACTCTAGATTTTCACCAGGTAGTAGAAGAAAAAAGCTGGTCCCATTCATTATGGAAAACCAATTACCATTTTAATTAGGTCCAGAGGGATATAAGAACTCTCTTTCTATGAAGCTGTCAATGATCAACTATCCTCCATAGTATTGCTATTACTTATTTTTCTACACAATGGGAAGAGGAACAAAATAAAAAAAAAAAAAAATGATATTTGCCTTTATCTGTTCTTTTTATTTTCTGGGATTTTGTTTGTTTGGTTGGTGGATTGGTTTGGGGTGGTTGTTATTGTTTTGTTTTTGTTGTGGGGTGGGGTTATATTTTTTTTATATTATATGCTATTTTATCTATCTTAGAAAGGAAGAGAGAATAAGTTACTGTTTATGGCAGATAGCATACATGATGTTGACTTAAATCCCAAGATTCCATTGGAAGCATACAGTATTTATCTCATGGTCTTTTATGTACTAGGTGCATAGAAATCTTTTTCTTTTTTTTTTTTCTGTCCTGCTACATTTCTAGCATGCATAGGTTGAGATTTATCACTTTTATATTGTAGTATTATGGGTGCCATAAAATATACAATCACAGGGAAAAATAAGACTGATTTTCAAACAATAAATGGCAAAAACTTATGTGATGATATGTTCGCTGACTCAGTCCCTTATCCTTCAATGATGCTAATGTACAGTTAAGAAGGATGTGATATGAAAACTGTGGGAATTTTGAGAAAAGGCTGCAAAATGCATGAAGAAAAACAAATTCTTTGATTTTTCAAGGCTTTCACTGAAGCTCATGGCATTTGAAAGAAAGAAAAGTTATAGTTGATTTCTTAAATGTTGATTTAAACTGTTGATTTTCTTACACTTCTTACATTTGCAATTTTGCTGCTCCCTTGCATCACAAAGGATCAATGTATTTATTCAGCCTGATTGACTCCCAGACTTTCACTGACATTCTACATCTTGTTATTCACTAGAATGAAAATTGCTATATAAACAAAAGATTTGACAGTTGTTTCATATTTCATTATCTAAGGGGAAAATAAAGAAAAATGAAAGGAAATCCTACAGAAAACATGCAGTTGATTCTAAAACATTTCAATGTAGTATTACCTTCAGTAAAAGAAAGGAACAGTTGTCACGCCAACAGCTAAGAAAATCTGCTGCTGAGTATGAAAGTATGTTTTTGTTTTCTGCATTTGTATTTCCATTAGCAGGAGAAGAAAGTTCATGGGGGCATGTCCTTTTCTCAGTAAGGTTCATCACTGCTGTGCTCTCAGGTGTATAGCTAACATTCATGTTTATTTAGATGAATCCACCCTTATTTGCTATTCCATATAGCATGAGCTTGACTGATGACTTTATAATAAAAACATAAGAAAGTGACACTCAAGAGACTACAGGTATGTCTCTGGGCATTTGGAAATGTCATCCAGAAGACATCTTGACTGCATGTGTATGTAAGTAGAAGAGCATTGCCTATTTTTATGATTATTTGAATCTATAAGACCTTTTGATATTGACTCTACCTGATTCAAAGACTATACATTTGAATATATTGATAATGGAAATCTCTATCACAAAGGTAGAATCATCGAATAGAATCATAGAATAGTTAGGGTTAGAAAGGACCTTAAGATCATCAAGTTCCAACCCCCCTGTCATGGTCAGAGTCACCTCCGACTAAACTGTGCCACCCAAGGCTCTGTCCAACTTGGTCTTGAACGCCGCCAGAGATAGGGCATTCACAGCTTCCCTGGGCAATCCAGTGCCTCACCACCCTAACAGTAAACAATTTCTTCCTTATATCCTTATATTTAATCTAAAGGCTGTCGTGGTTAAAGTGCAGTCAGTAACTCAGACCCAAGCAGCCTGCTTGCCTACTCCTCCCGGCTTCTCCCCTCCCCCCGCTTCTCCCCTCCCCCCACTCCTGGGGGGACGGGGAGGAGAATCAAAAGAATGTAACTCCCAGGGGTTGACATAAGAACAGTCCAGTAATTAAGATATAACACAAAAGCACTACTGCTACCACCAGTAATAATAATGATAAAGGAAATAATAAGGGAAGAGAATACAATACTACCTGTAGATACCCAGCCTGACCGACCAGTGAACCAGCTCTTCCCGGTAACTCTCAGTTACATTCTGGGCATGACGTGCTGTGGTATGGAATACCTCTTTGGCTAGTTTGGATCAGGTGTCCTGTGCTCCCAGCTTCCCCTCCTCCCTGGCAGAGCATGAGGCTCAGAAAGTCCTTGGTCAGACTAAACATTTGAGCAGTAACTAAAAACATTGGTGGTATCAGTGCTGCTCCTAGGCTGAAAGTCAAAACCACAGCTACTAAGGAGAAAAAATGACTGCTACTGCTGAACCCAGGACAAAGGGTAAGGTAGATTTCTCATTAGTTGTTTAAACTTCTTTTTAAAGACTAAAGAAATATCCTCCTACAGATAGGGACTATATGATTGTTAGCATTTTTTGACATAAATTGTTAAGCAAAGTTTGGTAGCCATAGGAAGAATAAGTATTTTTAAAGAATGTTCAAAATCTTGCTTTCCAAAGACACAAATCACTGAACAAAATTATATTTCATTTCTTTCCAAAGTGCTGTCTTGTATTTGGAGCTGCTCTGAATCTTCTACTCTGTCTCTGAGTGACACAAACCGCTCCAAAAACTATAACTAGAAACCTCATCCACTTTGGTCCCTCACAGTGCAACGGTGACAACAGAGACCCATGCCTTACAGAGCAACTGGATTGACAAGGAACCCTTGTGATGACCTTGCTGCATAAAACGATGTACCTACTTATCACAGCTATGTTAAATAGCCTTGTGCTGTGTGGGGTGTCCATGCCCAGCTACTGGCAGTATGGGGTGCAGGATGGCCTCTGTGAGGAGAGGCTGGGGCTGCTCCATCCTGGACACAGCCAATTCCACAGAGCTCCAATGGACTGATGGTCTGATTCTCAAACACAACTATAGTATGCTTCAGACAGAGAGAGAGATAGATGAAGACAAAGCTATCAATTCTAAATCTTTCTAAATGAGAAACTAACAAACTGGGCTAATACAGAGTACTACGCAAAGCTGAAGAGGTCATGATATGTTCCTGTCTCTCTGGGCTGCACTGTTGCATGTTCAAGTTAGTTTTCAGAATATCAGTGTGATACTATGTTCTTCATGTTTGAACAAGAGACAGACTTGTTACCATCATGTTTACAAGCACATATTTGGAATGTTTTCAGTGTTGTGACTACTTTACATAGTATGATGTAATTCCTATGTTACCCATTGTTGTTTTTTAAGCCCAGCTAGTTACATTACTACATTAATTACATTACTACAATACTGATGTGGCACACCTGGTGCCGGAAAATCCTGACTCTCTGCACAAAGATCTTCCTCAGAGTAGAGGAAGCCCCTTGCTGTGCCCTTTGGCTTGCAGAATGCCCTTAGCAGCCGGTAACTCAGAATCATGCAGCTGCTTGCTTGCTCTCCCTCTTTTTGACTCCCCCTGCTACTGGAGAGGTAAGGAGGAGAATAAAAATAATGTAACTCTTATGTATTGAGATAAGAACAATCTGGTAACTAGGCTGCAACACAAAACCACTGCTGCTACCACCAATAATAATGATAAGGGAAATAGCAAGGGAAGAGAATATAACCGCTCACCATTCCTCTACTGATACCCAGCCCTAGCCAAGCAGTGACCTGGGCCTTCTGGGTAACTGCCCCCAGTTTATATACTGGGCATGACGTGCTGTAGTATGGAATACCCCTTTGGCTAGTTTGGGTCAGGTGTCCTGTCTCTGCTTCTTCCTGGCTTCCCCTCCTCCCTGGCAGAGCATGAGTCAAAAACACAGCACTGCACCAGTTACTAAGAAGGAGTAAAAATGACTGCTACTGCTGAACCCAGGACACCCATAAAATAAACACAGTGGCAAATAATGAAACGGTCAGGATACAAACAAACACAAAGCTCTGGATGGGTTTTTTTTTGTTGTTTGTTTGTGGGTTTTTTTATTTCCTGGAGGATCCTTGGTCCACTCCCACTCTCTATCCCACTCTGTATATTTCAGACGAAAAGTGGCAAAAATCTAGACTAGAACTTCCTCACAGATTCCCTGATATACAGTGTATTCCAGAATTCAGTTCAGCACCTCCAATACTCAGAGTTTACTATGCTCAGGGATCACAGCTATAAATGCTAACAACTGAACCAATTAATTGTATGTCAGTCCAGAAAAGATAATGAATAGTTGCCTCTACCTGTTTTACCAATCAATAATGCTACTAGTGTTACTAATATAGTGGCATATCTATCAGCAATATCTGACATTGGCATTTTAACATTTCAAAGGCTAAACTGTCAACCAGTAAGTACACCTGTTGAAGAAATGCTAATCAAAATATTATGCAGTCTGTCATTTCTTTGAGTTTGATATTTTTAAATTTCTAGAGAGTAGTCAGATACCAAAAGCACTAGAGCTAATGAGGAAAGATTGGTTAAGAAATAAACACTAGTAAAGTAATATTTTTAGTACTGTTTACACTCAGTGTAATTTAAGAACTCAAAGTTGGTTGAAAAAAAAAGAGAAAGCGCTCTAGGATAACCACTTTTCTTCCGTCTTAGATCAGGACATTCTATTTTATGTATTATTTTCTTTGCATTTTGCTTATTTTATTTTTGTTTCATGAAGTTGTTCTTTTAACACAGATTGTTTTAATTTCTTTGCTGGTAACTGCTTTTTTCTTAGCTAACCGTTACCCTAAGAAAGACAAAGGCAGCAAATTTGTAAGATAAGACATCTAGAAATTACAAGAATTACTACTTCAGGTTTTTAAAGGGAATATCAGGTAATAGCAACAGAAGCTCACTTTGAAAACTTCAGAAATAACTTTGAATAAAAAAAAATATTTAGTCTTAAGCTTCTTTAGTATGCTTATTCTCTTCATTTCTTTGTCTTCATCTGCTTGTTGATTTCTTTTTCCATCTAACTTTTTACCCTCAATTTGTTTCCTTCTTTTGCCATGTTTTTTGCTGTTGATTCTTTAAAAAGTATATAATCACCAAGTAAATTCAAGTATTTGAATAATTTGGCCAGTTAAAACAAGTTTTAATGTATTTTGTGCCAATTGTTCTGTACTTACAGAGCACCAATTATTGGACAAGTCTATGCTTCTTGTCTCATTCTTTTAAGGATAGCCATTCTATGACCCTCAGCAAGAAAATTATGATTATGGGCATATGGTGAAACAATTTAATATTTTACTTATTTTAAAGCATTCCTTATTGCAGCTAGGTCTTGCAGGATGATCCAGCAATAAATCATTTGGCCGTGTAGAATTCATAGTCCTGCAATTGATCTTTTAAAGTGTTTTCAGATGAAACTGCATGCTACTTTCTAACTAAAGGTAAATCAGTAGGTAAATTGCTAACGTCCTTGAGGGAGCATAGCTGAAGAAAATTGAATACAGATAATAAAACTTACCACCTTTTCCCACCTTTCCACTTTAATTTGCATTGCCTATAAGAGGAAATTGTTATCAAAACTGTAATGAAACTATGAATCTGAGAATGTCATTTAGATCATTCAGTTTTACTAGATCAGTGGAAAATGTGGAAATAAAAAAGGTTTTGTGCTAAGTGTTTTTTCACAGATACCCTCTATGATACAAATACAGATAGAATTTTTCATAGATAACTAAATTATCATAGAAAATGTGAAAGCAATCTCCTTTTTTGGTTCTTGTCTGTATGCTAACATTGTAGTGGGCTCTTCCAGAAAGTATCATATTCAGCAAAATGGTTTGATTTTTTAAAAAATTGGGGGAATTTTTGAAAAAAAATAAAACCAAAACCACAACAAACCAACCAAACCAAACCTCAGAACAAACAGCTATGCAATGCATAGAACTAAATATGTTTTCAAAAAACTCTGTATTGCATACAATTCTGATATATTCACCCCAACAGAAATACAAAGATGTGATTTAATTTACTTAAAAAAAAATCACTTGCTAAAATGTACTTTGTCAAAGACAATGATTCAGGTTATGGCTACAAATGCTATTAAATTTTAATACATTTATGTATGAGATGTGCATTGATCATCTCACATTAGCAGCATATATTTCAAAATATCTAAGAATGAAGTAGATATGTTATACATCCACAACAAAAAATGTGTGTTAAAGTTATTATTTATATCAGAAAAGATAATCAGACAATCAGGCTAGGTTAATATGTTTCAATGTCTTCTTCCTAAATGGTAGATTTTATCATTAAGACATCAGTGTGGATTTAATATTTCCACCAACAGGTCTTTAATTCACAGTATCACACAGTAACACAGTATGCTAGAGATTGGAAGGGACCTCAAAAGATCATCTAGTCGAATCCCCCTGACGGAGCAGGAACACCTAGATAAGTTTACACAGGAACGTGTCCAGGCAAGTTTTGAATGTCTCCAAAGAAGGAGATTCCACAACCTCCCTGGGCAGTCTGTTCCAGTGTTCTGTCACCCTCACTGAGAAGTTTCTTCTCAAGTTTAAGTGGAACCTCTTGTGTTCCATTTTGTACCCATTGCCCCTTGTCCTATCATTGTTTGACACTGAAAAGAGCCTGGCTCCATCCTCGTGACACTCCCCGTTTATATATTTATATACACTAATAAGGCCACCCCTCAATCTCCTCTTCTCCAAACTATAGAGACCTAACTCCCTCAGTCTTTCCTCATAAGGGAGATGCTCCACTCCCTTAATCATCTTAGTTGCCCTGCGCTGGACTCTCTCCAGCAGGTCCCTGTCCTTCTTGAACTGAGGGGCCCAGAACTGGACACAATATTCCAGATGCGGTCTCACCAGGGCAGAGTAGAGGGGAAGGAGGACCTCTCTCGACCTACTAACCACCCCCCTTCTAATACAACCCAGGATGCCATTGGCCTTCTTGGCCACAAGGGCACAGTGTCGGCTCATGGTCACCCTGTTGTCCACCAGGACCCCCAGGTCCCTCTCCCCTACACTGCTCTCTAACAGGTCGTTCCCTAACCTATACTGGAACCTGGGGTTGTTCCTGCCCAGATGCAGGACTCTACACTTTCCCTTGTTATATTTCATCAAGTTATTCCCTGCCCAACTCTCCAGCCTGTCCAGGTCTCGCTGGATGGCAGCACAGCCTTCTGGCATGTCAGCCACTCCTCCCAGCTTAGTGTCATCAGCAAACTTGCTGATAGTACACTCAATTCCCTCATCTAAATCATTGATGAATATATTAAATAATACTGGTCCCAGTACTGACCCTTGAGGCACTCCACTAGATACAGGCCTCCAACTAGACTCTGCCCCATAGACTACAACTCTCTGGCTTCTCTCCTTCAGCCAGTTCACAGTCCACCTCACTACCCGAAATTTAGCTGTGAGGATGCTGTGGGAGACTGTGTCAAAAGCTTTGCTGAAGTCAAGGTAGACCACATCCGCTGCTCTGCCATCATCCACCCACTGTGTTATTTCCTCATAAAAGGCCATGAGATTGGTCAAGCATGACTTCCCCTTGGTGAAGCCATGTTGACTGCCCCTCGTAACCCTCTTATCCTTGATATGCCTTAAGATGGCACCAAGGATAAGATGTTCCATCACTTTCCCAGGAATGGATGTGAGGCTGACTGGTCTATAGTTACCCGGGTCCTCCTTCTTGCCCTTTTTGAAGACGGGAGTGACATTTGCTTTCCTCCAGACCTCAGGCACCTCTCCCGTTTCCCAAGACTTGGTAAAGATGATGGAGAGTGGTCTAGCAATGACCTCCGCCAGTTCCCTCAGCACCCGTGGGTGCATTCCCATCTGGACCCATGGATTTATGGATGTCCAGATTGCTCAACTGGTCTCTAACCCATTCCTCATCGACTAAGGCAGACCGCTCCGTTGACCTATCTTCATCTGAGGTCTCAGCGGTACAGGGCTCTTCAGGACTGCCTCCGGCAGAGTAGACAGAGACAAAGAAGGCATTCAGTAACTCTGCCATCTCTGTATCTTCTGTCACCAGGGCACCCGTCCCGTTCATCAGCGGGCCTACATTGCCTCTGGTGTTAGTTTTATCTGCCATGTATTTGAAAAAGCTCTTTCTGCTGTCCTTGACCCCTCTCGCCAGCTTTAATTCCAAGGAGGCCTTAGTCATCCTAGCTGCTTTCCTACATCCTCTAGCAGCAGCCTTATATTCCTCCCAAGTGGCCAGCCCTTCCTTCCATGACCTGTAAACTCTCCTCTTCCACTTGAGCATACCCAGCAATTCCCTATTTAGCCACGCAGGTCTCCTGACCCTCTTCCTTGACTTCCTACGTGTCGGGATGCTCTGATCTTGAGCTCGGAAAAAGCAGTCCTTGAACGTCAACCAACTATCTTGGGCCCCTTTACCTTCAAGCAGCCTAGCCCATGGGATTTCCCCTAGCAATTGCTTGAAGAGGCCAAAGTTTGCCCTGCTAAAGTCCAGGGTTGCGATTCTACTTGCTATTCTACTGACCCTACCACACAAGATCCTGAATTCCACCATCTCGTGGTCGCTGCAACCAAGGCAGCCCTCAACCTTCACTGCTTCAACCAGACCCTCCTTGTTAGTGAGGATGAGATCCAGCAGCGCACCTCTCCTGGTTGGCTCATCCACCATTTGCATGAGGAAGTTATCATCCATACACTGGAGGAACCTCCTGGACTGCGGCTGGGTTGCCGAGTAGTCCTTCCAGCAAACATCAGGGAAGTTAAAATCCCCCACGACGACCACGGCCTGTGACTGTGAGGCCGCTCTCAGCTGCCTGTAGAAGGCCTCATCAACTTCCTCACCCTGATCCGGTGGCCTGTAACAGACCCCCACAACAGTATCGCCCCTGCCAGCCTGCCCCTTAATTCTCACCCACAGACTCTCGACTCGCTCATCATGTGTCCCCGGACAGAACTCAACGCATTGTAGCTGCTCTCACACATAAAGAGCAACCCCACCACCCCGCCTGGCTGGCCTGTCTTTCCTGAAAAGAACATAGCCCTCCATGACTATATTCCAGTCATGTGAGCTGTCCCACCACGTCTCTGTAATTGCCACCAGGTCATAATCTCCTGACTTAACACAGGTTTCTAACTCCTCCTGCTTATTTCCCATGCTGCACGCATTGGTGTACAGACATTTCAGGGAGCGAGCTGAGCACACCGATTTCACCTTAGGATTATAGCAGGCCTCCCAGTCTTCACCAGTTCTGGAGTGCTGCCCCACTGGGGCAAGCCCAGCTACAACACCATCCCCCTTCGAATCTAGTTTAAAGCTCTCCAAATGAGCCCTGCTAATTCGTGCCCCAGCATCCTTTTGCCTCTGTGAGATAAACCTTTCCCACATGCCATTGTCCAAACTGGTGCCCTATAAAACCAGCCGTTATCAAAGAATCCAAAGCCCTGCCTGCAGCACCAGCCTCGAAGCCAATCGTTTATGGACTGAATTTTCCCATTCCGTCCCACATCATCAATGAAAGATTGAAGGAGTGAGGAGAAGATCACTTGAGCCCCAGACTCTTTCACTATCTGCCCCAAGGCCCTGTAGTCTTTCTTCATCCCCCTCAGACTGCAGGAAGCTTTGACTTTCACCTTATAAAGTTAGGAATAGCAAGACAATCAGAATATTAATACGTTGCATACTCTTTTACTGAGCTGCCAATACACATGCAAAGTTCACTACAATGAAAAGAAAAATTAATTAGACCTTAAGAAGTAGATATGTCACCCTTGTGATGTGGCATTATATAGAGTAAAATCAAAATTATTCAGTACTTCCAAGCTTATTCTGGAAAGTGGCCAGAGAAAATCTTTTCAACAGAGGTTACCTGGTCAACTCCTTTCTACCTACATCAGGGATGTCTTTGTTGCACTTTTTCTTTTCTGGAACATATTATGTATAGCAATTTGTTATTCCAAGGACCAACACTTTATTACCTTTTAGCCACCCTTTTAATTTTTTGCTATTGTTCCTTCTATTTCTTGCAGGTAAGTAGAATCTGTAGTAGCGTATATACATTTTATCAGTGCCTTCAAGTTGTGGAAACAATTTTTATCTGATAACTTAGAATCATAGAATCAGCTAGGTTGGAAAAGAGCTTTATTATCATCAAGTCCAATTATTAACCTATGTATCCCTATATATTTTTGATCTCACTCTGGCTTTCTGATTCACACAAGAGAGAATGGCAAAATAAGATGTTAGGATAGAAGTGGTCAATAAAATCATGAGGAAGGAGAGGTCATTTTAGTTGTGACCCAAGAGCGTGAAATAAAAAATACATAATGTTACATTCCTTAAATAAGCATAGCACTAAATAATGAGAACACAAACAGCTGCAAGCCACCACAAATTTATTTTTACTTGGAAATTGTACTGAGAACTGGACAAGTAGGGAACTATTTCTACATCAAAATTGAAGCTTTAGGAATAGATAAAGCAGGGAGTTTAGAAAGAGCAATCTAATTGCACACAGTGGAAAAGAGGAGTCTAGAATCACATAACTGACGATGCTCCCACTTGATGGCTTTTTTGTTGTTTTTATTTAGTATACTTATTAAACTGAACACTCAAAGTGCAAAGGTGAATGTATAGACATCCAGAATTAAAAAAGCTTATTCTGACATTCCTGTGAGGTCATAACAGTGTGTCTTAAAGTCATGAAGTTGCTGTCGTCTATTGTTCCATCAGATCTTACAAGAATCCTTTGCAGACTCTGAGCTACTGTTCGTTAAAAGAGGATCACAACTAAAGGAAACACACTTCAGGGATTAACTATCTGACCATATATGCAACGAGTGGCTTTTTGTCAAGGATGTACAGAGACAGCACCTCTTAGAGATGTCTGGAACTCCCTCTTTTTTAAAACCCTTTTTATTGCAATGACAAAAAGGGCAAAATTAGTAAACCAGAATAGTTAATGAACTATACATTCTCAATACATAGAATTCTGCATTTGAAATAATGCCAGATGATGAAGCATTTAAAAAAATAACAGTAAAACATTTTTAAATATTACAGACATCCATAGAATAATCCATGTACATGATAAATACATGACAGTTGCAGTGTCAACTCAGAACATAAGTACATTGAAAAAAGTAGCACATTGATAAAGAAATTGTATGGGGCACCTTCTTTTGTCACAAATCATTATGCTAACTGACTTAAAGGGTGAAGTTCTTCCAGCATTAAAACTGGAGAACTAAAAAAGCCCTGGGAATCTTTCACAGAATCAGAGAATTGCTGAAGTTGGAAAGGACCTCTGAAAATTGTGTAGTCGAACGCCCTTCTCAAAGGAGGGTTAGCTAGACCAGGGTGTTCAGGACTGTGGCAGTTATGTCTGGAGTATCTCCAGTGATAGAAATTCCACAGACTCTGACAACCTGTTCCTGAGTTTGCTCACTCTCATAGTAGAAAAGATTTTGTTAATGTTCAAGTGGAATTTCCTGTATCTCTGTTTGTGCCCATTGTGCCTTGCCATTGACTACCTCTGACAAGGGTCTGGCTTCATCTCCTTTACTCCCTCCCACTGTGTATTTATATACATTGATAAGATTCCTCTCTGAACCTTCTCTTATTCAGGCTGAACAATCCCAGATCTCAGCCTTTTCTCATATGTAGAGATTTCATTCACCTTACCATCTTTGTGGTTCTTCTGTACCTTCACTCAAGTATGTCCCTGTCTCTCTGGGGAGTCCAGATCCCTCACTCCAGGTGTGTCTCACCAGTGCTAACGAAAGGATCTACTGGAAGCTCCACTTAATGCCCCCAAGGGTGTAATTAAGAAGAACAGTTCCTGCTTCAAGACAATTTTAATACAACACACTAATCAAAGTATCAAAGTCATAAATATCTATTGATACTTCTTGTTACACCTTTAGACACACACAGTGCCCATGCACTGTATGGACGTAGATACAGTCAGCAACTCTCATTATTTTTTAATCATTTGCACAGTAATTCTTTTGCACAGTAATTGTTCCAAGCTGAAACAAATTGGAACTCCATTGACTGAAAAGCTGTACATATCATGGAGTCTAAAGAGAGAGTGACCTAAAAAAGAAAATTGGATTTATGCCCACACACTTCACTTAGAAGAATGAAAATCAGTATTTGAATAATGAAGTCAGTATTTAAAGTAAGAAAGGCAAAAAAAGAAAAGATTTAATTTGGCGTTTCAGGTAAGTCAACACTGCTGAGCAGAAGTCAAGATATCCATATGGCACTACTAAATAACATTTCAATCTATACATTAATCTTCTTTTTAGTGTTTGAAATCCTAATTTTAGTTGATATCTTTTCCCTGTCCTTCCATTGATGATTAGGATAGACAATCATTCTGACAGGGGTTTCTTCCAGGTCTTTGAAGTTGTGCAGCAGGGAGCCACCATCAAATGGCAAAATTGCATGTGGCATAGCTGTGTTAATGTGATGTAAAAGAAGATAAAAAGATCTGCTTGTAGGGTTGTTTTTTTTTTTTTCATTCGGACGAATTTGGGACACATAATGTGGAATCTCAGAGTTTAGACAAAGCTGTTTGGGAAACTTGCTAGGACCTTTTGATCATAATACAGATTCAAACAGTGATAATTTTCTGGGACATGCACTCTTTATTGTTAACTGCTGAACCCAGTTTTTCAAGTGGAGACAGACAAAATGGTGATTATTCAATAATTTCCTCCAAGTATAAACATGACATTTTCACAGCAAGAATATTTTCAAAATAAAGCTTTCCTCCCCGTAAAACTGCCCCTAGTGACTGCCATAATTGTGTTGCAAGACAGAACAAGACAGAATTAAGAAAAATATTTCTCTTCTCTCTTGATAACAAGAGTCTAATTAAAGGGTGTATACCCTCCTGCTAATTAAATCAAAAGTACAAATTTCTTATTGTTGGCAGTTGCTGACAGTGATAAACAGAGACTATGCTTTGTAATTGTGGAGTAAAAAGGTGTAAAGTGAGTACAAGCCTCAGTGTATACAGTCTACAATGAAGGCAGTCTCTACATAAGGAGCATAAGACAGAAAAGCATTTGACCAATAACCTTTGTAGGAACCCACCTATATAGTTGGAGATTGCCTGTTATTTGCTCAGGCTCCTGCAGCATCAAGGCTGAGCAGAAAGGCACCCTGACCTATATAAATATACCGATTTTACATTAAGAAAGAAATTCAGAAGCACTGTCCCTTTCTTTTTGCATGTGTGTTTGAAGCTCAAAATTAGAATAAGGCTAATCAATTCTCAGGCTTTGGAAGAAATGAAGAATGAAGCCTTAAACTTTTGTTTATGTGAATTGAATTATGAGTATGATACAAAGAAAGTTTTTTTCATCTAAGTCAGACATACTCAGTTACCATTATTTGTCAATTAGAAACACAAATTAGAAGGAGGTATTTTCCCAAAGTTTTTTTTTTTCACTAGTAATCAGTGTAAAGTATAAAATAATAATAATGTAATAATGTAATTATCCATCCTAAAAATTATCTTCCTATACTATAAATTATTTATCTGGTAGAAAATTACAACATATGCTAATGAAATTTTTACAGTAATTGCAAAATTTTTAAATTGCATTAGGCAATACAAATCCCCTTTAAAGTTATTAAACAAGTCAGAAAACAGGTGGGAAAACCATATGGACAAAAGAAATAGTTTTTGTGAGACTAATATTTTGTCGTTCTTTCCCTGGACAGTTATTTCTTCTAACTTAGATTCCTTTTTCTCCAGTCATATTAAAAGAACTGTGAGGTAAAAAATGAGTAGTATGTAAAAGTCAGTCACTTTGATTCTAATTGTAAAAGAATATTAAATTTAGCTCATGATTTCTCCTGGAATAATCTTATTATTGTCTTGATAGTTTTCATGTGATTATTCTGAACCAGTTCCAGTAGAATTCACATGTAAATTTTCTAAGTCTAACGTAAAGCTCAGTTTAATAATTAACATTTATTATTAAAAGATTTAGATTTCTGCTGTTCATAATTTTGAAAATATTTTAGCATTTGAGAAAAATTAATCTATTCTTATCTGTTTTAATACATTTTTGGTAAATTATATTAAAAATGGCTTATTTTTGGTTTTTGTTTCTTATTTTTTTTAAATAAAGGAAAATATTACATAATATCATGTACACACAAAAAAAAAAATAACCCATGGTCATTGTTTCTATGTAAAGCTCTAGTTTTGGGCTGTTTCTGAATTAACTTCTGTGCAGCTTCATTTTAATAATATCACCTTCTCTGTCTTTCCGAAAATGTACAAAATATTCTTTTTAATATTTTCAACATGTATTTCTAGAGCAACTCAATAGAAAATCTGTCTCTGGCAGCTCTCCAGTCTTCTCACTCACTTTCTTTTAACTCAAAATACATTCAGACTATTTTTTCAACTTACCTAAGCAGATGTTAGACTCTAAGGTTTTCTCTGTTCATATGACTCAAAGTGCTGATGATAAAAATGCATGTTCTGTTAAGCAGTGAGGGAGTATGCTCTGAACGCTGGTAAATTCACTACAACTTCCACATCTGGATGCACACATTTTATTAAATCCCGATGAGTTCTTACTTTAACATTTCCTTTAAAATGAAAAAAGAAAAAGACAGAAATGTTACCTTGCTTCTCATCCTTTTAAATTCTGCAATAAAGTGATTCCCTGTAAGATCAACATTTACTCTGAAAATACTCAAGTGTAAATTGCAAAACACTGCAACATGTGTTGAACTTTTTAACAGCTCATCTGAGTTTTAAGAAGTAGAAATGAAATATAAATTTAGGCACTTTGTTGATACTTGTTTCAGGGGTCCAACTGCTTATAAGCATTTGCTCCATATGCAGCAACCCTAAGCACTCAGCTCTGCACTGAGCATTGTGGTCTGGCTTTAACTGTAAAAGGGGGGCTCTCCTTTTCCTAAAAGGGGGAAAAGTGAAAGGGGAAGAGAGGAAGGCAAGGAAGAAAGAAGGGGAAACAGAAAATTAAAAGGGAAAGGGGAAAAAGGGAAAGGAGGAAAAAGGTGGAAAAGGGGGAAAAAAGGAGGAAAAAAGGGGGAAGGGGGAAAAAGGCAGAAAAGGGGTTAAAAGGGGGGGGTAAAGGCAGAAAAAGGGGAAAAAAGGGGGAAAAGGGGGAAAAAGGTGAAGAAGGGGGAAAACCATGAAAAAAAGGCATAAAAGAAGGAAAAAAGGGGGAAAGGGAGAAAAAGGGGAAGAAAAGGGGGGAAGGGGATAAAGGGAAAAGGAAAGGGGAAAAAGGAGAAAAATGGGGGAAAAAGGGGAAAAGAGAAGAAGGGGAAAACGGGAAAGAAAAAGGAAAAAGGGGGAAAAAGGAAATGGGAAAAAGGGAAATGGAAAAAAGGGAAACGGAAAAAGGGAAAATGGGAAAAAGGGAAAAGGAAAAAGAGGGAAAAAGGGGGTAAAAAAGAGGGAGAAAAGAGGGAGAAAGATGGAGAAAGAGGGAGAAAGAAGGAGAAAGAGGGAGAAAGGAGAAGGAGAAAGGGAGAATGAAAGAGAAAAGGAAAGGGAAAAGGAAAGGGAAAGGGAATGGGAAAGAAATGCGATGCTCTTACTAACAAGGCTTGATGATGCTCTTGGCACTTATACTAACTCTGCACCTGAACAACAATTTAAAAACAGTAAATAACAGCTTTGTAATCTTCCATCTTTGCCTACAAAATGAAAACACTTAATGATTCAGACAGTCAAGGACTTCTTGTTGCAGGTTATTAGGCTTCAGACAAAATAGACATGAAACATTTCAAGTATGTAGTCACTAATTATTGCAAAATAATACTTTAGAGCAATGCTGTGGGAAAAAAAAAATAATCCCATATAGAATTCTCATAGCTAACATTATCAGGATGGGACAACAGAAGAAGACCTGCTATTAAACACTTGATAAACCCACTCTTATTTAAGTTGCAGCTGAATACTCTCCCTCAACATCTCAGTAAGGGAGTTGTTTATTGAAAAAAAAAAAAAAAGAAAAAAAAAAGGTTGCAATATTTTAGTTACCTTTGCTTCAGATTTCTAATGCATGTTTTCTCAATAGTGCATGCACACAGTACAATAAATCTGGGAGGTGTGCGGGATTTGAATTATTTTGTGTTGATCTTAAATTTGTACTTATACAAGAGTAAAGGATTTATTTATAGCACTAAAGCTTTGCAGTTGAAGCATCCTAGGGTAAGGATTCTGTTTGTTTTGTTCTAAAAGAGCATATGTTACATGATACATAACTACTAATAAGCACTGAAAAATATTTTTTAGAAAAGAACTTAAATAGATGTCAGAAATCAAAACTGATCAGTGTTTTTTCATTAATCCACTTTTCAAGTGTGCCTCCAGGGTGCACAACATAGAAGATAAATTGCTGAAGGGCTTTTGATTAAGGAGTTTTGATAAGGACATTAGAAAGCTGTAAATCCCCTAAACCCATCTTATTTGCTTGAATAGCTCAGGAACACTAGTGAATGTGGGTTTGTAAATATGTTTCTATAAATTACACCAAGGATTCCTTAAGTTCCAGACATTTAATCTTTCTGAATTTCATTTTCAGCTCTGGAGCTCTTCCAAATCTAATGTTAAAATCTGTATAATCTTGTTGTGTTTTTTTTTTTGTTGTTGTTTTGTTTTAGTTTTTTGGGTTTTTTAAATATGAAATACCATATTCTTTGGTTCATTTTCCTGACTGAGAAAAAGATATAAATGTCTATTTATTTTCAGCTTTTGTATAGAACCTTAAAGAAGGCAAAAAAGTTCTTTGTATCTTCAAAGAAAACTTTAAATCCTGATAAATCGGCAGTCTACCTTGCAAGAATAACTTTGTCTGATTAGACCATTTGGCTTTCAAAGGTCCTCTACCTACAACAAGAGATTGGAATTATCACTTAGTATTACGCTGAAAGATTAAGTGACATGATTAATGTTGTCTCTGTGAGATAGGGTGGGTATTTGCAAAACCTTACATTTTTTTAAATATAGTCTGAAGATTTTGTATTTTGAGAGTCAGAAACCCAAACATTAGGAATAAAAAAACAACACTCAGTTACAGGGCCAAGGAAAATCTTTATCCTTTGCTTTTCATTGCTCACTGTAGCCTATCTATTAGGGTCAGTTAGAGGTTAAAATAGTTAGTGAATTCAGTTAGGCTGCCTACAACCTCATGCAGGCAACATCAATCGGGTACATAATACTGACAGAATTGAGATTTTTATAGTAACAAGTAATAAAAGTTATCATAAAAATTTCATTCTGCACACTTTTGACATATTACCCAACTTATGTTATCTAACTCAAATGGCATGGATTTAATTCACAGGACAAAATCTTAACTGTTCTTTAGAAGTAGACAGCCTCCAGAGAGACTTCTATGTTTTTTTAGTTAATTTTTAAATGTACATCTTAACTTTTTTTCTTTTCTTTTGGTAGTCTTATTAATGCTTAGGCTAATCCCTTTGTCAAAATTGTTTTATTAAATCAGAGAAAAGGGACTGGCATTTGCAAACATTTTGCTTAGAAAACTAGTGAGTAATAGTCAAATATTCTGTTCATAGTAATTTCCTAGATTCAGATTTAAAAATCTCTAATTACTAAAAGTGACAAATTAATGGAAAGACTAGAAAACATCACTGCTGTGTTTACATTCAGAGGTTTGATCAATAAGACTGCTTTATCTGAGAAAAAAGGTCAGGGTATTAACTTATTACAGACAACATAGTTATAGATTCCAAATATATTTTAAATATGTATTTATATAATTTTCAATGTATATTTTTGGAGCTCAGGCAAATTTTTCCAATATTTGAAATAGCCTTTTTTAGGTTTGTTGTTTGGAAATTTATTTATTAACTCTGTGTGTTGATTTGTCCATGTTCATACTGTTTTAAGAAGTTGAGAATGACTTCTGATCTAAAGATCTGCTTACTAAAGGTTTGATATTTATTACTGTTAAAAAGGCATTGTTGCTATTCCTGTAATAGTCTAACTAGATATAGAAAATGACTAATACAGTGTGCATTTATCCAGGATTTGACTTTAGATTATAGGAACTAAAATAATATTCATTAGTCTAGAGGAACTCTATGTTTTTTTCTTATATAAAGCAAAGCTCATGACAATTTTTATTAAATCCACTGAAATACACATTTTCTCCTTTTCACTTTCTCTTCACATGGAATGTAAAATTGAAAATTAGTTGATTTATTGAACTTAATTATGGGAAGAACCTGAGCCTTCTTATTAGAATTTTATTCTTTTTAATTACTGGAATTCATTTTCAGACACCTGAGGTTTTCTGTGATAAGATGACATCAACAGAAGGTATTATGATATTGCTCAAACATGGATTATTTACTTATCAGTCAACATTTAAATGTATGGTTTCTTTCTGTGCATACAAAAATACCTTGCAGCTAATCAAAGGATTAGACACATAATCCTTTTCACACATTCCATACTTCTCATGCCTCAAGTCTGTAATAAAGATAAAAACCATGTGGTAACCTAAGGGGAGAGATAATGCAACACAAATTGGTTGTCCAGAGAATACATTTCACGTCATCCTTGAATTTTCCTCTTCATGGAGAATCTAATGGGAAGCTTTCTCATCATTAATGTTTCCTTTTAATAGTTGTTTTAACTTTCTCAAAGATCTGCTGGAGTTCAACCATGGGTTCATAAACTGACAGGTTTTAAGCTAGAGGGAATTCTCAGTCTTCTAGCCTGACTCCTATATACAGACTTTGGCATTTCAAGTCATTCATTGGTCTTGGTGTAGAAGTTATTGACTGAGAAATTAGAGTCTGTATTATACAGATCATCATACTATCCATTTTGTCTTGAAAGATGTTTTAAAAGTCAAAGAATATTGCCATTATTAATAACTCAATATGAATAGGAATTCAGTCTTATTATAATTATTATTTATACTACCTATCTTATGGGGGAAATAGGACAAATAATTACAGTCTGTAATACTAGGAGAAGAATATACACAATTGAATACAATAGAGGGATGAGGCAGAAAGACTACTGACCTAAGGAGATAAAAGCCATATTGTTGTCTCTCTTTTTCATTTTTTTTATAATTTTATGGTGCCTAAAAATAACAACATGCATGAAATTCATAACAATTTGCAACATCAGGCAGAGTTAATTTTCAAGATACCACCATGAAGTAAATCCACTTTTCTTTATTAGCATGCGCTGTACACTAGGAGCAGAAAATAGCAGCTGTTCAGTGGTGTTGCTCTGGGACTAAGGAAAGCTTAATGATATATTTGCTATTTTAAAACTAATGAAGACCATGTTGTAAGTCACATAACTCCAGCTCAATTTGCACTTAGCAATTTGCTGTATCTGGACCTGAATTTTATCAGTGCCATAATTTTTGTGAGTACCATTTTCCACTCATTAGTGTGTTTCACACTTGTTATTTTTTTATTTGGATCAAATACCTATTAAAATTTCTTCTTAAAATTTGGTTCAAGGAATATCAGCTAGGAAAGGTCAAGGACACATGAATTCTATGTATAAAATGTGTCACAGATATATTCTTTAATATTTAGAGAACAATTGTTCTTTGTCTTCTGGCATACTTCAATATTCCTAGAAAGCGTCTTATCTCTAGGAAAAAAAAAATAAATTACTTTCTTGGCGTTTTTCCTCCAGTTCAGCAAGAATGTAGTTTTTAGCTAAGGGGTAATATAGAGGTTTTTTATTCTCATACTAATAGAAAGACAAGCAAGGTATATAATTTGCAAAGCCTTGTGCCTAAGCCCACCTACTATACACTTGTCAGGGTAACAGTTAAGGATATCATTATATTAATATTTTAGAAGCATTTATAAATATTTCCTTGAGAAATGTTTCATTTCACTGTGAAACCTGTGTTCTCTATATGTTCAGATATAGCCTTGAAAAAGATACTATATTGCTTTAATATGCACTGTAGAAAATCTCATCTACCTCTACTTCAGAGTGCATTTCAGAGTTACAATGCTATCAAGAGACAACTCCTCACTTACTGACACTTTAGCCTTGCCACTGATCAGGAGACTGTGGCTAAGGAAACATGTAAATTTAAAGTAAAAGTAATGACCTATAATTCAAAAGAAATAAATTTAAAATTTATTTAACTTTCCCTTCCCCAGTGCCATCTGCATGGTATATACAAAACTATTTTAGCATCACATTGATTAATCTATTCTTTGACTTTTTTTCTCCTCTAAAACAGTACTGAAGAAGCACTCCTGCTCCATGTTCTCTTTATCTTACTAGGTAAGCATTTTCTTACAAAACATACTTTCTTGTTGTATCCACTGCTTTCAGAATCTGTTTAGTAAATCCTGTTTGTCTTTAGAATATTATCACGTTCTCTAAAATCTCTACAGTTTCTGGGTTAAAGACAAGTTAAAATGAATCAGTAACAAACATAAGAACAAGCACATCTTCTGTCTAATTAACAGAATGTTATATTAAATAACATGCTTCTTTAGGAAAATGTTAGTTAGCCAAAGTATTTTTTTTACATAGTATTACCACTTTCTGGCATTCCACCCTGTTTTGGAGTGTTCTGTTTGTTTCTATGTTTGGCTGAAACTCAATATTTGATAGCAAATACTCTGAGGATCAACAAAAATATGATTTTTTTGTTTAAAATCCAACTGTTCTTTTCAAAATATAAATCCTATAAATTGACAAAAATACCCACTGAAGAGTCTGAAATATTAGAACATTTATAAAATAGGAATATAGAAAGCTTAAAGTGATAATTGATGTTATAGTTAGAGAAATGAATATAATCTTTAGAATCAACATAAATATTTTAGTTAGGCAAAAACATTTTTTCCTTAAAGTATTTTTCTGACAAATGTGCAGTCAGGAAGAATAGATAAGTTAGACTGTTTAACTTGAGTTTTGTTTTCCAAATTAATAAAACATGATCGATAGAGAAATAAGTTATTAATTGGCATTGCATTTTTCTGACAGGATTTGGAGGAGGAACAGACATTCAGAATAGATTCAGACATTTACACAATTTATTAATTAATCTAAAAAAATAATAAAAGGCAAGGGAAATGGCATCCACCATGTCAGAGCTGCTGTTTTATTTTTGTACTAATAAGAAAGTATCTTAGCAATGTTTGCATGATTTTTCAGTAGAAAATAGTTTTTTTCTCTGGGTGGGCATGAAGAGGTAGCAAATATGACTAATAGTTTAGACAGTGGTTTCAAGAAATTTTAAAAGCTTTTTTTTCCTTTATTTTTAACATCATAGGAAAAAAACTGTAATTTAGGCTTTTTGTTCTAATAGAAGCATTGAGTATTTTTATTTTTACTTAAAAAGTAATAGAAATTTCTGTATGCCAAATTTTTTATTAAAATCGAAATAGTAATGCTACTGAACAGAGCTGCTCATGTATGAAACGACAGTTTAGAGCATAAGGAGTATTACAAACCAAATTGCTTTTCGCACTTATGGTATTATTAAAGGTCCCTCAAGTAATGTAATTTAATTTTACAATCTTTTCATTTGCATGCATTTAAATATTTTTAACGGAATAACATTTCTTTGAAACAATATCAAGGGAAAAAAAAAGATTTTTTTTCATCTTCATAACCTCAAATAGTAGCCTTTTCTGGTACAAATTATTCAAGTAATGTTAACATTTCAGCCAGATCTCTCTGGCATCAAAGATTATCCTTAATACCTTGAACTACATAGTTCATACAAATTATAAATTAATGAACACTTGGTATGATCTCATGTTTTGCTTTGGTTTTGCAAAATTCCTGCCTTGAATCTTTTTAAATCTGTGCAAGCATGTTTAATATATCTATTTTTACTGGTTAATTGTCATACATGTGGAAGTATAGTTTTTTGTCCTTTTTATAAAGGAGTCTGTAAGTAAAATTAAAGATGATTTCCTGTTTGCTGTAGTTCAGTCCATGTATTTCCTTATGTACTTTTCCTGATATTGGTAGGAAATACTGGTCGTAGAACACCTGGACTGCTGAGTTGCTTTTATCAAGGTAACCAGCCATCCTTTACATGCATAGGTAATAATAGCCATGATTTTTTTTTTGTTTGTTATTTTAAAAATCCCAAAAATCTGAACAAAGGTATCCTCTTAAGAAGCAAGTTATGATACGATGGCATGATATAAGCATTTTAATTTAATTACTTTACTTCTGAAAAGACTGAATTTATATATACTCTGTGTATATATTTAATTATGAATACTTATATATATATATATATACATATATAAAAAACAAATCTTGGAAGGGAGACTCAGGGATTTTGAGAATGAAGACCTTAGGCCAACTGTAGGAGAGGATCTGGCTTAAGACCATCTTAAGAACCCGAACGTGCACAAGTCATAGAATCATAGAATCATAGAATAGTTAGGGTTGGAAAGGACCTTAAGATCATCAAATTCCAACCCCTCTGCCATGGGCAGGGACACCTCATTCTAAACCATATCACCCAAGGCCTCGTCCAACCTGGCCTTGAACACTGCCAGGGATGGAGCATTCACAACCTCCCTGGGCAACCCATTCCAGTGCCTCACCACCCTCACAGTAAAGAATTTCCTCTTTATATCCAATCTAAACTTCCCCTGTTTCAGTTTGAACCCATTACCCCTTGTCCTATCACTACAGTCCCTAATGAAGAGTCCATCCCCAGCATCCCGATAGGCCCCCTTCAGATACTGGAAGGCTGCTATGAGGTCTCCACACAGCCCTCTCTTCTCCAGGCTGAACAGCCCCGACTTTCTCAGCCTATCTTCATAGATCATCCTCGTGGTCCTCCTCTGGACTTGTTCCAACAGCTCCATGTCCTTTTTATGTTGAGGACACCAGAACTGCACACAATACTCCAAGTGAGGTCTCACGAGAACAGAATAAAAGGGCAGGATCACCTCCTTTGACCTGCTGGTCACACTCCTTTGGATGCAGTGCAGGATACAACTGGCTTTCTGGGCTGCGAGCGCACACTGCAGCTGGCTCATGTACATTTTCTCATCAACCAGCACCCCCAAGTCCTTCTCCACAGGGCTGCTCTGAATCTCTTCTCTACCCAACCTGTAGCTGTGTCTGGGATTGCTCCAACCCAGGTGTAGGACCTTGCACTTGGCATGGTTAATCTTCATGAGGTTCGCTTCAGCCCACCTCACAAGGGTGTCAAGGTCCCTCTGGATGGCATTGCTTCCCTCCAGCGAAGGGAACCAAACCACACAGCTTGGAGTCATCGGCAAACTTGCTGAGGGCACACTCAATCCCACTGTCCATGTCAGCGGCGAAGATGTTAAACAAGACGGGTCCCAACACCAATCCCTGAGAGACACCACTCGTTACAGGTCTCCAGGCAGAAACTGAGCCATTGACCACAACTCTTTGTGTGCAGCCCTCCAGCCAGTTCTTTATCCACTGAGTGGTCCATTCATCAAATTGACGTCTCTCCAATTTAGAGACAAGAATGTCGTGTGGGACAGTGTCGAACGGTTTACACAAGTCCAGGTAGATGGCATCAACTGCTCTACAGCTGTCCATCAGTTCTGAAGCCCCATCATAAAAGGCCACCAGATTGGTCAGGCAGGATTTGTCCTTAGTGAAGCCATGCTGGCTGTCACCAAGCACCTTGTTGTTTTTCATGTGCCTTAGTATGCCTTCCAGGAGAATCTTCTCGAGGATTTTGCCAGGCAAAGAGGTGAGACCGGCTGGTCTATAATTCCCTGGGTCATCCATTTTCCCCTGGGAAACTGGTGAATTCCATCTGCGGGTCCTGAAGGAGCTGGTGAATTAAGTTGCTAAGCCACTGGCTATGATATTTGAAAAATCATGGCAGTCAGGTGAAGTTCCCGATGACTGGAAAAAGGGAAATATAATCCCCATTTTCTAGAAGGGGAAAATGGATGACCCAGGGAATTACAGACCAGCCAGTCTCACCTCTGTGCCTGGCAAAATCTTGGAGCAGATTCTCCTGGAAGGCATGCTAAGGAACATGAAAAACAGGAAGGTGCTTTGTGACAGCCAGCGTGGCTTCACTAAGGGAAATCCTGCTTGACCAATTTGGTGGACTTCTGTGATGGGGCTATGGAACTGATGGACAGGGGTAGAGCAGCTGACATCATCTACTTGTACTTGTGCAAAGTGTTTGGCGCTATTCCGCATAACATCCTTGTCTATAAGTTGGAGAGACATCAATTTAGCATTGTGTGCAGTTCTGGTATCCTCAACATAAAAAAAGACATGGAACTGTTGGAACAAGTCCAGAGGAGGGCCATGAGGATGTTCAGGGGACTGGAGCACCTGCTGTATGAAGATAGCCTGAGAATGTTGGGGCTGTTCAGCCTGGAGAAGAGAAGGCCGTGTGGAGATCTCATAGCAGCCTTCCAGTATCTGAAGGGGGCCTATAAGGATGCTGGGGAGTGATTCTTTGTTAAGAACTGTAGTGACAGGTCAAGGGGTAACGCATTCAGACTTAAACAGGGGAAGTTTAGATTGGATATGAGGAAGAAGTTCTTTACTCTGAGTGTGGTGAGACACCGGAACGGGCTGCCCAAGGAAGTTGTCAATGCTCCACCCTTGGCGGTTTTTAAGGCAGGGTTGGACATAGCCTTGGGTGGCATGGTTTAGTGTGAGGTGTTCCTGTCCATGGCAGGGGGTTGGAACTAGTTGATCTTAAGGTCATTTCCAACCCTAACTATACTATGATTCTACGATTCCAAATGATTCTATGATTTGATGTTTTAAGTGCTTTATTTCCATATCACTACTTCTGTTTGAATCATGAGAGTATCATTAAAACTTGATACAATCTTTTTGTTCTCTGCAGAACCTGCTGGTAACAATCATTCAAATTTCAGCAGAGAATTTGCCTCTAAAATGAATTCTAAGATAGAAACATTTTTGGTTTTGTTTCCTAGTTGAGTATGTACTCATTGTAGCTGATGTTATCGAAAGTATTTTTTCATTAGAAATTCTTGCTTTCCAAACAATTAATGGTAAGTGAATTTCTCTTTGAAATTTGTTGTTCTGGGTTTGGTGCTCTATAGAAAAAGGACACAAAATCTATTAAACATTTTATTTAAAAGAGATGGTGAGAAAATTGGAACTTTAGGATCAGATGTTGAGTTTAGGATCACATGTTGATTTCCAGTCAATTTAGGGTCTTAGCAATGTTCCTTTTGAAGATTAGGGTAACAAACTGTTGTTGTCATGAAATACTTTGAGTTCAAGAAAATAAAAACACTCTAGGGTTTTTAATCAGCCATTTTAGAAATAACTCTTCCCCTGCTACTATATCATATTAATGGTGAGATACCAGACAATAATATGCATATTTTCCTTTTTTTTTCTCTACTTGAGTAAACAAGCAGAATATTTTTATTAGAGGGAAAAGGAAGTTAATTTAATTTTGATGCCGTTCTGTCTTTGTTCTCCACACTTGTATTATTGTTAAGGTCCTTAGAACATTTGCAGCTTTTTTTTAATTAATTTATTCTCGTAATACACATTACCTAAGAATTCATATACATTATTGGTGGAGAATTGAAGCATACAGTATCTAAAAAAGCATGTGAAACCTAGACATGAAAATTGCATGCAGCAATAGAGGTAAGTCTGGACTATTAACAGCAAGAGACTTAGGAAGTCATCTACAATGTCTTGTCCCAGTGTTTCTGCCATTCTTTGTTGGCTCCACAGAAACTCTATCCTCTTCTAATACAGATGAGGTTGAAGCTTAATATGTAGAGCAATACTATCCATTTTATCCATTGCTGATACAAGGACAAAGTAAGGAGGAAATTTTTTTTCTTTGTACTCTCTATGCTTAGTCCCCTAAATGATGAGTCAAAAATACCACTGGAGGTCTGCAGGATAAAATGTATTTAAAAGGGGACTTTTGAATTTATAGGCCTAATATACTCATAACATAGGATACCGTGTTCCGCAGTTCAGAAAAGCTTCTATGTTACAATTTAGTGAAGCAACACTATTTAGTACCTTTTGGAAATAGATAAGATACTAACCAAAATGTTATCCATAAGATCTTGCATGCTATGCACTAATATGCTTACAAAACACAGAAAACCATATGCCTTGTGAGGCAGCTAAGATTTGGAAATTAATGGTAACCTCAGCTGCTCTACACTTTTAAAATATCAAATTACCTATACATATAAATATATATTTTGACACAGAATTTTAAAATTAAGAACAACCGACAACAAGACCTGGGCCTAATTAATTAATTTTAACAATATATAATCTTAAAAAGAAACAAATCTTCATAGTGAAAAGACTTATCTCATGTTCAAAAGCTTTTTGAAGACATACAACGAGACATTTCTCTATTTAAAGACTATTAATGTGTCAGTTGTGAAATCTATTCACTACTGAAAATGTCAGTGCATCATTTCACTACTCAGAAGTAAAAGCTCTTTGTAAGATTTGCCTATTATACTGAGTATTATTCATTCCAAATAACAAGGTAAGTAGGCATTAAATTATATTATCCAGTTCAAAGTAATTGTTACTGAGGAAATATAAAGCCATAGGAACATAAGAATTGCAATAATGGGTAAGACCAGTAGTTTATCCAGCCAAATATCTTAACTTTGACAGAGACTCAGGTAGTAAAAGATACTCTTTAGCAGATGATTATTGAACAGTGCTGCCCACAAGAGAAATTTGATGCCTTTTTTCTTAAAGTCTGGCATATACTTAGAGTTATTTATTGTAATAAAATGAAAGAAATCCCAAAGCCAGTTTCTCTGTATTTGTCAAAAGACATGTAAGTGAATTTTTAATAGCTTTTTTATATATGGCCTTCATTATTATTTCGTATGTATATTCTAGCATGCAGACATGACTGCCTGGATTATGATCGCATTTCAAGATACAATTCTCCAGATTTTTAGGGTCTAATTTTTACTTTTAATTTTCTTTTGTAATACCTAACAATATACCACTGCTAAAGATATTTCAGGTGCATTATGAAGTGAAAAGATGTAGGCAGTCATAAGGGCAGCGTGGTTAGAAGCAGAAAATTACTGAAGAGAAGTAAACGTCTGCTGAAAGATACTGACAGATATAATGCCTGCCAGGTTGAGAACTAGGCCTCTGAACCAGAAGCATCCTTGAGAAGTGTAACTGTCATCTTAGAAGAACATGTATGTTTCTAGAAACTGGAGATACCCTAAGATAATACTGATAAGTGCAAAGAGCTCTAATGGTAACTTATCATCTGAAAAGGTGAAACATAGTCTGGTAGAAGGTACAAATATCTTCAGAAAGTAGGAACTTTTAAATGCCATTGGCTATTCTAACTTTAAGAAGAGAAAAATAATTTGGAAAACCAAAAATTGATGTGAAAGAACATAAAAAAATTCATTATCTATTGGTGAAAAATGGAAATTAAGAGCACCTATTGGCTGCTTAAAGTGGTGGTGTTCTATGCCCTCTTATGCCTCTGTGATATTAAATTACTTCATTTTTATTCAAAATGGAGCCTTTCTCTGAGAACTTCCCATGCTACACATACTTGGTAATTCCAGTTGTGTTCTTGGGACAATGATAAAACCCAGCACAGCAGAGAAAAAGCATAAGAAGGACTGGCACTTTTTAAAACGCTGTTTCTAGCAATGTACAATGCTGCAAACAATTTGCATTCACTTGATTTTGATGCACAACAGATTTATGCAGAAGTTTGAACACATCTGATCTTAGTTTTGTAGTCATGTCAACCTTCAGTAAACTAAATTACGAGATACTGCCTTAATGTCAGAATCATATTTTAAAAATAAACAGGCACAACCTGAAACTGGTCTTTGTGACTTTTAATTTTATTCCATATTACACTTTATGTGCTCATGCTGATGCACAGGTTTAGACACTTCTTCAGAAAGTGGTTTTCTTTCATCCATCCATAAACAAAATTTCCTGTCATCAGAACTTCAGGATGCAGATTAAGCTACACCAATTTTTGTTTACTTTTTTTTTTCCTTAGGAAATGAATACCATGTTTAAAGCATGGTACAAAAAAAAAAAAAAAATTACATACTTTCATTACAGCTGTATATAAATAATATGAATACTGTATAAACTATCTGCAGAAAAGGACAAGCTTATTTAGTGTAAGAAAAATGTTCTGTATTTAAGCCATTTATTCTATACCTAATAAATATTTCAATCTACAAGAACAATTACTGGTGTCAAGAACATATTCTGTGACAGTAGTTGAACATTTTACATTTTGCTTTTCCTGCCTTTTGGTGTCCTTCAGATATTACTATCTCTCACACACTTTCCATTTCTAATTTTTGTATTTTAAACTGTTAACTATGTTACTATGGGTCAGAGAATTAAGGATAAGAATAGAATGTTTTCTAAAAACAAAGAGATGTAGCATATAAGGGAAGAGACTGTAGTTATACTGCTTTTGAACATTTACCATTAAAAGTGTATATGGTGTGTTAGACCACAAAAGGATTTGGGAATTAGAATAATTTTCATAATGATCCCGTCAGAAATCCAGTCTTTCAATGTACTCTCAGAATACAGTGAATACACATGCAACACAGGAGTACATTGCTTAGAATGAGATCTAGAAAAGTCTCTCCATCATCTCAAAAGGACTTAACACTATTTCTGAGCTCCTTGCAACTGTCTGCATTCAGTAGGGATTCACAATCAAAGTCTGTTTTTCTGAATTTGATAAAATTTAAACAGCAATAAGGAATAAATATTTGAATAGAAAAGTTTGATTATTTCTCTTCTATCTCATTCAGAAATGCTTCGAAATAGAACATGTTAAATGTCCTGCAAAATGTCAGAAATCAGAGGCATACCTGTGTCAATAAGAGCAATAAAACCCACAGAAGAATATTTTCTTAATCCTGAGAAGTAGACTTTCCTCAAATACAGTCTGAAAATCTGTGAAGGCATGATTGCTATCGTATTATCATTTACATGAAAAATCAGAAAAAAAGGTTAGCTCATTGTGGTTGTTGTTCTGGGGCAGGATTTTGGTTGTTGTTGTTGTTGTTGTTTTTCAAGAAATTGCAAGAATAAGCAAAGTGTAATAATAATTATCCTTGAATGATGACTAACTCTCCAGAAAATGAGGTTGTGTATGCAAGAGTAAATATACATAAGTTTCAAAAAAAGTCTGTGGCCAAACTGTACTGTGTCAAAAAGTTTTAAATATAGAAAGAACAATCTTTGCAAAGTTACATGGAGGAGATTCCATAATATTAAGCAATAAGAAAACTGGGACATTCTGCTTGTAACCATCTGTTCTGGTTTGTTGTTTTTTTTTAATACAGCAGGGAAGTTCAATGGTAAACCAGAAAGTTCAACAGCTGTAGAAGAAAATACACATGGACTATGAATAAGGGAAAGTGAAGGTGAGATCCTAAAGCTATGCATTTTCACCCTGGTTAGCAATTTTTCTGCCAAAAGTTTTAAGATGGAAGTATTATTATTATTATTATTATTAATATTATTATTGCTGCTAGAGGTTGTAGGAAAGCTGCTAGGATGTAGGAAAGCTGCTAGGATGACTAAGGCCTCCTTGGAATTAAAGCTGGCAAGAGGGGTCAAGGACAGCAGAAAGAGCTTTTTCAAATACATGGCAGGTAAAACTAACACCAGAGGCAATGTAGGCCCGCTGATGAACAGGACAGGTGCCCTGGTGACAGAAGATACAGAGATGGCAGAGTTACTGAATGCCTTCTTTGTCTCTGTCTACTCTGCCGGAGGCAGTCCTGAAGAGCCCTGTACCTCTGAGACCTCAGATAGGTCAACGGAGCAGTCTGCCTTAGTCGATGAGGAATGGGTTAAAGACCAGTTGAGCAATCTGGACATCCATAAATCCATGGGTCCAGATGGGATACACCCGCGGGTGCTGAGGGAACTGGCTGAGGTCATTTCTAGACCGCTCTCCATCATCTTTACCAAGTCTTGGGAAACGGGAGAGGTGCCTGAGGTCTGGAGGAAAGCAAATGTCACTCCCGTCTTCAAAAAGGGCAAGAAGGAGGACCCGGGTAACTATAGACCAGTTAGCCTCACATCCATCCCTGGGAAAGTGATGGAACACCTTATCCTTGGTGCCATCTTAAGGCATATCAAGGATAAGAGGGTTATGAGGGGCAGTCAACATGGCTTCACCAAGGGGAAGTCATGCTTGACCAATCTCGTAGCCTTTTATGAGGAAATAACACGGTGGATGGATGATGGCAGAGCAGTGGATGTGGTCTACCTTGACTTCAGCAAAGCGTTTGACACGGTCTCCCACAGCATCCTCACGGCTAAATTGAGGAAGTGTGGTCTGGATGATCGGGTAGTGAGGTGGACTGTGAACTGGCTGAAGGAGAGAAGCCAGAGAGTTGTAGTCTATGGGGCGGAGTCTAGTTGGAGGCCTGTATCTAGTGGAGTGCCTCAAGGGTCGGTATTGGGACCAGTATTATTTAATATATTCATCAATGATTTAGATGAGGGAACTGAGTGTACTATCAGCAAGTTTGTTGATGACACTAAGCTGGGAGGAGTGGCTGACATGCCAGAAGGCTGTGCTGCCATCCAGCGAGACCTGGACAGGCTGGAGAGTTGCGCGGGGAGTAACTTGATGAAATATAACAAGGGAAAGTGTAGAGTCCTGCATCTGGGCAGGAACAACCCCAGGTTCCAGTATAGATTGGGGAACGACCTGTTAGAGAGCAGTGTAGGGGAGAGGGACCTGGGGGTCCTGGTGGACGACAGGGTGACCATGAGCCGACACTGTGCCCTTGTGGCCAAGAAGGCCAATGGCATCCTGGGGTGTATTAGAAGGGGGGTGGTTAGTAGGTCGAGAGAGGTTCTCCTTCCCCTCTACTCAGCCCTGGTGAGACCTCATCTGGAATATTGTGTCCAGTTCTGGGCCCCTCAGTTTAAGAAGGACAGGGACCTGCTGGAGAGAGTCCAGCGCAGGGCAACTAAGATGATTAAGGGAGTGGAGCATCTCCCTTATGAGGAAAGACTGAGGGAGCTGGGTCTCTATAGTTTGGAGAAGAGAAGATTGAGGGGTGACCTTATTAGTGTATATAAATATATAAAGGGGGAGTGTCACGAGGATGGAGCCAGGCTCTTCTCAGTGTCAAACAATGATAGGACAAGGGGAAATGGGTACAAATTGGAACACAAGAGTTTCCACTTAAACCTGAGAAGAAACTTCTTTTCGGTGAGGGTGACAGAACACTGGAACAGGCTGCCCAGGGAGGTTGTGGAATCTCCTTCTTTGGAGACATTCAAAACCCACCTGGACACGTTCCTGTGTAACCTTATCTAGGTGTTCCTGCTCCATCAGGGGGATTGGACTAGATGATCTTTTGAGGCCCCTTCCAATCTCTAACATACTGTGATACTGTGATTATCTAAGAGGGCTCCTTAAAACAAAATATTTGTTAGTTTTCCATCTCAACTATTATTTCATATGTTTTGCCACTGAAGTTGCCCAATGTAAAAAGACACTTGGAATTCAGGGATGATTACTGCTTTTAGAGTTCAATAAAAGTTTTACTTTTTAAATTAGTGGAAATATATTTATGGGCCATAGTTCTAAATGCTGTTTTGAAGCATCCGTACACAAATATTGATCAATCTAAATATTAATATATTATTTTTGTAATATTGTTAGTCTTTTTGTCATACCTGATCAAGATGCTTCCTGTGCAACTTTTACTTTTTTTTTTCACAGGACTTCTGGCCATTTTTACTCAGACTGCATTTTTCTACTATTATGCTTTTTGACTACACCTTTTCATCACTTGATCAACTGTGATTAGCATGTCACTCATTGCAATAAGTAATGATGCTTGAAGCAGCACACATATAAAGCATGAGAAAAAACTGTCTCACCATCTGTCATTCCATTTATAATACTGTATTTTTTATGGCACTACATAGTCTACCTCACTTTGCATCTGTATAGATCATTTTGTGTTTTAAAAGTCAACTTCTAATTTGTTACAGACTCCACAATAGTTCATGAAGGTCTTGCTACTGTTCAGTTGGTTTAGCTCTTTGCTTCCAGAAATGGATGTTTAAAGATTTAGGAGAGGAAGAGTTAAAATAAACATTAAAAAGCATTCAGGATAAAATTATATAATTACACGTCAGTCTACTGATACTCTTGTGATTAACAAAGCTAGAGGGTGTTGGTGGCAGAAAATGATTCTTGTTTTCTTATTGTCTTATTTCAGTGTGGGGCAGGGAGAATTAGAAAAAATAAAATATGAAAATCTGAGCAGAATCAGAGATGACAAATGAAAAGATGGGGGTATAACTGCATTTTCATATAAAGAACATAGAAAAGAGTGGGGGTTTCTTAGTAAGTAAATGAGAGAAAGAAATATATAAAATAATAAATGCAGTATAAACAGTAACTGGGGATACTCATCTTCCTCTGAAAATCTTCCATTCTAATACAACTTAAATAAATGTACAGTTAATGAAATGTAATTATTTCCAAAGAGATGCAAGGAATCACTTCTACCATATCAGGAATAATTTTATTTTGGAACTGATTATTACAGAATATGTCTGATGCTACAAATTCAAAAATTTGGAAAAAAGAAATTGCCTTACATATGAATGCCTGTGGTAAAAGCAAATGACAACAGCTAATTCTAAAATAAGTTTTTGGAGAATAGTTTAGACCTCATTCTTTCAGTCTTACACAAATCTCTAGATAAGTCCAAGAGGTATCTACATGCTGAAACAGATTATTGCATATCCATCTAGTGTCAGGGTTTCACCTTGATCTGAAAAGTAGGTGCTAGTTTTTGTTAGTCACCAGTCTGGATGCAGCCAGGTTTCCTCTACTCTGGTGATTACTACTAAGCGGTATCTACTAGCTCATCTGCAGTTTTTCATTAACTATCTGTTCTGTTTTGTTAACAACTGAACACCAGGATTAAGGTGTGCTGGATTGTTTTTCTTGTCGTGGCTCCTTCACTCTACATGGAGAGAAGGAAGGGAGAGCATTGCTGGCCTAAAGGCAGATGAGTATGTTCTTCTCAAGAAAAAAAGCTATATTGAATATTAGGTGGGAAAATGGCAATGAGAGACAAAAATATACTAAGGATGCTAAAGTACATAAAGTTTAAGAGACTTGTGAGAAAGTATAGCTTCAGGAATTATGGAAAACAACTTTCTAAGAAAGCTGGAAAGGCCAGAAGAGAATTTGTTACAACCTTACAAGTTCTTGAAAGTTGTTGAATTGATCAACAGGAAAAGACCAACCATATAAAACTTTTGTGTTTGTTTTGTCTAGCCTGTTTACCTTTAAAAGTTACAGTGTTCAAATTCAGTCTCTGATGGTTTGTTATTTTTTGTTGAATTTTTTCATAAGTCCTACACTTTCTATGACAGTCATTAAACAAACAAAAAATAAATAAAAAGGAAAAGTAAATATGACACTAATATTACATCTTAGTGAATACCCTTCACATGGTTTTTATCTGAACTAGCCTTGTAAAGAAGATGGTCCCCTTTGCACAGTTAATTAGCTTGCTCATCTCGCTCTTCTTACACTTAAAGAGTTTCTTTTTGTTTACTGACTTTAAGTCACTAAGAATGTATTTTTTCATTTTAGCCCCTTGCTTCTACCACCATTAAAATAGCTGAGGTTATTTTTTTCTTAGTCTGACTGGTGGGAGAAGCAAAAGAACTACTCCTGAGGGCTACATGAATGTGCAATGAATCAGCCGAAAGACTTGCTGTGAAATAAATACTATCACATTCTTTATAGGACTAAAGCAGGAAGATCAAGCTTTTCCACCTTCCTAGCTGCAGTGCTACCAAGCTTAATTCCTTTTAGCATCATTTAGAAGTCCCAAAACCGACCCTTAAGCTATATTCACTGATTTCCAAATGCTCCGCATCAAAGAAAAGTTACAGAAATAGCCTTGACACCCTTGTTTGGTGTCTGAACAGCTGAAATAAGTAGGCAGAGTGCCAAATATTTCTCCAGAGTAGTTATTTCCCTTTCAGCTTTAAATATTAATTTACATGAAAATCATTGATACTTTAAAGTTGTAGTTGTGCATCATGCTTGTTTATTTTCTATCCCCTTAATATGTTGTAATAAAATCCAAGTCACTGGTTGGTTGAACAAATGTAATTGACTCAAAAAAATGTAATTCAGATTGAGTGCCTCAAGTTCCTCCTAACTGACCAAAGTCCAGCTGTTGGAGCTAGACCCATAAAAATGCGTTGCATTGAACATATATGTTGCATTGAACAGTACTCCACCGATTTCACATAATGGTCTACTGAATAACAAACTGAGCTGTGTGCAGTTATGCCACAAATGCCTTTTTATTCTTTTGGATACACATAGGATTATAAGTGTCTAGAGATTTGGATATAAGATACTTGTGTTTAAAAACATGCAAAACCTATTCAAAGTACATTACTGAGATTAGTGTTATCAAATATCTAACAGTTTTAAAGAGCTGGAGTTTTATTATAGTTTATTTCCTTTGCCCTTTTGTGCCTTTATCACTTTCTATTCTTCATTTAGGTATTAGATACAGAAGTAAACATGAAATTTCCCTGAACTAGTCATTCAGCGCTCCTTTTGTAGTCAACAGAGAAATAAGCACCTTGGGGCATAATTTGTTTTCCCTTAAAGTGGAAATCCCTGATAAATCAGATTTTAAAGCTTTTTAAAAGTCTCTTTCTTCATCAACAGTAGAGAAGGAGCCTATGGTGACAAGCAGAAATGTCTGCATTATAGATAATCTAAAGTTAGCTTATTCATTTTCTGTCTTGAGTGCCTTCAGGAAGATGCACAGCATTTTGAGCTCCAGCCTAAACTGCAGAAGACAAGGAGCTCAGCAACTCCTGAGAAAGGCCATTAGATTCCATCTTAAAAAACAGATTTAAACATATTTTTCAGTTTCTTTCTGTCTTTACCTTGATGTCATGAAAACAGAAGAATGTAGATTCTGCAAAGGAAGATGATAAATTTTTTGGTAGTAGAATGGTGTTGGAAATATCAGCATGGCAATAACTAGAAAAAAACCACAACCAAGCAAAAAAATCAACAACAAAAACAATGGGGAAAAGGCATACACACTGTTCTCATGAACAAGAAGGCCTTTAACTAAAGCCCCCTTCATTTTCCTTCTTCTGTCACAGTTACCGAAGACGTGCTCATACTTAGAAAATGCATTGAACATGTTTTTGCTCTTACATAACTACTTACTCTTCAAAATGCATGGTGTAGCTCCATACATTTGAAACTTCCTTGTTTTCTTTGTTGTTCTGACTTCAGGTTGCAAAAGGCCAAGTTTTGTGAATTCCAAACTTCACCAGGAGCAAACATTCAATATACGTCATCTGTTTCAAATGTCTCTTCTCTCATTTCTTTACATCAATATTTCTGGATGTTTTTTTTAAAAAAAGGTCACAAACTCTGAAATTATTTTCTTATTTTTTTATAAATAAAGAACAGGGAGTAAGGTAATGTTTAAATATTGAAAACAGCCTTTGAAAAGCTGTGAAATTTTTGTAACCATAGATTTTAGAGAATAATTTTAGACTCATATGTTAACTTTGCTACGTTTCTTTCAGAAGCTGCTGTTCTAACAAGTTAACCAGCAATGATGCTTACAGGATACTTACAAGGTAAACATAGGATGCATTGTTACAAGGAAAAAATATCTGAACATATTTTAGCTGTTTATTGCACATTTTTAAAGCAAAAGCTGTCTCATTCAGAAAATCTCCCACTTCACTATGCTATGAAGTCTTAATTTACCTATACAATCCATATTTACGTAATATACAATTTAAATCTAGTTGATACTTCTGTTGAAGCTGCAAAGGTTATGCAGCTGGAACTAGTAATGTTGATTTGATATATTAAAATGTTAGAGAGAAGAAAACTGTTCTAAGAGGAAATTCATATACAAAATTTCGCAAGTGCCAGAGTTTATATTCTCAAATATTTAAATAGAGGTCTTCCGTAAAATATTAACAAGTCACAGACATGCACTTGCTTGGATGTTTTATTTTTTTTCCCCCCTGGCTGCAATAATCTTATCTTGCTGCACAGGCAGGGTTCAGTTTACTGAAAGGCTTCCTTACATGTACCAGGGGCAACAACTGGAGCTATGAAAGTTAGGTTATCAGATCTTTTCTTTAAGATTCACTGAACACTATCCAGTGGTGCCTGAAAATTTGAAACGTTTCATTTTAAATCAAAATATTTAAATGATATAATATGCAACATCACAGGAATTAACCCAGTTTATCCTAAATCTGTATTACAGTAATCAGCCTCATCCCCAAAACTTCCACGTTTTTTTCTGACAAGACTATGCAAAGTTTTACTGCTCCTAGGAGTGGACTAATGATCCAGTAACCTATAATTAAAGAGATTTGCTTCCACTCCCTGATCATCTCAATGTTTCAATATGAGCTTAGGAAGGAAGGTCATGTTAAGCAACACAGGCATAAACCCCATGAATTTAAAAAATGGTTGAGGGATTTTCTAGCCTCTGAAGTTAGTAAATATATATATATATATGCAAAAGACTGAGTTTAGATATTACAGAGTAGACAGGTCCTCTAAGGATTTTAGATACAGTTAAATTCATTAGCTATTATAAGTCACATATTTCCTTTTCTGTAGACACCTGAAAAATAAGTAGAAAGCTATAATGCATCTGTCTCTACAGTATCAATGGTCAGATAGTGACAAAATTATCTGCAAATCATTTGTACTGGTGACAACAGAATGTGCAAGAAAATAAGCAAGGTAACTATTCTGAGTAAGAGATGATAAAATATAGAGCTAGTCAGAGAATGGGAAAATATGAATGTATAATTCACCCACCTAAAACATTAGAATTTCTGGCAGAATGTATTTACAGAAAATGGTACAACCAGATCTAACTGTAATAATTTAAAGACATTAATTCTATTGTTGTTTTATTTTTCAGTCACACCCATTTTAGCTTTATTCTTCATGATCAAGATCTAACAAAGTATTTGAAAAAATCATATTAGAAACTGACTTCTGTATGTTTGCCTGGTTGTAAAGACTTGCCTTCCCATCAAACCCTGTTGGCACTCCTGACCAAACCAGTTCAGCCAAATTATCACTGAAGAGATACAGGCTTTCAGCAGGCATAGGTGAATGCTGGCCCTGCTCTTTGCCACTACTTCTGTGCACCTGATAAAAGCAGTGACTGAGAACAGCTCATGACGTCATATAAAATTAGAAAAGCTTTTAAATGTAAACAAATATGCAAGTAAAAATAGCATGAGCAGCAGAATAATTCTTAAGGTTACTACTAGCAATAGGAATACTTCATTTCCATACCAATGCAACTCAGGTCACTTTACCAACCTTGGTGGTATTCCTATTCTATTGGATAAAAAGGTAGAGAACTTGTGCCATCCATTTATAAGGCTCAAATTGAAGTTATGGGAACTGATAAAGAAAATGAATCCTGAAAATAAGAAAAAGGCTAACTTAGTGAAAATTATTAGTTTAGAAGACAGGTTGGGAAAAGCTTTGTCAGCAAATACACTTTTTTATCTGCAGAATTAGACCAGCTGCAAATGCCTTCCTAGTGTTCAGTGGATTTATGCCATGGCTTGTTATAGATCAAAAGTACTGACTTTAAAAACAAAGCTTGGAAGATGGATTTCTAATTCTTTATCCAATCACAGCTGTATAAAAGGTTACTCCCACATTATTTTAATTAATTTTGTTTTTAAGTGTAACAATGTAACAGATTCTGAATGGAGATAAGTGAAAAAAATCTACATGCTCTTACAACTCAATGACATAACCAGATATGAAATATTAATGTTGTGGAAATGGAGCTCCATTATTACTTCTTTTAACAAAAAAAAAAGTTTGTTAATAGTTTTCGGATAACCTAGGGAAATAGGGAACTTCTAATTTACTTAGAAGATTCAATTTGAAATTAATTCCATGGAACATCTCAAGGGTGTTTGGAGTTTTGCAGAAAAGAAGTTCCACTCATTCCCACTGAATCACTTATTCAAATTGTGTTGCATAATTAACATTCCATGAAATGCCTTCCAACAAAGCTACAGATACCTGACTTTGCAGTGGATAAAGAGCACAAACAAACCTGAAATGAAGCTCTCTCCCTGCCCTCAGTAATTCAAAGACATTCAGTTAATGTTTTGTATATGCCCTTTTGTAATGGTGGTATAAATGTCAGTATATATATGCAGTTAGCAAGAAAAAACAAACACAAAACCAAACAAAACCAAACACAACCAGACAAAAGGAAAAAAAAAACCTAAGCAAAAAACAAAACCAAAGCCCAACCTTTTATCAGTGTTACCTTGCATGCCTCTGCGTGTAATACTGAAAGGTGTACAAGTATAAAGCAACTAGATGGAGAAAAAAGATGACAGTTCTTATAACATTTTTCAATCTCTGACAGGTCTGAAAAAAAAAAAATCTTGTTTGGGAAAAAAAAAACAAAACAAACAAAACAAAACCCTCAAACAAATAAACAAAATAAACCAACCCTCCCCCCCCCCAAAATACCACCACCAACAAAAACAATCCTTAGTTTATGCCACATCAGCTTGTTTCAAAATGTGTGCCAAATGTAGAAGAAACAAATAAAAATCTGTATATAGAATGTAAGAAAATAAACAATCCCTGAAAATAAAATCGACCTAAATTAGTTTGATGTAATAAAGGACCTTTAATTTAAATCTTATAAATTCTCCAAGTAACCATAGATAATGGTAGTAAATTTGGTAGATTCTATAATGATAACCTGTTATAGCATGTACCAATAAAAGCACTGCCTGTTTAGAAGAAATCTTGACATCTTATGCTACTGTTACGGGGAAAACAGAACACAATACAGTCAGATGTGGCAATTTCCAGGCACAAAAGTTAGTAAGGCACTGCAATGAACAGACCACTGCCTCTATTAAAAGCACTTCTGATTAACAGGATTCTAAATAGAGGTGAAGGTACTTGGATTGTAGTATTGATATTCTTTACATGGAGTCAAAAAGAAAGACATAAAACAAACAAAAATATCAAACCCAAAACTTCTCACAGTAGAAAGAAAATAGAAAATAAATCGGGATACAATAATCCAGTCCAAATAGGAAGTGTTGGTTATCTGTTTCTAAAAGCCACACTGACATTTACAGCATTTTCCTTACATATTTTTGTTAATGAGACTAAAGTTAGAGTGATTGGTTACTATATTTCTACAGCTGAAGAAAAAAACCAAACCCAAACATAGAAATAATTCTACATAGAAAAATACTGAAGTTACTTAAATTAATTTTTATAAGGCATCTTTTGCACCATTAGCTTATGCTTTAAAGAGAAGTAGAACTGAATTAACACAATGACTGCATACAGGGTGCACATCACTTTAGTCAAGATTCACTCTTACATTATGGATATCTTCAGGGAATAAATTCTACATCTCTAATAGCAGGTTTCTAACCCTCAAGGTTTAAATTTGTGTTTTCAATTTTTATTTTACACCAGGTAATTTTAATATCTCTATTAGTCACTGGAAAACATTTTTTAGTTCTCTTCACCCTGTAAGTGCAACCATCCCTAACAGCTAAGCTGTGGACCCAGTCTACTAATGTTCTGGTGAAAATGTGCAGAGAAACTGAAGCACTTCTGTAGTATCTCAGATGTCTAGAGCATATAAACATTCAGGACACTGCTGCGTGGATGAAACAAAAAAAATAAAAATCGTACTTCACATACTTGCAGTTATGTAAAGTCGAAAACAACTGTTACTTCTGACACCCAAAGTAAACATAAATCTAGCAATAAAATTGAAACTAAACTTACCCTGCTTCCACTGAGGATACATCTGAAAGCTCTTTCATCCAGCCTACTACCTGTTTCTTTAGTCAGAAGAAGTCGACATTTCACACTTTTTTTTTCTGTTAAAACTGAAATTGAAAAAATCAGCTGTTATGGCCACACTGCCTTTTTTGGCAGGTACCTGGACAGTCCAGATCACATAATCATTCGTGTCACCTGCTTAATTAAAATAAAGGTTTTCCTCCTATGGAAAGCAGTGCTCAGCTAGGAGGCATTTTCTGTTTACCCATTGATCCATCCCCCCCAGCAGGTCCTCGGGGAGCGGGTTTTCTAGCACTCCCCACACGGTTCACAGGATAACCCACAGGCCCTCCAGCGGTTGAAAAGTGAAACAACAATGAATTTTATTGCAAACTTCCCTAAAGCTGTGTCCGGAGGCGGCAGTTCTTATTACAAAGGATCCAAAGTAGAAGGAGAAACGTAGAAAGGAAAGAAAGAAGGAACAAAACCAGTGAAGTAGGATCACCACCCCAGGGATCCAGCAATGTCTTCTTGGTCAGTGAGCGGCAAATTTTCCAGTTACAGTTCTTTCAGTTGGGGTCTTTGCAGTCATTCATCAGAGCCCAGGGTGGAAGGACTTTCACCACACAGCTGCCTTTTCATAACCACTCCCACTGGTGAGACTCATTCACAGGGGATCTGGTGAGCCCCAGACCCAGATCATGTTGTGCCCTGACGGGTGCCACAGTGTCTGTGTCGCTCTCTCCAGGCACATTGTTGCCCAGGCAGTTGACCTTCGCAGCCTCTTAGGAAAGACAACACAGGAAAACATCCCCCACTTTCTTGGAGCTCGATTCCTGCTCTAACCCTGCCCCTGCTTGCCCAAGCGGTTACGAGCTGTCAGTTCCTCCTATCTTTTGAGCTATTTTGAGACAAACACAAAAAAGGAGCTCTTGGCCATCACACTCATCTAGTAGTCAACTCTGATAAAAAACTCTCCTCTTCCCTTAGGTACTGGGACTGCTTGATCTGCTCCCATAAGGATTGCCTAGACTGTCGTGGTTTAACCCCAGCCAGACAGCTTTCACTCACTCCCCCCCCCTTCTTCTGGAGGGACGAAGAGGAGAATCGGAAAGAATGCAACTCCCACAGGTTGAGATAAGAACAGTTTAGTAACTGAAGTATAACACAAATCACTACTGCTACCACCAATAATAATAATGATAAAGGAAATAACAAGGGGAGAGAATGCAACACCTCATCACCAGCCGACCGATAACTCGCCTCCCCCAGCCCGATCAAGCACTGACCGATACCTCCTCCAACCCTGCCGTCCACCTAGTCCTTCCGGATAGCTCCCCAGTTATACCCTGGGCATGATGTGCTGTGGTATGGAATACCTCTTTGGTCAGTTTGGATCAGGTGTCCTGTCTCTGCTTCCTCCCAGCTTCCTTCCTCCCTGGCAGAGCATGAGGCTCACAAAGTCCTTGGCCAATCCAAAACACCATTGTTTTCAGCTCTGTTCCCAGCTGAAAGTCAAAACACAGCACTGCACCAGCTACCAAGAAAGAGAAAAATGACTGCTACTGCTAAACCCAGGACACTATTTCAGAATCCAAACATGAATCTGATGAATGCAGAGATGAACTAGAAAACAGAGGTAATATTAGCCTCAGGAAGCTGAAGATATCTGTGGTCACAGAACATTAACTAATTAAATTACCCTGTATATTTTGGATTGGCAGTGTATTTTAGACTAGTAATTGCATTTAAGATCAGTAGTTCTATGACATTATTATGGGAAATACTGCTGATTAAATGTCATTGCACAGCTGAAGAACCAAATTATGCCATTAGACATTCCATCCTGTTTTAAAGAATGATACTGTCTGTGTAGCATGACAACTACTTTTAACAAGATATCCAGAAAGGGCTTCCAAAAACTCACAGTGCATACAGGAGCTGTGTTACTTATTCTAAGCATTCCATATCTTTATTTCACCATCTGGTATATCATTCTTGAACTTAATAAGAAATTTTGCAGCTTTCTAAGTCCTACAGTTCTAAGAAGATGCTTATATAAAGATTAACATTTAAAATAAGCAATATGGAAAGCAGCAGAAATTTGATGAAGGGAGAAGGAAGTGACTACACTTTCCACTTATCTGATATCTTAACACCAATTTATCATGAACAGAGAAGAAAGTATTAACTGGAAAGAATTCAACAAAAATCAGGTGATTTTACTGTAAATTGAGATAGATAATAGACACTGTGTTTTATCCTATGATGTCTTTAGCCTTTTGGGCAACAGAAAAGACAAAGATCTCAGGAATACCTAAAACCTACCAGCCCAGGAAATGTACAGACTGTTAAATAAAGGAGGGTCAGACAGAGCAGTGGACTAGCAGTCAATCTCAGTGCTTACTTAAGTTAATCTAGTTGTCTCTGGGATTGTCTCATCCTATCTAGAGGGACCTCGACACGCTTGAGAGGTAGACAGATGCCAAACTCATGAAGTTCAACCAATCCAAGTGCAAAGTCTTACAGCTGGATTGTAGCAATCTCAGGCGCAGCTACAGGTTGGGAAGAGAAGAGGTACAGAGCAGCCCTGTGGAAAAGGACTTCAGGGTGTTGGTTGATGTGAAAATGAACATAAGCTGACAGTGTGTGCTCGTAGCCCAGAAAGCCAACTATATCCTGGGCTGCATCAAAAGGAATGTGACCAGCAGGTCAAAGGAGGTGATCCTGCCCCTCTACTCTGTTCTCGTGAGGTCTCAGTATTGGGCTGCATAGAGACTTCATGGAAGCTTTCCAGTATTTGAAGGGGGCCTATAAGGATGATGGAAAGGGACTCTTAATTAGGGACTGTAGCAATAGGATAAGTGGCAATGGTTTCAAACGTAAACAGGGGAAGTTCAGGTTAGTTATAAGGAAGAAATTACGTACAGTGTGGATGGTGAGGCACTGGAACAGGTTTCCCAAGGAAGTGGTAAATGTTTGTCAGTGTTCAAGGTCAGGTTGGACAGAGCCTTGGATGACATGTCTAGGGTGAGATATCCCTGCCCATGGCAGGGGGTTTGGAGATAGATGATCTAAAGGTCCTTTCCAACCCTAACCGTTCTATGATTCTATGATCTCTCCACCTATCTCTCTCCGAAGCAAAACCCTAAAAAGCAAGGTACCCCTATGCAGTACAGGTATGAACTAGTAAGAACCATTTTACCTTCCCTCACTGCCAGAGAAAAGTTTCTTGCTTTTTTTACTTAGTGATATAAAAATATTCTAAAATGACAGCTTGCAAACTTAGCTAAGAGACGGGAACAGGAAAAAAAACCCCTAAAAGCATATTAGCATTGAACTGTCTTATACTTTGAGGTCTTTTTCTATAAATTCAAACATAACTAACTCTAGTTTAAAGGAATAAAGTCATCTTTTTAATTTAAAGATCTCTTCTAATAATTAAAAGGCTTCTGCATGATGTGAGTGATGTTGTATTCTCTCTGTTCTGGGAGCCCATGAAGCACCACTTGTGTAGGTTTAGGAATACTCATGAGTCAGTGGGGGATTCTTGCACTAAGCAGCCATGTTCTGTTTACAACCTGGTATACCAGAATTGTGCAAGGGAGTATCCCATAGCAAACATAAACGAGAATACCTTTGGCAAAAGAGGAAATAACAGGATAAGCAAACCCCAAATCTTTAATTCCAGGTAATTCATATTTAATGGATGTCACCATGATAAAAATATTGCAAATTTGTTCTGCTCAATATATAACACCAGTAAAGGATGCATGGCTTTCTTCTGTCTTTCTTCCCCAGAGATCTGAAATTTTATTTGTGAACCTGATAGGCTGAAGGACACAAGACTTCATTATTTTTTTCTGAGTGAGTTCTGTTAGAATTAAAACTGTGATAAATACTCTAGGAAATTCCCTTTTCAATATTGAGAAAGCCCCATACTTGAATGTCATAATTCACTTACACTGAACTTTATACTAAGAACAAGAAAGAAGGCAAAATCATTACTGCTGTGAATCTATAGAAAGCATGTGTGCAGAGAGAGACAATACCAAGAACAGGATGTTGACCCCATGCTCATCAGGGGGTCCACAGCTAAAAGCAAAATCAGCAGTGAATCGAAAAAAGATACTGCTTATTAAAAAGGGCAGGAGAAAATGCTGACACCCATATGTCATTACTGAAAAATTCATTCAAGAGCTTAAATGTGTCCTGCAGCTCCTAAAGCTTTTCCTCTGAGAAGTCACAGCAGCATGCCAACACACAGAGCAGAAAGGAGTGAGTGCATTGCATATGGTCAGAAACAAGACATTTTAAAGTGACAATTCTGGAGGGCACAGCAGGATGCACATGCCAAATTCCTCAGGGACTGAACAGCTTTTTTAAGCAATGCTAAATGGTTCCAGTATTTGGCAAGTGGATTTGTTGTGGCGTATTTACTTTTTGTTAACAAAAATGTGTTTGCAAGAGAATCCAGAGGGATTTAGTGCCTATATGTCATAAAACCTTATTGTTTTATAGATCTTATTATAACTTCAGGAGGTGATTCTTTCAAAGGCAATAGACAGAGTGGTCAGCTTATATGGGAGTTGCAAGTGAAGGCAGAACTTCAATTTACTTATAGTACACAAACCTCAGGAAATCAGGGTTTAATAATGTAATATAATTTAGGTATACTTTGGTTCTGTGCCCAGCTGAATTGAATACTCTGTGCCTTTTCACAGAGAGATAAAATTCTCTCTCACTAGAAAATCTTGGCTTATCTTCAAATACAAAAAGTAAGAAAGAGTTAAGAGCATTTTTGCTTCAATAGCCAGTCTTTTAAAAAATTCCAATGTCTCAAAAAATGTTGAAAAATTATACCTTGTGGAGGCCTTCCCACCACCTTTTTCCAAAGCTGTGAATGAGGACATAAGTCATTATGAATAAATTTTGAACTTCATCATAAGAATCAATGGTTCATAGTCTAATTTGTCCTTGAGAAAAAGACTGAAACTTAGGATATATTACTACAAGTAAAAGCTCTAACCACAAACAATATGTTCTACATAATTCCACTTTCCTCAAAATGCAGTATGGCTGCTATTAGACAAAGTAGAAAAGTTTCAGCAGGACTGATTTTTTACATTTTCTACACAATAATAAAGAACTTTCGTAGGCTTCATATAGGCTGGAAGAAGGAGGCTTGAGTAGTATAAGGCAGAGAAAAAAGCTAGACTCAGATCATTATATCATGGTAAATGTTATAACACACTGACTAGCTGACATAACTACTAGCTAAGCTTTGATTAAAAAATAAAAGCAGTTGAATCTTCATGATATATGGAAGAAAAAAAAAAAAAAGATGAGAAACAAAAACCAGATTATATCCAGGCTTGTGAATTCCACCTGGAACTAACATTTAAATATACCTATATCTTGGAAAAAGTTGGTACTGAAGGCTGACTGGATAGCACTCAGTGCAACATTAGAACTTTTACATTTATGTGTGTACAATCATAGGTCAATATGTATGATGTCTAAGCTCTTATTTGGTCAGTGAAAATGAAGTCAGTAGAGTTGACTGAAACAGTCAGACATAGCAAAGAGGCTATCTACAAATACTCTCAGCACTTCTTATCATTTAATTTAGGTAGCTCTACAATTAGCCCAACACTTCTGGAATGAGAGTTGCGGCTCTTCCTGCAAATTTCACAGGGACTTATAGTGACCGATTCTAAGATATGTAACACCTCATTCCTTTTGTGGGTATTTTACTGTATGTCTAAAGCTCTTTCTGAAGCCTGAGATAATAGAACCAGAGAAGACTTATCTAGTTTAAGATATGGCATAACGACTCTTTTTCACATTTAGTTTCCTGTTTAATGATTAAATGCAGAGCCAGCTAAAGTGATCCCAGACATGACTACTCTGTCCTTCAGCTATTAAAGACAAATGACACATGAACTTCCAAATGTGTAATATATTTTCCTACCTTGTACTTATGCTTCATCTAGGATGCAGGTAAGCTCAAAACTGTGATGCTTAAGAAAGTAAATAAAGGAAGGTATCCAATACCCGGGGCTGGGGTTTTCCCTGGTAAACGCTGGCTGCCCTGCTCCTCACTGAGGTTCTGGGACGAGTCTTGGCTGCCATACCCTATCTCAAAGGACCCCCAGTGGAGCTGCAGGCTTCAGAGAGCCTGGCCCCCAGGCTATTGCAGCACTCTGATAGTTATTTAGTTATCCTCACTTCAACAGGAAAATATAATATTTTTTTCTATTTCTTTTATTTTTTTCTTTTTCTTAAGAAACTTACTTTAAAGTAGGTGTAATCCTTGGATATTTCATTCACTTTTAATAGTCAGTGTGAAAGTTGTGGAATGATCTTGGTTAAAGAAAAAATTCTTTTTAAAAATTTTTTTTCCCCATCTGAGACGTCTTTCCATAAATAATTTTTTTACAAATAGAGTTTTCAGATAGTGTAATTGAGGGATAAATTAAAAGACCGTTTTAATATCCTTGAGGCTCTTTTGACTATTGTGTTTCTCCCACTCCTTCAGAAAATGCATTTACTCACCAAATCTATTTATTTATTTTTTTCTTCTGAGTGTTTTTACTGTTTTTCATTTGTTTAGTGGTGGTTGTGTTTTTCTGGGGACGGGAGTAATTCTTATTAGTTCTTAATAATGAATAACTTCTGTGTGAGATTTTGAGTTGTTTGGGCTTGGGTAGCTCTTTTTAATAGATGTTATAGGTCCTACTCACCAAAGAGGATAGGTGTGGTACTTTTGCCTTTCAGGTATTGACGTGCTGAATATTAATCCCCTCCCATCTCCCAGTGAATTCCTAACTAATGAAATCAGAATGTAGCATTACCATTACTTGTTAAAAGAAATTGTGATCTCACACATTTCTGTGTCATTTCTGATCTCTGTTTGCAACAGTCATTATCCCCAATTGAAAATAAAATATATTGTCAGGCATAATTAGAACAAATTTTTGTCAAGTCAAATTTTATTATTTCTCTTGGTTTTGAATTTTCTCTACTTCACATACAACACCTCACCATCCGCTGACCAATAACTTGCCCCTCCGACCGAGCATCGACCAATACTTAGTCCAACCCCTCAGAGCACTAGTCCTTCCAGCTAACTCTGTTACATCCTGGGCATGACGTGATCTGGTATGGAATGCCTCTTTGGTCAGTTTGGGTCAGGTGTCCTGTCTTTGCTTCCTGCCGGCTTCCACTCCTCCTTGGCGGAGCCTGAGGCTCACAAAGTCCTTGGTCAGTCTAAACATTTGAGCAGTAACTAAAAACATTGGTGTTACCAGCACTGTTCCCAGGCTGAAAGTCAAAACACAGAGCTGCACCAGCTACAAAGAAGGAGAAAAAATGAATGCTACTGCTGAACCCAGGACAGCAAGTAATGTCTGTAGTTCTCAAGGAAGTTCCAGCAAACAGTTTAAGACATAAATAAACATAAGGGGCTAGTTACATTTAGAAAGGGGGGGGAAGTGTTTTTTGCAAGCTGTGAAGACAGAAACAGTCTGTTTCACTAGTAGTCAAAATTTGACATCTCTATTTGCAGCACTTTTCTAAACATTCCTCGATTCTGTGGAAGGCAACTTCCTTCTGTAAGTAATAGAGGAACCGACAAGGAGAGGTGTCTTCTTGACCTTGTGCTCACCAGCAGGGAAGGGCTCGCTGGAAATGTGGCACTGCAGGGCGATCACGAGATGGTTGAATTTGAGATCTGCAGGACAGTGAGAAGAGCGTGCAGCAAGCTCACTTCCTTAGACTTCAAAAGAGCAGACTTTGGCCTCTTCAGGAACCTGCTTAGTAAGGTTCCATGGGATATAGCCCTAGAGGGCAGGGGGGCTCAAGACTGTTGGTTGGTCTTCAAGGATCACCTGCTACAAGATCAGGAGTGTTGCATCCCAACTAGAAGGAAGTGCAGCAGGAGGGCCAGGAGACCTCCTTGGATGGATAAGGAGCTCCAGAGGAAAATTCAAATGATAAAAGAGTTTTATAGAAAGTGGAAACAAGGACAGGCGGCCTGGGAAGAGTACAGGGATGTTGTCTGGGAAGCTAGGCACCAGGTGAGGAAAGCTAAGGCCCAGTTAGAATTAAACTTGGCTAGGGATATTAAGGATAACATGAAGGGATTCTACAGGTACACAGCAAATAAAAAACAGATTAGGCAGAACGTAGGCCCCCTCAGGAATCTCTCAAAAGAACTAGCTACACAGGATTTGGAGAAGGCTGAGGTTCTGAATGACTTCTTTACCTGGGTCTTCTCTAGCAAAGGCTCTGACCACACCGCCCAAGTCTTGGTAGGCAGACGCAGGGACTGTGAGAATGAAGACGCTGGGCCCACTCTAGGAGAAGAATTGGTTCGAGACCATCTTAAAAATCTGTATGTGCAAAAGTCCATGGGTCCTGATGAAATCCATTCGTGGGTCCTGAAGGAGCTGGCAAATGAAGTTGCTAAGACACTGGCCATTATATTTGAAAAATCATGGCAGTCAGGTGAAGATCCTGACGACTGGAAAAAGGGAAATATAACCCCCATTTTCAAGAAGGGGAAAATGGATGACTTGGGGAATTACAGACCAGTAAGTCACCTCTGGGACTGACAAAATCCTCGAGCAGGTTCTCCTGGACGGCATGCTAAGGGACATGAAAATCAACAAGGTGCTTGGTGACAGCCAGCATGGCTTCACTAAGGGGAAATCCTGCCTGATTAATTTGGTGGCCTTTTATGATGGAGTTACAGAACTGATGGACAGCGGTAAAGCAGTTGATGTCATCTACCTGGATTTCTGTAAAGCATTTGACACTGTCTCACACGACATTCTTGTCTCTAAATTGGAGAGACATCAATTTGATGAATGGACCACTCGGTGGATAAAGAACTGGCTGGATGGCCACACACAAAGAGTTGTGGTCAATGGCTCAATGTCCGCCTGGAGACCTGTAACGAGTGGTGGCTCTCAGGAATCGGTGTTGGGACCAGTCTTGTTTAACATCTTCATCACTGACATGGACAGTGGGAATGAGTGCACCCTCAGCAAGTTTGCCGATGACACCAAGCTGTGTTGTTTAGTTAATATGCTGGAGGGAAGGAATACTATCCAGACGGGCCTTGACACGCTTGTGAGGTGGGCTGATGCCAACCTCATGAAGTTTAACCATGTCAAGTTCAGGTTCCTACACCTGGGTTAGAGCAATCCCAGACACAGCTACAGGGTGGGCAGAGAAGAGATTCAGAGAAGCCCTAAGGAAAGGGACTTGGGGTGCTAGTTGATGAGAAAACGAACATCAGCTGTCAGTGTGTGCTTGCAGCCCAGAAAGCCAACCATATCCTGGGCTGCATCAAAAGGAGTGTGACCAGCAGGTCAAAGGAGGTGATCCTGCCCCTTTATTCTGCACTCGTGAGACCTCACTTGGAGTACTGTGTGCAGTTCTGGTGTCCTCAACATAAAAAGGACATGGAACTGTTGGAACAAGTCCAGAGGAGGGCCACGAGAATGATCAGGGACTGGAGCACCTCCCATATGAAGATAGGCTGAGAAAGTTGGGACTGTTCAGCCTGGAGAAGAGAGGGCTGTGTGGAGGCTTCATAGCAGCCTTCCAGTATCTGAAGGGGGCCTATAGGGATGCTTGGGATGGACTCTTCATTAGGGACTGTAGTGATAGGGCTAGGGGTAATGGGTTAAAACTTAAGCAGGGGAAGTTTAGATTGGATATAAGGAGGAAATTCTTTCCTGTTAGGGTGGTGAGGCATTGGAATAGGTAGCATTGGGGTTCTGAATGCTCCATCCCTGGCAGTGTTCGAGGCCATGTTGCGCGAGGCCTTTTGTGATATGGTTTAGAGCGAGCTGTCCCTGCCCATGGCAGGGGAGTTGAAACTTGATGATCTTAAGTTCCTTTCCAACCCTAACTATTCTATGATTCTATTTCTATATAACTCAAAGTATAGGAGAAATAGGTATGCTCAGTAATCAGCTAGTACAATTTAAGGAGTCATTTTTCCTGACTGTAGGAATATTTTAAAATAAAAATACGTGACCAATGATGTGAATGACTAATCAAAAGTTAGTCATCTACTAATTGGACTAAACTGAAAAAACAGGAAAATGAAGAAATTTAGAAAGGAAGAAACACAAGGATTTTAGTTAAACAACCAGCTTGCCCCTTGTCTGATGCAGCGTCTGTTATTCTGACCTGCAGGCTTTTCATCAATAGGCATTTCCACACTAAGCCAGTGGTCCTCAGGTTTTAGTAATAACACAAAAATTGATCTTTTGTCTAAACAGTATAAAGCTAGTACCCTTTTAAAGAAAGCTCCTATAATAGCAAGTGAATTTTTACCTCAATTTTACCTCAGGTGTCTAAAATTTGGCACTTGACATAATTATTTGTGCATTAATTAAGAATTTACCAAAAGTGATTTTTCCATTGAATTTATTTGACTTTACCTAAGTCAAATCAGACAAAAACTCTATTATCATAATGTATATATAAAAAATATACTTTTTTAATAAAGCAAATACAGATATATTGACATAAGTGTTCCTTAAGCCAAAACCCCAAGTTATTAGTTTCTGGATTAAACATCTACATTTGTATGAGAAGCCACTGAACTCCTACAACTATACTGAATGAACCATATGTTTATCTAATTGCAATCACTGTAGCACTTAATCACTGTAACACTTAATCACTGTAACACTCAGATTCTACTCTTGTGAAAGGAGCTGGTTATTACAGCGACACATATATAAGTAATACCAGCAGTAAGGCCTGCCTCTTCCCATCTTGGCACTCTTTATGGTAATTAATTAGACTTTTTGTTCAATCTTGAGTATCAGGCCATCAGACCAAAGTGGTGTCAGAAGCGTCATCAGCACCTCTCTGCTTTTACCGTATCTTAACTTTTTGCAATAACAGATATAAAAAATAAAATTTCCAGCTCTTGCTCGTAGCCTTTTAAATAATGTGACTTCTGTTCAGTTAGAGTCATTTTCCATATATACCTATTATTCAATATGCAAGTGAGACTATATAGGCATGTACACTATGCATATTTACATATATTTAAAGACAAACATTTTATTCACACTGGTTATCACAGTTATTGAACTTCACTGATTTTTTAAAAGATACTAAAAACAGATTAAATTGTTTTGATAAATGGCTTTTGGTCTAGAAGTTCTGTTCTCTTAGGTGTGAAACTTACAATGCTGAACTCTGCTATATTGCTAGTCTTCATTGGCCAACCTGAAGCATATGTCCTGTGGCCATAAATGAAGTTATCTACTTTTTGATAGTTTGAAAGGTTGATTGATTCCAGCTTCTGTTTTGACAGTAAATTTTTCTTGTGATGCCACGTGGTGTTCCATACATCATAAGGCTCAGCAGGTATGACTGTTGCTCTTGGATGGGAGCAGTTTGATATGCATCCGTGAGTGCAGATTTCTCGTAGATTTATCTCTGGTTATCCTCATGACTTCATAGACATCGTGTGTGAAATTTGACTAAGGATTCCTGTAATTGCTGTCAGAAATAAAATACAATCTTAAGACTACTTTCTTTCTATACATGTGTATATATATGTTAATATAAATATACATACATTAAATATGTATTAAAATATTAAATCTTTGCTACATTTGTGTATAATAAATAGCGTTTGTATATGTGTGTGTTTAAATAGAAAAAAGCATACAATCAAACAGTGAAAGAGGACATAAGGAAACTGGGAGATATATAAAAGCTCAGTATCATCTTATGGAAGCCTGTGTCCACTTGTGAACTTAAAGAGAAGGGGTCTTCTCATAGATGTAAACCCACAGAGAAATGTCAAGAAGAATGATGAAAGTCACAGAATGTCTGATAAATGTGATGGTTATACATGTAACATGACATGTATAAGCATGTACATGTATTAATCGACAAATCAGGCTCTTTAGGCTTTGAAACAGATGAAAATGTTGCAACGCACTGTGGATGTTTATACCACGAAAATCGTTTTTGGTACATTAGCTGTACATCTGTATAATCATAATTTAATTGGTGAAGAGATACTGCAGAATTTTTTGGGCTGCTCCTTCAGTGTTGCAGTTCCTTATTACTGCTTTGTAATATCTCTTATGGATGTGTCCTAAGAGAGTCAATAGTTTAAGAAAATACATTTGGCAACTAGTTTTGGTCTGAGTAATGAAAAAGTCCAAGGATAAATCTCCAAAGTTAAGAACAGGAATTTGGAAATGGAAGTTTTATTAGTGTGACCTATGTGTCCATTTATACTTGCAAACTTCTCTGAGAAAAACCTCAATGCAATACAGAATACACCAAAAAAAAAAAAAAAAAGAAAAAGCAAATGCAAATTCTCTGTGTTGGTAAAAATTAGCCAGTGATATTTCAAATGCTTATTCATCTCAGATAAAGGCAGAGATAATTCTGAAGTGTTGCTTTTGTCTTGTTTTGTTTGTTCTCCTTTTTCTCATCCCCCAGAAAGGGGTATGTTTTAACTTAAAGAAAAGCAAAGTTTCATGGCACTTTATTCAATAACTTCTTTGTGTGTGCTTCTGTCTTGATTAAAGACGAGTTGTTTTCTAAGTAAGCTGCCTGAACTTACCATAAAAGTTAAATAACTCAAAGTACATAATTTATAAAAAAAGACTGGAAAGATGATGCAGACTATTTACACATACCATTTTGCTCTTTGACTTCTCTATTCCAACGAGCAAGCTGCGAATTGTAGAAAAATACATCTGCTTTGTTTAAAACATATAGCTGTTTTTCTCTCAATTTTCTGATTAGATTTAGCTTCTACAGATTTGAAGACCCTGCATATATTGAAGGTCAAGGACCTGTGATGATGATAAAGCATAAATTAAAAGTGGAGGAAATTATGAAATCTTAGCCTTAGAACGAATGTAACATCAAAGGGGGTCCCAATTCGCTTTGAATGGGACTGAGGAAGCACGACAGTATAATCTCAGAAGAGTCAGAAAATCCTTCAGAGAGAGGAAACCAAAGAGTGGGAAAGGAAAAAAAAAAATGATGTAGATAGCAAAAGCTGAGAAAATGGTGGGAAAAGATGATATTTTTCTTAAAAAGGTTTAACAATGGAAACAAAAATGGGAACTGGAGAACAGGGGTAGTGAAGTAGATGAAAAGGAGGAAACAAACCCTCATAGGCATTTTGTAAGAGTGGCAGCTGACTCTAGATATTTCCAAGATTATATCCAAGAGAATAGCAAATCCTGAATTTCCAATACTGAATAGCACATTGCTTCAGATCTGTGCAGATTCCCATTGACATTTTGAAACAGTAGGAGGAAGTTTTAAGAGTGGGAAAGTTTTCATACTTTTAGGTCCCTGAATAATTGATGTTTCATCTACAGATAGTTAGTTAGTTGCTTAAGCAGCCCTCTCATGAGGTGGTAAGGGGAAATAGAGAAATATTTGGTACAGAAATGGAAAAAACATCAGCTGGGAAACATTTAGATAGCTTTATTAATGTTTAATGTATGAAATAGGAATTGGGGTTCTACATTCTTCTTAAGCTCTTATTATCTGCCATTCTATTTTTTTTCCAGGTGAGATTTTTATTGTAGGAGTTGTCCGGTTAGCTGATGAATAAATTACCAAATGACTAAACCTTTTTTTCCTTGTATTTGGATCACCTCCCTAGGAACGTTTGCACACAATTTCATAGCTTTCCCTTATCATTTCAGTATTGTAATCCAGCAAAAATGCATAAAATTGTGGTTTGGAAAAAACAAGTGTGAAGTTGTCTAAAACATTATTCTATTTACTTATGAGTATTGGGAATTATTTCTATTTCCTCTATCCTACTTTGCAAATATATTTTTCTTAACATATATGGAGAAATAAATTTTGAATCTATTACTGGGAAAAACAAAAGTTCAATAAAGTTTTACTATTTTAAAAATCCACTTGTATTATATATTCAAACTTTGCAGCAATAGGAGATCTCTGTGTTTAAACAAGTCCTACAGGTCCTTTTTTAACAAGATGTATGTATATACCTATAAGCATGCACATACGGATGCACATGGATGAATTTACATATTTAACCATATACATTATGTTATTTGTTTTTTAGTTCTTCAGAGTATTTAACTTCATAAAAGGCTGAACTTGGACGTGACTGTGAACAACATCTGCATTATTCTATAGATAAATTATACTTGATAGTAAGTATAATCAACAAATAAGATGCTGCACATGATAAACATTTTTCTTCTTCCCTTTTCACAGCATGGTCATTTAGAATACCCACTGCCATCAATCTGTTGCTTTGATCTTTATTTTGGCTCTTGCATGGCTTCCTTAATATTTCAGCTACTGATCACCACAATCACCATTCTGCTCTGCAAGTGACTGTCATTTAATTCAGTTATTTAATAAAATTTTAAAATAATTTTAATTTACTAATCAGTAATAAAATTAATTTCATATATTTTAAAAATAAATTGATATTTAATAATAAAATATCTGTTTAAAGTTTTTCTGTTTAAACTATACAAGCATAGAATCACCGAATCACAGAATAGTTAGGGTTGGAAAGGACCTTAAGATCATCAGGTTCCAACCCCCATGCCAAGGGCCGGGACACCTCACACAAAACCATATCACCTAAGGCTCTGTCCAACCCACCCTTGAATATTGCCAGGAATGAGGTCTCCACACAGCCTTCTCTTCTCCAGGCTGAACAGCCCCAACTTTCTCAGCCTATCTTCATACAGGAAATGCTCCAGTCCCCTGATAATTCTCATGACCCTCCTCTGGAATAATAGATTTTGAGCCAGAAATTACGTTCACAAAACTTTTCTAGAAAAAAACCCTCTATGTTCTTTCTTGAAAATTGGTAAACTTTCATGTATCTTTTTATGAATTTAATGTTTTACTATATATACTCAGCATATCGTTCATTGCTTCAAGACAGATGTTATTAATTTTAATAATTATAGGACAAACAAAACTAAAACCAAAAGATTAAATCTTCTGCACAACCTGATCTCTGGCAGAGAATAAATAACTAGGTTTCGTACTTCATATTGGTTTTTTCTGCCAGTATATGTTGAAAGATATCTTGATTCATCTTCATGCATGTTAGGTACTGAAATTACAGTCTTTCATACTTTGTATTACTCTGTCCACTTGAGAGCATGAGGACACTTCTTAGTAGTTGATATTACTTTCATTTATGTCATGTCCTTTAAACTTTCAGTAACTCTCAGTATAAATTCATCCTGTTTAAGCATGCTATGCATGTACAAGTGTTAAAAAATTAGAATAAGTGTGATGGAGGACAACTGGTTTCTTTTCTAACTGATAGGTTTTCAATGTAGACCTTCAGTTGTTATGGCAACCTTCAATTAATGAAAGTGTCATCAAAGCCATATTTCTCCACTACTTTATATAGTTATCTCCATTAAACATGAATAAACGTCCCTTTCTGAATGAGTGACACAGTTGCAACTATAAACTATATATTCAGTATCAAATTAAAAATATTGTTACAATCTGTGATAAGGAAATCTCTTCTAAAACCTCACTGTAACTTAAAGTTTTTAAAAAGTTTGTACTCAAACCAAGTGGTTAATTAAATCTAATATCCAAATCAATTTATAAATTTGAATACAGTAATGAAAATGGTTCCTACCTGTGGAATTGGAACCGATATATCACTATGTTGTATGGAAAACATATATATTGATTTGTTCAATCAATTATATGTGACAAATAATATTTACATAATTAGCTGTATTTAAGGTATAGATTTCTGCAAGACATCTATTTGGTTCCACCAGAACTTTCTTCTCACTCATAACACGTATAAATTAATTCTTTTTAAATTAGAATCATGGAATAGTTAGGGTTGAAAAGGACCTTAAGATCATCAAGTTCCAAGCCCCCTGCCATGGGCAGGGACATCTCGCACTAAACCATATCACCCAAGGCCTCGTCCAACCTCACCTCGAACACTGCTGGGGATGGAGCATTCACACCATCCATGTGCAACCTACTCCAGTGCCTCACCACCCTAACAGGAAAGAATTGCTTCCTCATATCCAATCTAAACTTACACTGTTTAAGTTTTAACTCTTTACCCCTTGCCATATCACTACAGTCCCTAATGAAGAGTCCATCCCCAGCATCCCTATAGGCCCCCTTCAGATACAAGAAGGCTGCTATGAGGTTTCCATGCAGCCTTCTCCAGGCTGAACAGCCACAGCTTTCTCAACCTATCTTCATATGTGAGGTGCTCCAGTCCACTGATCATTCTCGTGGCCCTCCTCTGGACTTGCTCCAACAGTTCCATGTCCTTTTTATGTTGAGGACACCAGAACTGCACACAACACTCCAGGTTAGGTCTCACAAGAGTCAGGTAGATGGGAAGGATCACCTCCTTCGACCTGCTGGTCACGCTCCTTTTGGTGAAGCCCAGGGTACGGTTGGCTATCTGGCCTGCAAGCGCACACTGACAGCTCATGTGCATTTTCTCATTGACCATCACCCCCAAGTCCTTCTCCGCAGGGCTACTCTGAATCTCTTCTTTGCCCAGCCTGTAGTTGTGCTTGGGATTGCTCCAACCCTGGTGTAGGACCCTGACTTGGCATGGTTAAACTTCATGAGGTTGGCATCAGCCCACCTCACAAGCATGTCAAGGTCCCTCTAAATGCAATTCCTTCCCTCCAGCATATCAACCGAACCACACAGCTTGGTGTCATTGGCAAACTTGTTGAGGGCGCACTCAATCTCACTGTCCATGTGTAGCGACAAAGATGTTAAACAAGACCGGTCCCAACACCGATCCCTGAGGGACACCACTCGTTACAGGTCTCCAGGCGGACATTGAGCCATTGACCACAACTCTTTGTGTGCTGTCATCCAGCCAGGTCTTTATCCACCGAGTGGTCCATTCATCAAATTGATGTCTCGCCAATTTAGAGACAAGGATGTCGTGCAGGACATTGTCGAACACTTTACACAAATCCAGGTAGATGACGTCAACTGCTCTACCGCTGTCCATCAGTTCTGTAGCTCCATCATAGAAGGTCACCAGACTGGTCAGGAAGGATTTCCCCTTAGTGAAGCCATGCTGGTTGTCACCAAGCACCTTGTTGATTTTCATGTGCCTTAGCGTGCCTTCCAGGAAAACCTGCTCGAAGATTTTGCCATTCATTAATTAGAAGATAGAAAATGTACAATTATAGCATCTCTTGATGTGAAAAAGAAAGGTGGAACTACAAATTCGTAATGCATGTGTCTCCATATCTGAGTTTGAGACCTTACGCAAGTATAATACCTTTTAGAAAGATGTAAGATAGCTCATTTTTGAGCAGTGGCATCTGTGACAACTACGTTGATGACAGAAAGAATAAATGTGCAGAAATGTATTGAATTATGTGATCATTACCTTACAGTCTTAATACCTCCTTTACTGTATCTCAGCTTGGAATCATGTAAAAACTGGTGTATTCAGAAAAGAATGGCAGTGACTCATTCCCCAGTGTCACTCAATACATCTTTTTTATGGATTTGAAAACCAGAATACCAGAAAATTAGGACTTGCCAATACCAAAGCTTTGAGGAAATCTAGTTCCTAAGTTTCTCCATTACACCCTATAGGTTCATGATCCTTTGGAATATGATAAAACTTTAAATAAAATGGTCTATGCAGGTGGCAGGTAGCCAAATTTTCTGTGTCCCAGAATATTGCTAAATCTGTTTGTTCCTTCTCCAGAACTAATAATAACAACAATAATTATGAAATACTAACTGAAAAAAACACACCTACCCCAAATGAATAAAGCTGTTTACAAGTTATTTTCAAGTTGATAATCCCCAAAGGTTTCCAATCATATCAAAGTACCAAAAAATACTTAATTGACCTTGAAATTATTTCAATTTTGATATTTTCAGTTTTTTTAGTTGTTTACAAACAGGTTGCCCAGAGAGGTTGTATATTCTGTATCCCTGAAAGCTTTTATGACCTGACTGGATGAAGCCCTCAGTAAACCTGGTCTGACCTCACAGTTGACCCTGCTCTGAGTAGAAAGTTGGTTTAGAGACTTCCTGAGGTCTCTTCCGAACTGATTTATCCTGTGGTTCTAAGCAACTTTCCTATGAAGTTCTAAACAAATTCATTTCGAACAGGAAATTGAGTTTTTCATATTGGATGTCATAAAAATGATATCTTCTAACACTGTTTTTTTTAATAAGTCTAAAATTATGTTTTTCTCTCAAAACAAAAGTACTATAAATTTTTATTTGCAGGAAAATAAACAAATCAAAGTCACTAGACTTCTTTAAGTGATATTGAACCCTGACCACCTTTCATTTAAACTACTTGCATTTTGCCAAAATGTTTACAATTTCTAGTTTGGAATTAAAATTCAGGTAGTTTCTGTTCTATACAGTTACTATTTTGTCTCTTTCTGTCTTTATGACTGGAACTGATTATTTCTTGATTATTAAATTCACCTGTCTTCAGTATTTTTTTTTCTTCTGGAATCATGGCTCATTTTCTGATAAACAAATGAGTCCTAGCTATTCTTGATTGATTGATGTCTTGGCTTCGAGAACCAAGATTTGAGAAGGGCTTTAACCACGCTTACTACAAGCACGATGACCAAGTGCATGTGGGATATGCAAATCTGGTTGGAAAAGGGTGCTTAAGCAATCAGGAAGTTTCCTACCAGGACTGTCATCTCCTGAACAATCTCGAGTGACCCATGCACTACACTCTTAAAGCAGCAAAGCCACCAAAAAGTTCAGCTTTTATAATGAATAAAACAAGAAAAATACAGTAACAGTATTAAGAAAATAATAATTATCAAAGTTATACAATTATTTTCATTTTTATATTTGTACCAACCTAACGAACCAGGATGGAAAACTGTCAGTCTTCATTGTGCTTCCAAGAACTTTAGAAAAAATGAGTGACTTTCTGTGCAGTCTAGAAAAATAAATCAAAGAAGTAGAAACATAGGAGAACTATGAATTTTCAATGCTAACTACAATAAAACTCATCAGTATTTGATAATAGACCTGTGTAAGGCATGTCAGACCAAAACCAGCCATTAGCTCCATAACAGTAGTGCTCCAACCAAATAAAATAAAAGCTCGGTTTATATCTTTTCAGCATTTGGCCAACACTATTTTTGAGGGGCATTTTTCCACTGTGACAGTAGCTTGTCTCCCACCTTTGGAAAAGCTTCCCCAGACTCCAGTTTCTGGGCATTTCAGGAAGATTAGGATAATTTTCAGATAACTTGTGTTTTCCCACTGTCTCCAGCATGAGTTTCTGAATTTTCACTCTTTGTCCAAATACTCAGTGTATTCCAAGTACAATTAAAGGGGGAGATAACAAAAAAGCGAAAATAATTGAAAACACATAATTTTTAGGGGAAAGGAGGGAATTTAAATTAACCTGAAATGATTGCATACTAGCTTACTCAATATCATTCTTTGGCCACAAATTTGGGACTTATAAATGATTCTATGATGAATCTACAGAGAATAATACTGTAGGGATAGGTCAGTAGGTCTTTCTTACCTAAAAGGAGGCATTTTCGTGAACAGAATTTTTCTATATATTGGACCTCGGAATATGAACTTGAACACAATCATCTAGACCATAGTGATAAAGTACGAAAATATAGTTTACAGGATAATAAAAATATACATATATACAATGCTTATCTAGGAAAGATTTTCATGTTAAATATTTGCTTTCTGTTCTTTCTCCATATCTGCTATTTCATCAACTTTATGGGGTTGAAATGTAACATAGAAATTTTACATGTTAGTATTGTAAAATAAAACCCCTTATTGTATCTACTTGATAGAGTTTTTCTTAGGCTGCAATTTTTAAAGAAAATTCCAGTGAAAAATATTGCAAGGAATTTGAAGGAAAAAAAACCACAAAACAACCAAAGGCAGGAAATCTGCTATCTCTGAACTTTGCTAAACAGGAGGAAATTAAAGATTTACTGGCAGTCATACACTGGAGCCCTCCAGGAAAAAATATCTAAACAAACAGTTCCTACATATTCTTCCTATTGTTATTAGAATAAATTGTAAGTTATTTACATGCCAAGTGTGTGAAATTGACCTTATTGAAAATATTGTTGCACTCAAGAAATTCTTTATTATAACATCTGTTAGCCTGATCATTATAATTGCAGAGATAATTTCCATGTGCAGTCATATATGTTTCTTGTGTTCTGTAATGACCCCTGCATAAAACAACTACAATATTATCCTTTCTCATTCCATATTACACTACATATCAGCATTTGCTTTCTTTGGAAAGATCTGGGGGGAAAAAGAAATAAAAAATTGACCCCAAGTCAATTCTCAGAAAGACATTCCACAGATTACAGAAATAATTGAGTTTGGCCCTTATTACTTGGTTAGAATTTTAAGTTATGGATAAAGTGAGGAACACTATGATCTAATGTCATCTTGAGTTGAACTCAGGGGATTTTGTAGTTAAGACTAGATGATCTTAAGGTCCTTTCCAACCCTAATGATCCTATGATTCTGTGCTACACATCTTTGAATAAATCACATGGGATTTAAACACTGTTCTCTCCATCTGAAAACCAAACCCCAAGTTCCATTCTAAAAAAACATGTAGGAATTAATGTTTAATGTGATTCTTGTACATCAGATCCTGTTCTGGTAAGAAATGGCAAGCGTAACTTTCGATTTATTTTTTATTTTTTTTTAGTAAGTGTTGCGTGTTCCTTTTCACTATTCTAGAATCAAGACTTTTTTTTTTTTTTTTAAGGTCAAAGACAAAAGAAAGTCTCTGGTGTGCTGTAAATGTAAGATGTACAGGATTTGAACACGTGCAATGAAACTATTAGAAAATAGAATCTTCCCTCCCAATAATTCTGTATTATTCTAATATACATTTCAGATCATAACTAATTGAAGTTCTGGTAATACACAAGTATTTTCAGGTATATTATATATATAAGTAATATAGGGCTGATATTACCAGATTCTAATAAAGAAACCAATGGCATTTTTAGTGCATGCTGCAGTGGTACAAAGAGCTACCATTGCATAATATGTAATCGATTCATTGTAATGGTGAAGTTATTTCATCATTGCAGCATATACTAAACAGAATTTCTGTTTCTATTATGCCACCTAAACAAAGAGAAGCAACAAGGAAGTGTTGTAAATGAAGTATATTATAGGGATAAAGTATACAGATGATTAAATGAGAAGGCAAATCAGAATTATATTTTCATGTAAAGTCAATTTATACAGAAAGAAAGTAGAAACTTGAGAAACACTGACTGTAGAAAACTTACAGGTATTTTCTGTGCCCTAGGTTGCAATCTCTCCTCTTTCTTCCCAAGAAAAACAAACACACAAAGCTCTCAGATAAGACTGTATTAATACAACATTTGAATTGACTGGAGTACCCTAAATAATCTAATGTCACTCACAACAAAGCAGTTGATGCAGCTGTGTCTGTCACAACTGCCATTAACTTTGACAGGATTTCTAAACAAAGATTGATCACTGAGTTGAGGCTCTAATCTTGCTAAACTACAACTTGCTTATTTTAATGAGACATTTTTCCAATTATATTTTATTTTCCTTTTTTTCCCCCCCACGTTTCTCAATCCTGTTTCCCCATTTTTATTTTTTTTTTGCAATACTAGTTTCTATGGAAACTGCAAGGGCAACAACATGAATGGAGTTTAATGGTGTCAACTACTGCTGCCTGAAATCTATGTATGTTATAGATTAAAATGTATGTTGCTATATGTGAAATATTTTTTTTGTTAGATAATATCAGTGACTGAATCTTTGATCTAATGTAAATGATGCTCTGTATATCTAGCCTACAAAAATCCATATATTATTACATGTTTATAAACTGCAGGTCTCTTAACATAAAAGGAAAGACAATTCACTGGGAAATGCCTTAATGCTGCATTGTGCTGCAACTGCTGCAGAAACAGCTTTGCAGCACTCCCTCATTTCTGAAATGGTTCCTCCCTGTAGCTTCATTTTTCCCTATTAAGTTTTTAAAATATTTTAAAAGTAAGTATCTCTCTGAGACATTTTATGTTTCTTCAGTCATTAGGAAGATACAAGTCCTCCATTCCGAACAATTCTAGACATATTTTAACCTATGGAGATGGTAAGTTTCTGTATTTGTTTCGATTTTTTATGGAAATAGAACAATTCTAGTCAGGTCTTCTAATGGGAATTTGAGTTTTTCATTCTGCATTGCATTACTCACTTCAACTGACACCAGAATAAGAATTCCTAAATATCTTTACATCAAAACCCGGGACCTTGATATTTTGGACCAAATGTTAACCCATACATCAGTCAACAAATTTTGACAAACTATTTACCATCTTTTTTTTTTTTTTAGAATTGACATACTATCAGAATTACAGGTATAGTTAACATTTCTGAGGATACTTCTGCTCTGAAGGTCTGCAGAGAGGTACTCACTTCCATAAGCATGTCATCTTGCCATTGATGCTGGCTGGCCTGTACTAGCTCATTGCACACTTCAGCTGAATGATTAGTATCATAGCCAAATGCAAGAGTGAGGTAATTTAACTATTTGACTGCATGGTTAATGACTTTTTAGAAGATACAACAAAGCTTTATTGCTCATGCAGCCAATAGATTTCTCTCATTAGCAACATTCAAATCTACGAAGAGGGAAGCATGATGCTGAGTTCTTCCTTGTCACACTACAGCTCCAGATGCAGCTCTCACCTACAGTAGTTACTTTTTCTTGTGATTCACACTCTGAAAATGTGTCCTCCCTTCTGTTGCACAGATTTACATATTAAATATTTTGCCTGCTGGATAAAGATTACAAAGCAATCAGGATTCCTCTGACATCACCTGCATTTACTGCACACATAAATTTTGCAATTTAGATTTTCATATTCACTGCAGCTTGCTGGTGAGAATGCTGACAAATATCTCTGTCAAACCTACCATGAAAAATATTCATTCGACAATTGTTATTGTTGTCTCTGGTCTTCTTAAGAGTTCCAAATTGCTGTGTTATTTATAGATAATTATATTATTATTAATATATAAATAATTATATTTGTTGATTGTATATTAGCAGTAACTAATACTGGTTCAGCTGGGTAGGAGGGTGAACCAGTACTGTGGTACTTGGGATGCATCAGGCCAGCCTAGTGTAGGCCTGTTAACTGTCAACAACACGTAGGTTTAATATGAGTTCAATAATATTAGACTAAATTTTCTATCTCCTCTTTTTTAATTCTTAGTTTATTTACTGTGAGGGCAGCAGGGCCCTGGAACATGCTGCCCAGAGAATTCCATCCCTGGAATCTTTCAAGGCCAAGTTGGATGGGGTTAGGAGCAACCTGGTCTAGTGGAAGGTGTCCCTGCTCACAGCAGGGGGGTTGGAACAACATCATCTTTAAGGCCTTTTCCAACACAAACCATTCTATGATTCTATGGTTGTATTGTATTTTGGTATTCCATTTAATATGCATGTAATTGTTGGGTGTAGTAGGTTAAAGACCTTGCAGCACTCTGAGTAAATACAGATTGGGACAGGCAAATTGGCCAATAAAGTTTCTACTCTTGACATATAAACATATGAAATATCTGTTCCAAGACATCTTTTGCAGAAAATCAAATTGATAGACATAGATACTAATCCTTTCTTTTTTTTTTATTTATTTGATTAGCTATTAATATGTGTAAAAGTAATTATCAGCAACTTTGATTGACCAGATCATATTGTTCTCCTACAACACTTTAACATATATTTTTTGTCAAACATTGCAAGGCTTGTAAAAAATTATCAACAGACTTGAAACTGCAACCAGGTCTTTCATGATGGATAAAATTTAGCCAAACTCACTGCTGTTTATTTTTGTTTGTCATTGCCTTGCCTTCTGCTCATTTCCTAATGAAATCAAATATTTTGTTAGTGTTGAATTTTACAAACACAGGTACTTAGTTTTTTTCCAATACAGGCTTTAAATACTGTTTCATAGTTTTGTCTTTACTGCTTCATAAACTGTTAACACTCATTCCTAATAGTGTGCCAATGCCATTATCAACACAATTTGAAAAATAAAATAATAACCCAGCAGACTACTAGATAGCAACTAAGAGTAAATTTTACTGCTGGATCTGCCAGAGCTCCAATTCAGTCATCAGCTCACCTCAGGCTTAATGGCAAAGAGCTACTCTTTTCAAGGACTTCATCTGTGCAGACAGATCAGCCTTTCTGAATCATGATTTGAGGTTAGAGAAAATGGCTAAACAAATTCAAGTTGCACCACTTTAGGGTCATAAATTACTGTCTTGTTTTGTGCATCTTAGCCACAGGGTTTTGTTTTACCTTTTAGTCTTGGCTTGTTGAGAGGTAGAAGGATGTTGAAGGTTTGGATAAGTGAGAGAACTGAGAGAACAATTCACCCACACAGATATTTTGTTGTTCTATTAAACAACATGAAAACTATCATGAGGTGGGTACTTCCAAGTGTTTTTAAATTTACTTGCTTTATTTCTTGAGATATTCAAAATACTGATGAGTGAAAGAGATTGCAACATATCACTATCTAAGATAAAGTCAAATCACAGCTTCTTACAGATATCTATGAAGGACTGTGAAAAACACATAGGAAAATGTTAAAGCAAAGTAAAATTAAATCTAAATAAAGTTTAAAGGTAAATAACTAATGGAAGGATAAATAAGGAGAGGAAACTGGGGTTTATTTTTTTCATTTTTATGTTTCACTGCAGATATAGTGAGTATATTATAATGAAATTGTTAAACTACTATTTTGTGTTGTTATTAATTGTGATATTTTGGGGTTGCTTCTTCAGGATTTCTAGCTTCCTTGATATGTTTTGATCTGTTCTCCATCCATTTTTAAATGACAGTATTCCAGTTTCACATTTGTTATAAAAAAAAATTATCTCATAAATCCCAAAATCCTTAGTTACTTCCTTTTTATCTTTGAAAAAATGCACAGGGAAACAAACAACTAACCTGAAAAAAAAAACTAAACCCAACAACAGGAAAGAAATAAAAATAAACTATGGAGAATAGGAGATCTATTAATTGCTATGATTAAAAAAACTGTTAGAAGTCTTCACCAATATAATAGAAGAAATTTTGTTTTAATTTTATCCAAAACCACTTCTGACCATTTTCTGTGATATTATTTCTATATCCCTACTTCAGATATTTAGTTTGCATGTCTGTTTTATTCTCTTGTTTCTCCTCATATATTTACAGGGAAAACCACATTATTCCTTCAGAGTCTTCGTTTTACAAAATTAATTGAGTCAAGAACTTTTTTTTACTATTTTTCTTTTTATGAGAAGGAATAAATTCTTGAATAATCTTCAAAGGCTGACTTTGCATTTGGTTGTTTTGAATTTATCTTTCTTGATCATGCTTTTCCAGAACTGTATGCAGTATTCCAGGGTGGCTTTACCAATGTCTTGCATGATGGTACTGATTCTTTCCTGTTTAACTAGATGTAGCCTGACCATGAATATAAAGTCTTTTTTCAAAGCTGAACCCTTTTTTTCCCTCTTTTCTTTCTCTTCTGTCCCATGAGCATTATTGTCCACATTTTTCTTTCTTATTATCCTTTCCAGTCAGAAAAGAACACTTAAATGATATGATATTCTTGTGTAATATTTGATCTTCCTTTATGCTACCAATACCTCCAGACATTATAAAAGATTATTTTCTAGGAGTTCATACTGGTGGGATATATTCCTTCCTCTTCAGCCTTGGAGTCCACTGAGAGATATTTTCCTTTGTGCAATTTGCTTTCTTTTCATTTCTTCCTAGACAGAAAGGTGCTCTTCATGTATCTTACATTTACCATAGTACTTACAGAATTTAAAGCAGGTTTGACAACAACCACTTGATAACAAGACAGGTGTTATCAGAGCTGAAATCTAACTCAGGCCAGAGTAGACTAGACAACTGGAGAGATCCTGTATGAGGCATGTTTACTGTGCAGTTTACATTCATGGGCATATACATGAAGTCTAGCAAAATACATTCTACTATGCAGGGAAATATTTTTCCAAAAGTTAATTTTCTTGTCAAAATTTCACAAAGTATGTTGCTATGTTTCTTTTAAAATCTTCATCCAGATTATTTTATTCTGAGCTTTTAAAAAAATTCTTTATTAATACTATGCATGATTTGCCCTTAAGGTTGTGTATTTTCCAGCACAAACACAATTTGTACAAATAGTTGAGATATCTACTGAGACATAATTAATCTTTTCTTGGGATAAATCTGCTCTCTCAATGTCTAAATACCTATGAACCTACCTACCTTCTTACTTAATCCCTCATATTTTCTCTATTAACCCGTATCTACACTATATTCTGAAGTTCTTTACTCCTAGGTTACTTAAGATATAAATTTAAATATATATCCATTGTCATAAAGAAAATTAAATATATACATATGTATGACTAGTGTATTCCATAGTTCAGTATTCCCAGGGTGATACAAATGAGAAAGGCCCTTACCCAAGACTGTATTTTAAAACGTCTTTATAGTAATCCTTTGCATAATTCTATATGTTAAGATATACACAGAGAGAAGAACAATTCTGAGTGGTAATTTTAAAAAATGTATTTATGTTTATCTCTCAAAACTCTATCTTAGGCTCATATTGGCTTTTATATTAATGATTCTTAATCAATATACATTATGGCAGAAGTTCACAACCTTATTGTCTCTTTAATGTTCTTTTCTTTAATTCCTTTTTATTTAGGAAATGATCCCACTTGACTACCCAGTCATTGTAAAATGAGAATTTTTTTCAAGACAAATGTCTTACAGAAATAATGTGGAATTAAATTTGTCTTCAAATAAATTTTCTAAGATAAGAAATTATAAAATTAATTGTTAATTGATTGATTAATTAGATATTGAATATTTTTAAGAAGAAAAAGACAACTTTACATTTACATGTATTTTTTTCCTTATTATACCAATAAAAGATAAGAGGAAAATTAGAATTGTTATGTTGAATGAGACAAAGACATCTAAGAGGATTCAGACAGAATGATTGTACAAGACTAGTACATATTAAAGTTAAATTTTTAATAAATGTTCTCTATCGAGTAAAGACAGCTCATCTTGAAACTTCAATTTGAGATCAAGTGTTACACAAACTGCAGCATTAATATAACATCTTGAAAGTGGCCACTAATAGGGAGCAAATGTTCTATTAGAAGTGTAAATACATGAATGTAAGAGCAGAAATTTGGGTTTTTTTTACAGAATCAAACTGTGGAGGGATTCCCAAAGAATAATCTCCCCTCATATTCTGGACAAGTGAAATAACATTTAAATCTACAAAAACATTTAATTAAACCAGATGGTGACTGAACACACTCCTCACTGCTTAAAGCAGCATAATAAGAAACTCGAAATATTCTGGCACCTTATTACAGAAATCAATTCAAATTGATTTCCCTCTTTGCATGATTTCTGAGACAGGCTTTCAAAATAATCTTACAAAAGACTTTTATGCTTGAGCTACTGCTTTGGTCTTCTTACTACTTGTTAGTACTTATTTACTGTTCTGATTTTGAAAATAAGTATTTGCAAGTGTCATATGTGGAATCATCTGAGCTGTACACTTTAGTAAAATCTGTGGCAGGTATATACTTTCCTATCTGCTTTTGAAATATGTGAAGATTTAAAACTTGTGATTCATTAAAAAAAATAATTGGTTAAATGTTTGTGAATATTGAGGGTGTCCATATAATAGCTAATGACCTGCTAATGCCAATGTTAATTTACGTAGAATATAATGAGATACTGAGAAAGCTCATGCCAAGAGCCTAAGAAGACAACGTCACTTCCAATTCTTTCAATTCAGTTTATAGTAAAGAAAATATGTATTAAAAGAAGGCACTCACATGAAGCAAAGAAACACAGATGACAGAAATGTTTGAACTACCAACTAGTGGGTGCCATAGGCATCACACACAAGCCCCCAGGATACTGAGGCTGTAGGACTCACAGCTTAATTATGAATTATATCATCTACATGAAAATTTCTGCATGATAATGTAATTTCTTGTGAGGGTGGTGAAACACTGGAACAGGCTGCCCAAGGAAGTTGTGAATGCTCCATCCCTGGCAGTGTTCAAGGCTAGGTTGAGCAGAGCCTTGGGCAACATGGTCTAGTGTAGTGTGAGGTGTTGCTGCCCATTGCAGGGGAGTTGGAACTAGATGATCTTATGGTCCTGTTTTCCTAGAGCTCCTTTGGTTCTGAAGATTCATGGCAAAAGCATGATGATTGAACCATCCAGCAGACTGTGGTATACTGTACAGATCTGAAGATTCATAATACAGAAGAGAGAAATATTGTCTGACTTGCTTCTGAAAGCAGAAAATTACATCATTTACAGTGGCCTGATACTACTCTCAATGCAAAATATTCTTTACAAGATCTTTCATGTAAACAGCTGATATAAACCAAAAGCTTCTTATATACAGAAAATCAGCAGGTAAGCACTTGAAAACAATGAGTAATTATACAAATAATGTAATTTGTTCAAAATTAAGAATATGTCAACATTATTTTTTAAGTTCATCCTCTTAAATTCAATTTAAATGGTGATACTTTTTCAAGGCAACAAACTTCACAAGCTAAAGGCCAATGCACGGTCCAATCTCACCCAACTGTTTCTTTCCTAAGGGGATCCTTGGCACAGATGGTACTTCTCCTTATTGTCTTCTCTGTAAATACTGCAATACGACAGTGGTTTTCACCCTTACCTAAGTAAGTTATTACAGAGGCACCAGAACTGTTGCTGATGGGCTCAGATTTTGCCGGCAGTGGTTCTGTTTTGAGAGCCTGCTGGAACTGGTTCTGTCCAACACTGGGGTAGAGCCTGGTGTCTTCTAACAGAATCCATCCCTTCATTCCTGCTACCAAAACCTGGTCACATAAATCCACTACAAGTTTTTTCTAATTATTATCTCAACTACTAAATATTTGTTTAAATTATCTTACAATAATATAAAGGCATGTTCTTTTCTATATCACTGTTGGGACATTGGGATACGGGGGTTGTTAGCAACAAGACCAACTTTTAAAACATACATCATGAAAAAAAATGACATTCACAAAAAAACCAAACCAATATTTATTATATTATATTATATTATATTATATTATATTATATTATATTATTAATTAAATTAAATTACATTACATTAAAACAACTCAACACTTTCCTGTGTGTTATGTCTCTGGGGCTCCTCCTGCATGATACCAGAGGTATCTTCAAATATATCTTCAAAAGATGGAAAATCAGAGAGTAAGTTATGTCTCTTAAAATCTCTGAAATATGAAACATTTTGGTTTCCATACATAATCATTACTAGAAGCTTCTCCTGTTTAAATACTAGGCCACTAAATTCAACTGGAGAATTCATAACTGTAAGATTGGTAGATCTTTGTTCTAGGAAATTGAAGAAGCAAATGTATTTTCCACATATCTTAATTTCCCTTCAAGCTAAGTATATTCGTACATATAGTAGAATACAGTGATAGGGAAATGAATTAAAAAAAAAATTATGTTCAGGGGTGACAGGTATCCTCTCATTCAGCACAACAGATTAATCTCTGAAAGATCTAGAGGCAATTGTAAATTTACCGGAACAAGTACCACTGAAGCCTGACGAAGAAGCACAGATAGAGGAGAATTTCCTTAGTCTGGCATTTTGGATAATGAATCTAATGTATGAGGAAAGAAAGAAACAGTCTAACATAACCAGCAGAATCTTAGGATGCACCTTTTTACAAGACTATTACAACAAAGTGTGACTGTGTTTTTATTAATATAGGCTCTTTTCAAAAGGTATGTTAGATATACCTATTTACCAGATAGATACACCTAAATTTATTATCTGAGGGCAGAATTTATTTTTTAATGGAAAGGATGTTCGAGAATATGTGTTTGTGCCCGATGATTTATGATCCCATGCAAGTCAGCTGTTGTGCTTAATACACACTGCTCACAGACAATAGTCAGTAGCATTTAATCACCTTTGTATTTATTACAGTGTTAGAATAAAATGTTATAAAACACATTTTACAGAGAACTTGACATACAGATTTAATGCATCACATAGAATATCTGTAGTATGACTGCAATAGTACTTCAACCTGAGCAGTGCTCCAATTAGGGATTGATTTATTAACTTACTGATCACACTACAGAACTGTATCTCTATGGCTGAACTAACATGCTGCTCCAGAAATACAAGGAAGAAAAAACTTAACTTTCCCTTCCTCCAAAGTACGTATCTTTCACATTTTTGAATTTGCAAAACCAGTATTAGTCTTACTGAAATGCCAGAGAAATTCTTGCAGAGATACTGGACTGCTTAATTTAGATATAGAATGATGGGTTTAAGATCCATTATATGCCATGGAAAACAATAGATTCAGTGATAAACAACAGATACTGAAAAGTATGATTGTACTCATAATTTACAATATGAGTACAACTATGATATGGGAAAGTTTTCCCTTTGTGATAAAGTATCTGACATAATAGTGGTCTTAGTTTCCTGGACCAACTCTGAACCCTGTTAATATATGAAAAACAATTCAGAAAATAATAACAGAAAATAAAGAGGCTTTAAGAAGAAAAAGCAAATGTTGGGAAAATCTACATATACTTTAAAGGAAAATTAGAATGAGTATATAAGGCAAGTCAATTAAATGCTATATGACTGTGCTTTTCCTGGGTTCCAGGATTGATTTTTCTCTGAAGGAAACCAAAAGACAATCAGGGTTTTGATACTTTTATCTGAATACTGGTATTTTTCTATAGCTTCTTCTTTGTTTTCTTTTTTATGTTTGGTTCTTCTCCTAGTTCACATTTTCAATTATTCTCATAGGTTTTAAAAAGTGAATGAGAATCCAATCACCAGATATTTTTCTTTTTCAGGAAAAGGCATCTGAATGCTTGAGTTAGAAAATATAGAAAAACATCCTCTTCTTTCACACTCCATGATTAAATATAATTTGTATAATCATAAATAAGCTGTTTTGAGTGAAAGAATAAATTCATTGAGAAACAGATAGTTGTTACAGGCTTTATTATCTCAGTAATCTTTTTCTCTAAAGTGTAAATCACACAAAGATATGTTAGAATCAAAGCCTATCTACCAATCTGTTAAAAGAAATAGGAAAGGAAGCCCTAGACGTAATTCACTATTGTGCTCTTCTAGTTTTATACTAATGGAACTCCACAGGCTTTTTTGCTTGTGGACATTCTGAAACAAGTTTAATTTATTAGCTATTCCAGTAGACAAAGTATCATAAAATGCAATCACCAGCAGTTTCCCAGAATAACCATTCCTTGGAATACATAAGAACATAACATGATAAAAGGCTTTAATACATCTTGCTCTTGTTTCTGTGTCAAAAAGGCAGTGCATAGCCACAAATTCCAGCACAATGAAAGCTGATTCCCTGTGTAATACTTTTATCAGCATAATGAAAATAATGAAACTTTCCTTGATCTGCTAAAAGATACCTGCACTCCTATTTGCCATTCTTTCTTTAGGTTAACCATAAACTTTATATATATGAATTTCAAATGTTTTTCATCAAGCAAAACATTGCTAAAAAAAATTATTCAGTGGGTAAATTCATTGTAAATTAACTAAAGCGATGTATCGATTCTGGAAAGGTAGTAATTAACCATAATACTGTTTAGTTTAAAGATATGAAAATATGAAAATCTCAGTCTTACTGGATCTACATAATTGATTCCACATGCAAGCACGAATTTAAGCCACATATTTGAGTTTATTCTATTACTTATCCTAATACTTTTTACAATAAAATGAACTTGAAGTGACATGAGGAAATGCAACTATTCATAGGGATAGAGCATGGCTGAATTGTTGGAGGAAGGAGACAAATAGAAGAAAAATGAATGAGAGGCATTAAATTGAATACATTTTGCTTTAGAAGAATATTTTTCTTTTTCTACTTGTAAATCATAGAAGATTTTCTTTATGGTATAGATGATTTCTATTCCAATGCCTCAAGAAAATCAGAAGGAAAGGATACTGTACATACACAGGGGCAGTTTTTAATTTGGAAACAGTGGAACCAGTTTCATTCATTACTTTTTAATTGTTCAATCTTCGTGTGTCTCTTTTCCTGCTATGCTGACTACGGACCAAACATTTACTAGGCCTACGAACACCAGGCAGTGTACTGTGCCTGTGCAATGAGAAGTCTGCTCTGGGAATCCTCACAAACTCAAAGGTGTTAGAGCTTCAGACATATTTCATAAATGGTGCTAAAATCTCAGGCCTCATTTGGAGAGTATGTGAAAATTATGTGAATTATTAAAATTCAAAGGGAGAATTTTCCTGCTATTATTGCTAGCAATGAAGTAACAGTGGTATTTTACCCTTTATAATCTAGTTAGTACAATTTGGTTTTATTTGTAAAATAAAAGTAAATGTACAGTCTTTTAGAAAAGACAGCTAAAAACATTAATCAAAGAAAACAGAAAAGGTGCCCTGACATTAGCGATATTTTACAGATAATATGATTACTGTATCACAAACTTAATGTACATGTTGCTGGGAATTTAATTCATCATATATATATAAGGAGATATGTGTGAGTGTTGGAGAGTCCACTTCTGCAGTACCAAGGGGGTACATAAATTTAATTGGTAGTCCATTCAATCACTCATTTTTACCAATTTGTTCTCATGCAATTTCATTAGATATAACATTTTTATCTTCTTTTTCCTCTTCTCTAAATAAATAGCAGGTAAACTGGTCACTTTTGGAAGGGATGATAATTATTATCCCATTTAATTTTTAGCAGATAAACTGACTAGTGGTTTAAAAAGATCTGCTTCATTGACTAATATTTTTTCTTTCAATTATGGAAAGTAAATTATATACTTAAAGGTAAGATAATATTCACCTAATAAAGCTAAGTAACATCATTCCAACCCAAAAAGAAAAGTGCTTTCCAGTGTTGTAATTGATAATATGATCTAATAATCTTTTCCTTTATGACATGTCTAAATGGTCATTGCATGTTAAAAAGCTACATCTTTGATGCTATCTCAGAGATCAGCTTTTAGATGTAAAGTACCCCACTGATCTGCAAAACTTGGCACTGATCAGGAATTTTGAAAGAACTGCTTTAGTTATAACACTGCTGATCATAGCATTTTGTTATTACAGAAAACAGTTTTCAATTTAATATTTGAAATTAAGTTAAAAATTGCAATACAGTGTAAAAACATGCTAATTTTGTAATGTTATATTGCATTTATTTAAAATATCTATTTTCACATTTCTGTTTGAAATAACAACTTTCTTATCTTCTTCAAGTGAGACATATGGCATCAGCTGGTGCAATGTGTCCGGTTCTGGGCTCCCTAGCACAAGAAAGGAGTAGACTTACTGGCATGAGTCCAGCACAGGGGCATGAAAATTGCTAAGGAATTGGAATATCTTTCATATGAAGAAGGGCTGAGAGAGCTGCGACCCTGCATTCTGGAGAAGAAGAGGCTCAGGGAAGGTCTGATTGCAATTTATAAATACCCAATGGGTGGGAATGACAAGGAAGGAGACAAGCTCTTCTCTGTTCTGGCAGTACCAGAGGCAATGGACAGAAATTAAAACAGTTGCATCTGAACAAGTTCTACTGTGAAGGTTGTCAAACACTTGCACAGGTAGCCCAAAGAGGTTGTGAAATCTCCTTACTCAAAGATATCAAAAACCTGACAATGTGGTCTTGGGCAACCTGTTCTAGGTGACCCTGCTTGAGCTGGGGAATTGGATGCAAACTAAAAGTGTTCCTTCCAAATGAAATGATTCTATTATTATGTGAATTGAATATTCACTAACTGAAGTTAGTTACCTTCTGGATCACGTCAATCAGTTTTACTATTTACAGTCTGAAAGATATGCTGTCCCCATATTAAGAAACCAAAACCAAACAACTTTTGGGTTTTTGTATTTATTTGAAAACCCAGTGATCCTGTTGACTACAAAGTCCAGAATTGCTAAATCACATACGTCAGAACCATCAAGTCACAAATCTCACATTCTCAAAAGAGTTACATTTATATTAAAAAACCCAAAAAGTTTCAGCATTGATAACTTGTTAAAACGAAGAATGTTCCTCACTGAGTTTGGTGATTTTAGTCAAATCACTAAGCCAAATGAATGTGGTTTTGTTGTTTTGTTTTTTGTTTTTTTTTTTCTCTCAGGGAATTTTTGACAGGCTCACAGCTCTTTATTTTGAAGATGTACTAAGAAAAGAAACTGGAAACCTGACGGGAAAAAAATGCAAAATCTGTTTTATTCTTCTTAAAGGTTTCATCAAAATTCAGCTGTGAGTAGAATCACTACTTTTTAAACCGTTAGCTCTGTTCTTCATGGGGACATTTTCAAAATTGAATCTTTGGCAGCATCTCAATTAGAGCAGGAGAAAATGATATTGGGAGCAACCCAATTCTGAAAGCACCTTTTCCTGACCATCAGCAGGTATTGTCCTCACATTTTTTTTCACCTGTGTATAACTATGCCTACACTGACTGACTTCCTCCCTTTAAAAAAAAAAAAAAAAGTTAAAGCGTTAACATTTTGGCAGTAATCGGAGTCTTGTTTCGTTTGGATGCAAGCTCCAAAATAGAAGACATGATGGTTAAGTCATGAAACACTCTTTTGAACTATGTTTGCACGCTAATCCACCTCCTTGTGCATGCATATCCAACAAGAAATTAGTGTCAGATAAGGGAGAAGGCAAGCATCATGAAAAGGTATAATTTTCACCTCCGTTTTCAACTTAAAAAAAAATAAATCTCACTTAGCAGCTGGTTATATGAAGAAAGAGTGCTAGCCAAATAAATTAAGGAGATCAGAAATAAGTAATTAATAAGGGTATTTTAATATAATTTCCTATGAAAACTGAGAAACGGAACATGAGCTGGCAATGTGTGTTCACAGCCCAGAAAGTCAACCGTAACCTGGGCTGCATCAAAAGGAGCATGACTAGCAGGCTGAAGAAAGTGATCCTGCCCCTCTGCTCTCATGAGACCTCACTTGGAGCATTGCATACAGTTCTGGTGTCCTCAACGTAAAAAGGACATGGAACTGTTGGAACAAGTCCAGAGGAGAATCCCAAGGATGACTGGGGGGCTGGAGCATCTCCCACATGAAGGCAGGCTGAGAAAGTTGGGGCTGTTCAGCCTGGAGAAGAGAAGGCTGAATGGAGACCTCATAGCAGCCTTCCAGCATCTGAAGGGGGCTTATAGAGATGCTGGAGAGGAACTCTTCATTAGGGACTGTAGTGATAGCACAAGGGGTAATGGTTTCAGACTTAAACAGGGGAAGTTCAGGTTACTTATAAGGAAGAAGTTCTTTCCTGTTAGGGTAGTAAGGCACTGGAAAAGGTTGGCCAAGGAAGTGATAAACACTCCATCCCAGGCGGTGTTCAAGGCCAAGTTGGACATAGCCTTGGGTGGCATGGTTTAGTGTGAGGTGTCTCTGCCCATGGCAGGGGGTTTGAACTAGATGATCTTAAGGTCCTTTCCAACCCTAACTATTCTATGATTCTATGAAGTAGGAGAAATTTGCTTTCAGGTTTTATTTCATGGATCATAGAATCATAGAATGGTTTGGGTTGGAAGGAACCTTAAAGGTCATCTAGTTACAATCGCCCTGGGTGCTTGAAGCCCCATCCAATCTGGCCTTCAACAATTCCAGGGACAGGGCATCCACAGATTCTCTGGGCAGCCTCTTCCAGTGCCTCATAACCCTCATAGTTAAAGAATTCTTCTATGTATCTATTCTAAATCTACCCTCTTTCAGCTATTCCCCCTTGTCCTGTCATTACATGCCCTTGTAAAAGGTCCATATCCAGATTCTCATAGGCCCCTGTTAGGGACAAACATCTCTTTAGGATGGGGAGGCTGCTCTGAATATTACACTGTCTTGACTTCAAAATTTCATGCTCAGAAGCAGATTGTGCTATCCAGAGAAAGTCTGGTTTATCTGGCTCTTAAAACCAGAAATAAATACTGTTAGAAGAAAACTTTTACAAGAAATTAATAACCTTTGCATTACAGGAAAACAAAACAAGAATGAAGTATGCGAATTGGGATGTATTTAACAGTTCTCCATTCTTTATCTGGAAACCAGAAACCCGTGAAATTGTGATAAAAGAAAGTGAAAGAGAAAGGGAATAACAAGAGGGAGAGAGAGAGGAGAGGAAAGGAGAGGAGAGGTCAAGTGCAAAAATAAAAAGCAAGCAAGAAACAAACCCAACTAAGCCCCTCCTCAGAACTTAGTTGTCAGTCATTTAAACCTTGAAAGAAATGAGAACTTCACTCAAGATTAAAGAGTGTTTAGAAAATTTTTTTGAAGAGAATGTGTTAATATTGTCTTTATTTCAAGGGTAGTAGTCAGTAAGTAGTAGAAACTATTTTTTATGCTATTGTAAAGAGCAAGAAAAAAAATGTGACATTTTGAAATTCTCCTTAATACTATTGTTTCTTGTTAAGCAGTTTTCAGGGTTTTTTTAAGGTTAAAAATAGGTGCTGCCATAATTCCTGGGATGGACCACTTCTATCACTATGTCACAGAGGTGGAGACTTCCTTGTGGCTTCAAACTTCTGCCTCAGGTTCAGTAATCAAACAAAGCAAAAGGATTTTTAAATGATCAGGCAGGTCTATCATGGTTTAAACCCAGTCAGCCATGCAGTCTCCCCCCACCTCCTCCCTTTTCCTTCCTCCTTCCTCTTCCAGAGGGATGGGGAAGAGAATCAAAATAATGTACCTCCCACGGGTTGAGATAAGAACAACCCAGTCACTAAGATATAACACAAACCACTGCTGCTACCACCAATAATAATCATCATGATCATCATGGCTTGACTTCGCGAACGAAGATTTGGGAAGGGCTTTACCCACGCTTGCTAGAAGCGCACTGATGACTAAGAAGGCCGATGTGGCATAGGCAAATCCGGCTACAAAAAGCACAGCAGAAGATCTCCTTGGGTGGTACAGGTGGGGCGCGATTCTGTCTGCGTTGTCTTTTCTCCTCGAGAGCAGTTCTTCGTGAGCTCTCAAAGGAGTCAACGGCATTATGTATGGTGTGCCTCCAAGTCTCCCAATTGGAGGCCAAGGTGGACCACTGATGGTAGTCAATATGGCCAAGGCTAAGGTATTGTTTCAGGGAGTCCTTATATCTCTTCTTTGGGGCACCTCTCTTGCGGCTACCGGTGGCAAGTTCACCGTAAAACACAATCTTGGGGAGGCGGTGATCCTTCATCCTAGAGATGTGCCCTGCCCAGCGCAGCTGCAATTTCAGCAATATGGCCTCGATGCTGGTGACCCCTGCCTGTTCGAGGACAGTGACATTAGACACATAGTCAGTCCAATGGATGTTTAGAATTGTACGGAGGCAGCGCTGATGAAAGCGTTCCAGGAGTCGCAGGTGATGACGGTAGATGACCCATGATTCAGACCCATATAAAAGAGTAGACAATACAATGGCTCTATAGACACTGATCTTTGTACTTTTCTTCAGGTGTTTATTACACCAGACTCTTTTATGGAGTTTTCCAAAGGCTCTATATGCCTTTGCTATTCTGTTGTCTATCTCTTTGTCGATCGTGGCATCCGAGGAAATGATGCTTCCCAGATAGCTGAACTGCTGAACTGTCTTAAGCTCTGACTCGCCAATGGTAATGTGGGGATGGCGATAATCTTCTTGCGGTGCAGGTTGGTAGAGGACTACTGTCTTCTTCAAGCTGACTTCCAGCCCAAAAACCTCAGCCGCCTCCGCAAAGCAAGATGTTAAACGCTGCAGAGCTGCTTCTGTGTGGGCAACAAGGGCGGCATCATCAGCAAAGAGCAGTTCACGGACAAGATGGTTTAGGGTCTTAGTGTGGGCCTTCAGTCGCCTTAGATTGAATAGGCTACCATCAGTACGATATCGAATATAAATGCCGTCTTGTTCGTCGAGGTCTGCTGTAGCCCTTTGGAGCATCATGCTGAAGAAGATTGTGAATAAAGTCGGTGGGAGAACGCAACCTTGTTTCACACTATTGGTTATTGGGAAAGGCTAAGAGAGTGCATCGCCATACCTGACTTGGCCTTGCTGATCCTCATGTAACAGAATAATCATTTTGAGGAACTTGGGGGGACAATCTAATAGTTCCAAGATCAGCCACAGGCCTTTTCTGCTCACAGTGTCAAAAGCTTTGGTGAGGTCAACGACAGTTACATATAACCCCTTATTCTGTTCTCTACACTTTTCTTGCAGTTGTCTGAGAACAAATACCATGTCTGTGGTACTTCTATTAGCTCTGAAACCACACTGACTTTCAGGTAGAAGTTCTTCTGTGATAGCAGGTACTAGTCTGTTCAACAGTATTCTTGCAAGAATTTTACCAGCAATGGAGAGCAGAGTTATACCACGGCAGCTTGAGCAGTCTGATTTGACGCCTTTTTTCTTATACAGAGTGACGATGATTGCATCACGAAAGTCTGATGGTATTTTGCCTTGTTCCCAACAGCACACAACTAGCTCATGAAATTTAGCATGAAGTGCTTGGCCTCCGTGCTTCCATATTTCAGGTGGGACTCCGTCAACCCCAGCTGCCTTGCCAGTTTTCACCTGGTGTATGGCCTTAAGAGTCTCTCCCATGGTAGGGGCTAAATCCAATTTGTTTTTCACCGGATGTTGCAGAATCCGCTGGATTCCTTCACCTTGGACTACACGACTGGCACTAAAGAGGGTTTGAAAATGTGCAGACCAACGATTCAGGATGGAGATTTTATCTGTAAGAAGCATTTTCACTTTGTCTGACCCTTCATTTGAGACCTGATTGGCATGGGAGACCCTACCAGAAGCATAAGTCACCACCAACATAGCCCCCAACTTCACAAGGGCACGCAAGCTCTTTCCCCATGACAACGGGGTGTCCATGAAAGAGCACCAATAATAATAATGATAAGGGAAATAACAAGGGAAGAGTATACAACCACTCACCACCTGCTGACCCATCCCCATCCTGACCCCTGCAGTGATCCAGCCCTTCCGGATAACTGCCCCCCAGTTCTACATCCTGGGCATGACATGCTGGGATATAGAATACCTCTTTGGCTAGTTTGTGTCAGGTGTCTTGTCTCTGCTTCTCCCAGCTTCCCCTCCTCCCTGGCAGAGCATGACACTCACAAAGTCCTTGGTCAGAGTAAACATGGCTTAGCATCAACTAAAAATATTGGTGTTATCAGCGCTGTTCCCAGGCTGAAAGTCAAAACCACAGCACTGCACCAGCTACTAAGAAGAAGAAAAATGACTGCTACTGCTGAACCCAGGACAAGGTCTCAGAATAGTGTTCATTTCCAGGAAGCTGAAACACTGTTAAGACTCTGTGCTCAGGGTGGAGAAGCACTTGAAGAGATTCATATAAATGCCACATATCTTTACAATTTGCAAGCCTGATGCTTACCTATGGTACTAAATGAAAAGGATAGGCCTGTAGGTCGACAACTTCTGTAGAGCAGACTTACTTCATCAGATGTTTGAACAGAAAGCTTGAACAAAAATATGTGATCTTCAATCCGATAGAAATATAGAAAGCAGAGACACATAAGAAAGCTTTAATAAAATGAATTATTTCTCATATAGAATTCAGTAGCTAGACAGAGCCTCTAAACAAACTATATAAGCTAAATTTTATAAATGCTCATGCTCACTACTCTGACAGAAGCCCAAAGGGGAGCACATCCATTGGAATAACAAGAAGTGTTTAACTCTGAGATCTCAAAACAGGGTCAAAGATAAGGAAAGTAATAACGACAATACAATCATTATGTGAAAAAAGTCAGTGAAGTTAAACACTAATTCAAATATAACTAACAACAGATGTCATCTCAGAAATACCTAGGAGATATCCTGGATCTGAAGCATATGAAAACCAGGAAAGAAAGAGTTTGGTTAAATTCAGCCTCAGATATTATCCATCTAGGGAGTCTTTGCTCTCCTGATTTTACCAGTGCTATTGAAGCGAGCAGAATAGCCACTTATATACATATTGATTTCAATTTCAATAATTCTACTATTCTGCATTCCCTGTGAAAATTATTCAAACAAAATATTACTGATGTTATACTTTGGGGGGTGTGGTTTGAAGGCATGTCAGCTTAGTACTGTTGAAGAACTTGCGATTGTTGATCCATCTTTGTCATTTGACTGTCTTTTTCTGTGGTAAGTTTATGGCAAGAATCAATATTTATATTTGAAAAGCTGTGTAACTTCATGGCAGTTGACTTTGGTACTCCTGAATCCACTTTCTGAATTCTGTGCAACTGAGGTACTGTTTTTCTTACTTGGGAAACACGAAGTTGGGGGTCAACACTTTTAATATGTGATTCTTGATTATAATTGGAGCTTATATTCCAGAAAAAAGCAAAGCAAAACTCACTGAAACATTTTTACAAAATGGGATAGACAATCATTTTCCAGGAATGGCATAAACATAACTCATCTTTACCTTGAGGCAATGGAGTGATGTCTGGAGGTATCTTCCAATCCTGTTTTCTATGATTCTGGGAAGATCACATGAATAAATAGATCAACTGCTGCTTTAGAAAATATCTGAGGAGTAAGCACAAGGTCTGCTACAATTTGAAGAAGGCATTAATCAACAAGGAAATCTATGTTTCAGAGGTCAGAGAACGTATTAATAAAATGAGAAGTAGCAGAATTCAAGAGGAGTTTGAAAATCTATTGTAACCCTACAAACATTAACAGAAATCAGCAAATGTACATGTGATACAGGCTGGCTATCCAGAAAGGCTGAGATCAAAATATCCAGAAAAGAGGGAGGGTGGTAGAATATGAGGCAAGACATGGGAAAAAAAGAAAGGCAAAGACCAATAAGAAGTCTGATTTAACAGTGAAAATATTTTTCTCAAAAGACTGTGTTCCCTAGGACTATTGATAATAACAGTAAGTATTAGCTTTCCCAAATATTGCTCTGAGAAGAAGCCAGAGTTTATAGAAAACAGATTCTGAAGGAGCCTATTTTAGGTTGTTTTCTTGGATTTCAGTGAAAATAAATAAACTACAGACATAATTTTAAACAAAACATTTTCCCCTACAACTTTCTTGTCATCTTGAGGGTAGTTTTTCCAAAAAGGGAAGAGGAATGAAACCTTTCAGTAGGATATTATTTTTCTCTTGTCCCCACTCCCAATATTTTAAGAATTAAAAAAAAAATCCTTTTAAATTTCTAATTATATGGCTTCAAAACCAATAATACCACTTTCTTTTGCAAACACATCTGTAGTTTGTAGCTGTTAAACTTTCACATATATTGCTAAGTTTTAGTTTTTAGCTTATTCTTAGCAGCTTTAACTTCAGGAAGAATTTAATACATGGGATGTTTTATGAGAATGTTTCAGATACCAGAATGACTGAGCTTATTCCAAGAATAGATCTGAAAAGAAATTTTCAGCAGCAGTAATAAAACAGGAAAATTTATTGTACATATTATAGTATATATGCAATATCATGTTATCTATACTTCACGTTTTATTATGAAGAGCAGTTAAACAATGCATTTGCTCTATAAAGACATATGATAGTAGAATTACACCACCTCAGAGCCTTGAAAATATAATAATATGCTTTTTTTTCCACCCTTTTTCTGATGTATGTTTAGAATTTGTTACGTAAAAAAGCATTTAAGTGTTAAGTAAAAGACAACATTATTGACTAATGACTTTGGTAATGATTCACTTGAAAATACACATTATTATATTTAGAAAAATCTAATGAGCAGACAAAAGGGTTTTGATTATTTAATGGTCAATCAAATGTGATAAACTGAGACTGAGCTAGGCAGACTATTTTTCTTCCATCACATTACTATATTTCACTCCATTTTACCTCTAATCCTCATTTTAATTTTTGAATGTTTTCATGAATATATATTGCAAGACATCTTGAAAAGATCACAATAAACAATATGTGTATTAGAATGACTGAGTAGATGTTTGTTTTAATACTTTGAAAAATGGAAGGCTGGAGGAGATTATGTTTCAGGAGCTAGCTGAACAGTTTATGGCAAACAGTATTTTATAAAAACATGAATAAAACCATCAATTGTTTGGCTGAAAAATTGCTCACCCACTGCTTTAAATGCATTCCTGGTTTCCTTTATATATTTGTGCTGGATAAACTCCTCCAAAATTTTTATAGTTTTCATTCTGTAATCTGACCAGATCATTAAAAGATTTTTAATCACAAATCTACAGAATGATAAATGCTCAGTATTATTTTAATTATTTATAACATAAATTGTCAGTTTAGATGTAAATATATGAATTAAGCATTCAAACTTATAAAAATTTGAGATCAGGTTAAATAAATAGTCGAAACCCATTGTGTGAACACATTAAAGACATAAGCTGAAATGCAGTTGAAAGAGACAATGACATTATCTTCCACTGTTTTGAACTTGTTTAAATCACATGAAACAGGGTAACATTCAGCATGAACTTGCATAAAGTAGGAAAAATATGTCAAAGAGAGGGAGAAAAGCAAAGTGCAAATAATCTATATTCCTGTCTTTTATCAGTAAATCAAATTCACATACAGATTTCCTTCTGGGAATACAAAATTTTGTGATCTTTCCTACTGTTTGGAGTCACATACAAACTCTGAGTCAGTTACACAATGGCATCTCTCCATAACCTTCCCAGCAATTTACACTGCGGTGCCATCCACAGCCCTGTTCATATATATTTGACAGTTATGAGATGAAATGTTCATCAAATGACAGGCACGAGGCATTGATGTCAAGTCTTGCCATTTCCTATGTGAGCTCCATAATTCCTAAGCTTCTTCTAACCATAAGAATCAATACTTTTCTTATACATTCGCAATTGGTTGGATGAGTTTTTATGGATTAAAAAAAAAAAAACAACAGCAAAAGACCCCCACCTCGACCCCCCCAGAAAACCTCTTCCTAAAGTGAAGAATGGGTCAATTGAATAACTCTGTTCACCACTGTTTGCTTTGACCACCTTCCTGGACTCAATCTCCCAAAAACTGGGGTTGAGGTTACATTTGAGATGTCCCAAATATCTCTCCATCTGCTTCAGAAGTAAATCCCGCCTAGAAGCTTTTGCCACAAGGGGTTTTTGCCAGATGTCAATAGACATAAAAACAATCAACTTCAAAATAATTATAACAATTATTGTCATTTACCTATAAAGAACAAAGGACTATGGTAAAACAAATCAATTATTTTGCAACTTTTATTTCAGTTACAATTGCTCTTGTACCGCTCTCCAAGGAGGGTTTCTAATAGCCATTCATTGCAAGAGTGAATCTTCCTCAACGTGGACTTTCTCCTCCGGCTAAGTCAAAACTAAATGTTGAACCATAGAATCATAAAATGGTCAGGGTTGGAAAGGACCTTAATATCATCTAGATCAAACCCCACTGCCATAGGCAGGGACATCATACTTCAGACCTTGTCGCCCAAGGCTCTGCTCAGCCTGCCCTTAAACTCTACCAGGGATGGAGATTTTACCACTTCTTAGGGCACTCTGTTCAAGTGCTTCACCACCTTCACAGTAAAGAGCTTCTTTCCTATAATTTAATCTGAACTTTCCTTGTTTAAGTTTGAACCCATTACGCCTTGTCCTATTGCTACAGTCCCTAATGAAGAGTCCCTCTCCAGCATTCTTGTAGGTCCCCTTCAGATACTGGAATGCTGCAAAGAGGTCTCCACGCAGCCTTCCGTTCTCCAGGCTGAATGGCTCCAGCTTTCTCAGCCTGCCTTCATATGGGAGGTGGTCCAGCACCTGCTCATCCTTGTGACCCTCTGGACTTGCTCTGACAGCTCCATGTCCTTATAATAAGGACACAAGGACTGCACATAGTACTCCAACTGCGGTCATACATCAAAAATCTTTTATTATTGTAAAAATCAGTATACAAGTGTTTCCCAAATGTCTCATATTTCATAAAGAAATTTTATGGAAAACATAGTGATATTTTTGCAATTTATCACAGATAGCTATAAGCATTTAGGAAGCAGGGAAAGAGTTTCTGATCAAAATGAGTGTTCTGCTAAAACTTACGAAACTCAAGGAAATATTTTACTCAGGTATCCCACATGGATATGCAAGAACTCATCTTAAGCCATGTGATTCATCTTGAGAACCTTCAAATCCAAAGTAAAAATCTCTCATCTCTGTGTTTATCCAATCCTCCTCTGCAGGAATGTGAAATGTATATATGTGGGAAAATATAAAAAAAAATCATTAAAAAATTTCAATATCCATTAAATAATTTTAGAAATATTAATAGATCCTTCTTTATATTATTAGTTAGTGCTTGAGGAAAAGTCATTTTAAACTGATAGTAAGGGTCTAGAGTAGATGTCCGTAGCGAATAAAAGATAGAGTAGGGACAATGTAGGTCCCCTCCAGAAGGTATCGGGAGAACTGGCTACACTGGATTTGGAGAATGCTGTGGTTCTTAATTATTTCTATGCCTAGGTCTTCACTGGCAGAGGCTCTGACCACACCACCCAAGTCTTGGAAGGCAAATGCAGGGACTGTGAGAATGAAGACCTTAGGCCCACTGTAGGAGAATATGGTTCAAGACCTTCTTAAGAACCTGAACATGCACAAGTCCATGGGTCCTGATGAAATCCATCCGTGGGTCCTGAAGGTGCTGGCAAATGTAGTTGCTAAGCCACTGTCTATCATATTTGAAAAATCATGGCAGTCAGGTGAAGCTCCCGAAGACCAGAAAAAGGGCAATATAACCCCCATTTTCAAGAAGGGGAAAATGGATGACCCAAGGAATTACAGACCAGTCAGTCTCACCTCTGTGCCTGGCAAAATCTTGGAGCAGATTCTCCTGGAAGGCATGCTAAGGCAGATGAAAATCAACAAGGTGCTTGGTGCCAGCCAGCATGGCTTCAATAAGGGGAACTCCTGCCTGACCAATTTGGTGACCTTCTATAATGAGGCAACAGAACTGATAGACAGGGTTAGAGCAGCTGACTTCCTTTACCTGGACTTGTACAAAGCGTTGCACAAATGCCATCCAGGGGGACCTTGACACGCTTGTGAGGTGCACTGATACCAACCTCATGAAGTTTAACCATGACAAGTGCAAGGTCCTACACCTGGGTCAAAGCAATCCCAGGCAAAGCTACAGGCTGGGCAGAGGAGAGATCCAGAGTAGACCTAAGGAGAAGGACTTGGGGGTGCTAGTTGTGTGTGCACACACGACCCGCAGTGTGCTCTCGCAGCCCAGAAAGCCAACTGCATCCTGGGATGCATCAAAAGGAGTGTGACCAGCAGGTCAAAGGGGGTGATCCTGCCCCTCTACTCTGCTCTTGTGAGACCTCACTTGGAGTATTGTGTGCAGTTCTGGTGTCCTCAACATAAAAAGGACATGGACCTGTTGGAACAAGTCCAGAGGAAGGCCACGAGGATGATCAGGGGACTGGAGCACCTCCCATATGAAGATAGGCTGAGAAAGTTGGGACTGTTCAGCCTGGAGAAGAGAAGGCTGTGTGGAGACCTCATAGCAGCCTTCCAGTATCTGAAGGGGGCCTATAGGGATGCTGGGGATGGACTCTTCATTAGGGACTGTAGTGGTAGGACAAGGGTTAATGGGTTAAAACTTAAACAAGGGAAGTTTAGATTGGATATAAGGAAAAATTCTTTATTGTTGGGTTGGTGAGGCACTGGAATAGGTTGCCCAGGGAAGTTGTGAGTGTTCCATGCCTGGTGTTTTTCAAGGCAGGTTTGGACAAAGCCTTGGATGTCATGGTTTAGTGTGAGGTGTCCCTACCCATGGCAGGGGCTTTTTGAACTAGGTGATCTTAAGGTCCTTTCCAACCTTAACTATTCAATGATTCTACGATTCTATGGTTGATTCTTTTGAAGTTCTTTGGGGAATTCTTTTTCAACTGCCCAGGTGCTTGCTGAAAAGAATGAACTTAGGAGGGAGACTAATAAAAGTGTTGCATGGAAAGATCTGTTGAGTGTTACTTTCTGAACCCAGATGCTATCAGAAAGCCATTGCTTAAAATAGTGCCATTTTATATTATTCCCTTGTAAAATCTTGCAAAGGGAGGCAAACCTCCTTTAGGTCTCCGCCATTTTCAGATTAGCTGCATTAATCTTTTCATTTTCTCAGCATAGATTTCTGCAACATCCTTAGGTTATGAAAGAAACTTACTGTCCTTGCAATACAAATATGGAATCTATATACAAGTAATAGAATTGTTGGTTTGTTGGTTTTGTTTGTTTGTTTGTTTTTTTTAATCTAGTTTAGCAGATGAACTGCTTTTGTTTCGTTACAAGAAAGTCATAGAAGTATTTTTGAAAACAAACCTTCTGTTTTTTGCTCTTTTCTTGTTAGTTTCTATTATGTTTGATAGGCATTGAATTTCTATTTTAATTTATTTTAAACACCCTGAAAGTCTTTGGTATATTTTTTTACTTGAAGATAAAGAAGTTAGTTACTTTAAAAGACAATATCTCATTGGTCTATAAAAAAAGATCTCTATCTTTATGTTCCTTAAATCCTGAAGGGAATATAACCACTGCTAACTATGTTGTCAATGACACCAGTCTATAACTAAACTATTTGTTTGTATTCATTACAAAACTTCAAGTAGGTGTGTTATTGCTTGCTGAAAGGAATAGTTTTCCACAGACAAGATTACTAAGTTTCACATACAAAACAGCCATGTAACTACTTTTCGTGTACCTCCTTGACCTTTGATTCAGCTAAATAGATTACAGATGATGTCAAATGTGTTTAAACAATCATAAGCTAACTGAATTTTTTGGGTTGTACTCCCTGATGTCATAGTTTTGGTTGGGTTTATTTGGTTTGTGTGTATGTGTGTGTGTTAGTTGATGAAGTGTCTTTTTTCAGAAGTGAGAATTTTACTAAAGAATGCATTTAGATGAAGGACCCAAACACTTCATTTACACCTCAATTGCATTTTTATCACAATCCCCTTCATGCCTGGTGTATTTGCTCTTTTAACATACTCAGTGTCTGGTGTATGTCTTATGCAACCCAATAAATGTCATGGTCTTCTTAAAGCAATTTAGTGGAAGAGATTCAATTTTTAATGTGGTGACTAAATACAGCTAACTGACACCCACAATAGAGACACCGAATTGTCACCCTGCAGACATTTATTCTTCTTGCCAATTTAATATTTTTTTTCCTCCCAGAATCTCACTTTAGTGTATTTCAAAAGACTTCTTCCCTTGAGCATCTAAAGTTCATTTTATCAACTTGGATTTCATCAAATAACTTCTAAATAGCCAATTTACACACTGAAGACAGCAAACAATCATTACTGTCAATGTCAGCTAAAATGTTAGTTCTGAATAACGTATTATTTGTGTTTTCTTGATATAAATAAATACTAAGACCAGTTTCCACTAATTCCAAAAATTGTCTAAGAAGGCTGTGAGAATAGTCATCTGTTGAACAAAGATTTCCCGTAACTAACTAGAAATAAAATTAAAGTGAGGCTGTTCTGTAGAAGCCTAAAGATAAACTCTTAGTGATGAAAACTAGAATTTACCATTAATCCAAAAACTATAGGTAGGTACGTCCCTTTACTTAAGAAAGAAAAGGAAGTTCCACATATTATGAATCAAAATTAAACCAGGACTCTAAACAAATTTGTTTGTGGTAACATGATCTTTTTAAGCTCCATTATAAAAATGATGAATTAATTAATTTTAATTAAGATATTAAATAGGATGGCAATTTTGAGGATGGAAAATTTAAGGAATCCCTAAAAGTCACATTATTCTTATTAGATTTCCCCCAGATATTAATTTGATTGGAGTTAAGATCAGGTATATTTACTTGCTTGGTTATTTTTTTTGTTTTTTTTTTTTTTCTTTACAAAGAAGTGTGAGCATATCTGGTTTCTTATTTACTTTATAAAATTTTGTAACAAAATTTCAGTGCGAGCATATCTGGTTTCTTATTTACTTTATAAAATTTTGTAACAAAATTTCAGTGCCAGTCATTTATCTTTTTCATGTTGATTAAATAATATTACACTTTCTAAGATTTGAGGCACCTTTAAGAGATGAAAAATTTGTATAATGTGGGTTTTGTACAAAATTTCATCTACAGAAAGAGTTAACTTGTGAAAAAAAATTGTAACAACAAACTTAGAAGTCCACTTGTCTTTTATTAATAAGGCGGCCCTTAGATTCATGATCTTTTCTGTGCCATCAATTTGTAGATTACAAGTAAAGAGAAATAAAGCAACTGGCAAGACAACATGATGCAGGGAACAAGGGATATACATGCTATGTGGTTTGAGCATCAAGAATGAAGGGGCTATATAGTCAACAAAGAAATGGTCATAATACACAAAAAAGCAAAATACTTGAAAACTTGCCTCTTGATAAAATCTCCATTTCACCTCTACATTAATACATATTAAAGCTGTACTAGTTCAAATGTGTCTTTCAGTTCTGTAACTAAGTAGTATGTATCATAAGTGCCAAATGGCTAGTGTCAAATCTGACATCTGACAATGTATACCGAATATTTTTCTGGTCCTTTGCCTGAAGACTTTGTCCTTAATTGTTTAATTTAATAAGATCCATGTTATCTAGAAGTCCTCCTTTTTCAGTTCTCTCTTATTATTTTCCCTATGGGCTACGAACACTTCTGTTGTGAGATGGTCATGTTCTGGATCAATACTAACTTCTTTTTTTTTTAATAGTATTTGGCAGTGTGCCCTTCAGCAGCCTTATTCAGGATTGAAGTTAGAAAGGGTATTTTTGCTTACAAATGTGTTAAGTTCTGGCAAAATAAAATCAGTTGTCATATTGGTATCAATGAAGGATGATTTTGGTCATCCTTCTTCATTTGTTTATTAGAGAATTTTCATTTTCTTCCTTCCAAAAGAAGATGAAAATGAAAAGGGCTTTGGTATATTTGCCATAAAGCCACCTTCAGCCTAAGACAAATCACGCAAGATGCTACTCATTTCTGGCAGATGGTTCAAGTCCACAAGAACTACTGCTCATTAGGGATATTGAGAATATGGTCCATTCCAGACATTTTAGTTTTCTGAAGAGACTTAGGGTACAAAAAACAATTATAATTAATCTGTAGTTGCCTGACAGATCCCTCACTCTCGGAGAATTCTCACCAAAGGATTTATGAGAGATTTCCGTTTTTCATCCACTGCCTGAACAGTCAGAAATGATGAGAACATATCAAAGAATCTAATCATAAGCATCAGATGTAGCCCTTTGTTCTTTTCAATTTAGTCCCTTCAGCAAACACACTGGAAATGGTTGATATCACCATACTACACAACCAAGTTATCCTAAAGCAGTAACTAATTATAAAGAAGTTTTACATAGATTGAACTATTTTTTATTTTATTTTTTTAATTTATTCTTCCTTTAATGAAAGGTGCATAATCATGGATCGCTTGTCTTTAAGAAGTAGGGCTAAAAACTAAGAACTCTAAAAAAATTAACACTATAAAAATATTAATAACTCTATAAAAATAACTCTGCTCACTTTGTCACATTTGCATAATAAATGTCATTAAAATATAACACCCGCAACAATGTGTTTTAATCTTTACTAAAAAAAATATAGTTGTATGCATCAGTGATGTAGTGATTAAAAAAAATCAGGTCCTAACAATAACTGTACATCTTTGAAAGAACAGACCAGACCAGACCAGACTAGGCATCAATCATTGTTCTTGGAAATGTGTTCCAGTGTTTGACTACCCTCTCAGTAATGAAATACATCCTACCATCCGGTCTCAGCCTTCCATGGCACAGTTTTGAATCCTTCCTATGTGTCCTATCTGGATACCAGGGAGAAGAACTCAATGCCTCCCTTGCCACTTCCCCTCCTCAGGAAGACGTAGAGAGCAATGAGGTTGACCCTCAGCCTCCTTTCTCCAAACTAGACAAGCCCAATATCATCATTATAACTGTTGCTACCATTGTTACTTCAAAATCATTAGTCATCACTGCGATTCCATTGTCACTTCTCCTGTAGGTCTGAATTTTATCTTTCTTCTCAACAATTTAGATAAACTGCTGTCTCAAGGAAGGAAAAAGATTAGACGGAGCACCCAGTTGGATGAAGATTGCTATGTATAGAAATTTCTCATGGACCTGTGAAGTAGACATGATGTATACAAAGATTCATGCTAGACATTAAAGTGGCAGGGGTATTTGCTTGAATAGCAAGATTAAGTGTTGTAAATAAAATAAAACCCATAAATTCTGCTTTATCTCACATTGATTTCTGCTAGGAAATGGTCCTGATTTTGGACAGAAAGGCAAGCAATCCATCAATAGGAAGCTGGTCTCCAAGGGTACTGTGTAAAGCCTTTGCTAAAAATATCTGTCTGATGTTGCTTGTGGGAGACATGAATTGTATTTCAGTTCTTTGTGTTACTTACAAACAAACCTACATTCTCCTTCTCTTGCCCTGATAAGCAATTAGCAATGAAGTGGGCTGTAAATGGTGGAGAGAATGATGGATAAGGAATGAGGAATGGCTTTGTAACCCTATGTTATATGAAGCATGAAAAAATGCATTTTTCACAGGTAGTTTTCACATCATTCAATTCAAATGAAAATGGTTTTGTTTTCCACTTCCAGTTATCATGCTTGTCTTAGGGAAGAGGCATTCCTCAGATGTCCTGAGGGAGAAAACTGATCAAGGATTCTGTGTATAAATTCATCTTCTATCTCACAAAACTACATTAACTTCTTGCATTGCACCCTCTTGCTTCTCTGTCACTGTTCTCCACATGCAGATTTTCCCTTTCTGTCATGAAAATTTAAGGTCTATCTTTTGGGAGTCAAGCTCTATATTAGAAAACTTACTTACAGTGTTTCGCTCATACAAACATTCAACTAAGAATTAATAATGGAGTTTCTATTTTAAATATTAGATTTTTTTTTGAATAATTATTTAGCTTGATAAAGATGCAGAGATAAATCTACCCTAACTAATCTGAAGCTGCAAAACCTGTAAATTGTGCTGTTATAAATAAGTTAGTTTTAAGAAAATCATTATTTTCTCAGTTACCGTTATACCCAGACTAATTTGCCATTAAATTACAAAGACCTGACTTACTTACTTAAAGGATCTCATCAGCACAAGCAAAACTTAAGAATTATTTGATATACCCAAAATATCTATAAAGTATTCAATTTTCTTAATGTTGTTTGATTATCTGTTATAAAAATGCAGCTGATGGTGTCCAGCAGGATCAAATATGGTATTGGCACTAGACATTTGATATTTTAATACATCTAGAAACATGTTAAAACACTTCGTAATTTTCAAGTTATGTATATGGCTCACTTAGTAAATCTTCTATATAGGCTGACAGTTGTATTATCTACAGAAATTTAAATAACTGAAAGTCTTGTGCTCATTTTAAGGGCATATATAGTATAAATAGTGATAAGACTAGGGGTAATAGCCTTTAACTGACAGAGGCTAGATTTAGATTAGACATCAGAAACAAATTGTTTACTATGGGTAGTGAGACACTGAAACAGGTTACCCAGAGAAGCTATGGATTTCTGGAAGTGTTCAGGTACAGGCTGGATGGGGCTTTAAACAACCTGGTCTAGTAGAAGGTGTCCCTGCTCATGGTGGGGGGGTGGAACAAATGATTGTCAAAGTCTCTTCCAAAGCAAAACATTCTATGATTCTATGATATATTTTAAATTCCCTTTACTCTCAGAATCACATCCACCTCCTTATATTAAACTGGTTTTAGACATCAAATTTGTGTATACATATTTTATACTATCTTTAAATTACATGATCAGCGATAACAGTAATCTCAGAAAGAGATCACTACATTTCTCTATGTATGCACTGCACTTAATTGGTATTTAAGGGAGTTGACAGGTTTTGTGACTATAATTCAAAATTCATTTTGAAGATTAATAAACACCACAACAGACCACAGGAAGATATTTGATCTGCTCTTGGAGCCAAGTTTAAAATTGTGGTTAGTTAGTAAAGTAGCTACTCTACAGCTAGAAAAAATTTAACTACCTGTTTAATAAGTGAGAATTGTCAATACTGTAATATGGTGGAAGCAAGTGCTTCTGAGGAGAAAGAAGTAATTCTGTTTTATTAAAAACTGTGTAAATCCTACCAATAAAGAAAACAATATCAAGAGGATACACTGATAATCATCAGTTTACATCTGTAATATGTATATATACATATATATATACATATGCGCTTAGAATTACCTAAAACAAATTATTTGTTAGTTTGTTCTTCAGGGAAAGATTATTAAGTAAGAAAACAAGAAATATGTTATCTCTTGCTCTGGTTTACACTGAGTGGGCACTACAGTTTCAATAGAATTGAATGACAAATGCTCTAATTTAGTAGTGATCACACTCTGGAAAACAGAAACGGCTAGTCATACTGCAGAATGAGGTTTTAAGATCTTATCCTTTCTAGGGAATATGACAAGTGGTGTAGTCATTAGTTCAGAACAACAAAACTAAATGCATTTAGAAGAATGACAAACAAGGAAAGCTTTGTCACAGTAATTAGTATCACAAGGCGACATTGGTACTCAAGCTGCAAATGAAACACATGGGTTTCTTTCTGCTTGAACCTACATATAAATTGCATAAAAATAAGACACAAATTTCATTAAACTCATAGTACAAAAAGCAGAAAACATCTTGTATTGACACTGTAAGGCATTCAGCATGAAAAAATTGGTAGAAAGAGGACCAAATATATCTGGCAATCATGAAACATTTCTAGTATCTGCTATACATGATTTATTCTGATGAGCTATTGTAGGAATAGAATGATACAAAGAAAAGTACAACTGTCATTATTCAATATATTAACATTTGGGTTATACTAGAATCAAATAAAGGGTTGCAAAATAAAAGCTGACATAGAATGTTAAAAGTTAAAAGACTCATATCCCTACAGAAGCCATTTGGGAACAAATGTCTTTTCCTCTTTAAAGAGTATACATTAGTCAGCATTATATATATTTCAAGTTAAGGTTATAACAGTGTAAAGGAGACTTGCACATGGTTTTTCAATAACCTGGATTTCCTTGGAAGGAGTTACATTTATTTATGCATTTTACCACCACATGACACTGAAATAGTTAAATATTTTGTTGTTGGTAATATTGTAGGAATTAGTATCTATTGGCAAATGTGTGCCTTAAAAATAACTGATGACATTTAAAATTTTGCTAAGGAATTAATCATTTCACTTTTCCAAAACTTCTAGAGACTGTGATTTATACAAAGATTTAGTAATATAAATCTTTTATCACGTTGACATCAATAGAGAAGATGTAGCCCCTACTGACTGGTTAAATAGAAACTTTGAGTAAGTAATGAAACTCTTTTATGCCTTCGAAGTTTCAAATCTCCTCACCCTGCATTTATAAGTATAAAGAGTTATCTTAACCTTCTATAATTCTACAGAGACTTAGATATATTCCATTTCCTATTTTTTTTAAATGACTGCTTAAAACACAGAGGAAATTATGAGTAGGGTTCAGTGACACTTACTATTGAATATAAATATAATTTTAAAAATATGAATACTTAATTTTAATAATATAGCTTTCGGCATATACTATTTTTCAGTCCTCTATACCTTAAAACAATCTGACAACTTCTATCCTACCTATCTAGCTTTCCACTAGTACTCCTGCTGAGTAAGCAAAATCCTGCTATGTACCCAAGAAAAACCTAAAAAATGTCTTTGTCTAAATTTAAATTTCAAATTACTGTCAGTGCCACTAACTGTAGATTGGAACGCACAGTCAGTATTTCAGGCTTCAGGGGAACATGAATGTTTTCAGAACTGTTCTTTATCATAATTATACTGAAGTGAACAATTAAATCTAACAATCTGGAAAACCATTCCACAAGAACAGGTAGGTGAGCTGTCTGATCAAATAAAGAAATCACTAAATACAGAAAAAGTGTCTATTCAAGCCCAGAAACTGATCCACAGATTCTTTAGAGATAATTTTTACTCTCATTTTTTTTGCTAGCCTCAATAGTCTCAAACTAAAATCTGCAGGAAACAGAAGACTGATCAAAAGCATTAATTTGGTCCAGACTTGTCACTGTGAAAGCCTTCAACAGTTTTGAGGATAAAAAGAAATAGATTTCAAAATGAGTACTGAGCAAAAGAGTGATATATCTTTAAAACAGTTGAGACCTGACAAGAAACAAGATGCAGTATTTTAAAATCTGAGAAATACCACTTAATTTCATTGCAAGAGTACAAAGAGATGATGATGTTCAGTGACGTTGGTTCAGATTTCCTGTTGTACCACCTTGTAGCATCAGGGACTTTTGCAGTATCACATCTTCAGATGATGCAAAAGTGTTGGTGTTGTTGTGGTTTTAATTAAATCACTAATCTAACAGAGAATTATAACAATTTACATCTGGTCCCATGGCTCAGGTTCCAGTATGAGATATGCATATCACGTTGGTTATCACATAGCAAGACAACTTCTAGTAATGTGAAGGGGTGACTGCTAGTAGGCAGCTGTGAAGTGAATTTTCCTGCAAGGTCTCTGTAAGTTCAGGTGCATTAACGGTAAAACACTACTTTCTTCCTGGAGTTGGCTATTGCATTCTGAAGACAGGCTTCTGTGCCTGCAAACAAATAAAATATGGAAAGCCCAGGTCATGACACCTATGTTTTATAGGTTATGTCAGAAGGTTTATAGATTTACAATTTGCAAGCAGGCCACATGAGCCACAAATAACTGAAAACAAACTGGAAGGAGGTGATAACTAGCAAAACTAATAACTGGCTTGGAGAAATCTGAAAATAAATGTGCCTGCAAATATTTTTTTCCTTAGAAAATGTAACCCATTAAAATAGAAAAGGTTCATAGAAGTGTATTGATTATTTTTTCTTTTTTTCATGTCAACAGTGTCAAAACATATCGTCACTTTTGTGTTTCATTTCAGTATTAAATAAAATTGCTTCAATGAGCAAAAAGGCTTTATTTCAAGTCTGTTTAAACATATGCTTTAAATTATATTTGACATAATATTGCGGATACATAAGTTATCTATATTAATTACAGTGTTTCAGAATTCTTGAAGCAATGTTTTTCATAAGATAAAAATGACTACTGAAATGAAATTATTTGTCATTGGTCAAAATTATGGAGTCAAGTATAATTAATATTTTGGAATTTCTATTTTATGGGTCTGACAAATTCCAGTTTGTCATTCAAGTTGTAAGGAAAAGAACAACCTACAAATACCAAAACACAAGAATTTACAGTAAAATTGGAGAAAAAAACAAGGGAAAAAATTTACCTTTTGCATGCTTATAATAGCGATGTCTCCTATACTGGGACATAGTTAACTGACTTTAACATTCTGGAGAAAATTTCTAGAATAAAATAGAAAAGTCACTCGGATTTATGACAGACAGGCAGCACATTATTACTGGGGGCACTTGATTCAGATATATGGGGACTTTCTTCATAAATTTTATCTGTATAAAATCTTTTTTTAAGCTAAATTTATTTGGTGGAACATTTCATATCCCACTCTGCAGTCACCTTGCTGCCAAGCTTAATGTTTATTTCAGGATTTTCTAAAGCAGAATTTCTAAAAAGATAGAAGTTAAAAATCCATGTTGTTCAAAGTGGTGGTTTTAGCCTCAGAATGTGATGAAGACTTGTACTCCTCAAGAATTTCTTGGTTTACGTTTTGAATAGAAGGTTTCATGACCAGTTAAAACCAAACACTATTCAGTTTACACTTTGGAACCAATTAAATGTAAGTTTTTGACGACAAAGGTAGAACCAGCTTTTTGGCAAGACTAGGCTACATACCTTGCTATTTGACCCAGGGTATATAGTCCACTGTAATTAGGACCGTTTAGTCAGACACAAGCTGGCTATCTCCACCTTCACTGTGACATGCAAACACCTCTTTGTAAATTTAAAATTTTGGAAAGTCAAGTCATAACTATTACAGTGGAAATTAATGAAGCATAAGTTCATAGTTACCTTATCAGTAAATTAAATATTAAGGAACTAATATTGTGTTTATTGTTCAGTCAGTAAGATAACAGGAAAATAAGGAACTATATTCTTGTTGGGTAACAAAAAGAATCTTCATTATCTTGGCAGCAGGAATTGGATCTTCAGAATTTCCTAACTTATGCATACATATATGCATAATGCTCAGACATACATTGTCCTCTTTCTAGTATACTTAGTTGATGAGGATCAAAAATCTAGACTTTTATGGAAAATATTTTAAACACTGCAGTTTCATAAAAAAAACACTATGGCCCAGTCATGTTTTAAGCTTGACTGAATGCTGCCAGTATATGAGTTTAGGCCAAAAGGGTTCCAATACACAGAACTGTTTTTCAGTATTCCAGGATACAAATATCATGGTAGTAAATCTACACCCATGTGCTGGCAAAGTCTAAGGTATCTAAAAGAGTTTTGCAGAAGGAGTAGAAACAGGACTTCCCATAACTAGGGCAATCTTCAGTAACTGAGTTACTGAGCCAGATTTATGTTTGATCTTAGCGGTAGTCATTCAGGCACAGAAGCTTTGATAGTCTGAGGTGACAACAGATGAAGTCAAACCATGCCTAGATGCCTCTTCTTCTGAGGATTTAGTGAAGAGAACTTAAGTAGGTATGTCCAAGTCTGTATCTCACGATGGGATGCAATGCGTTGATCTTTAAGCTAACACTGACTCAGGCTGTGATGTCCACATGATAGTATGTGGTATCACACAGCAGTTCTAGATTAGGTGTGGAAGCTGGGTGGATCAGCAGCATTCATACAATGCTGGAGAGCAGTTCTTGCTAGCTAGAATATTAATGCAACTATGCTATTTGGTGAAACAGTCTTTGCCAGGGACAGCTTGAGTTACTTTTCACAGCACTTCTCAGTAGACACATTCTACATCATTTAGATGTCCTGAAAATGGTACCTTTAGCCTTGTAGCTTTGTGTAGGAGTGAATAATTTATGTGTGAGCTGTTTATGTTTTAATGTTTCAGTGGGAACACTTCTGTGTTAAAAAAATAAGGTTCACTAATTGAATTACAGAGCTCTGTAAACAGTAGGACTAGTTTCTCTATTCGCAGTTAGAATGCCAAAATGCCTGTGAATAGATAGGTATGTCTGTCAGTGATCACAGCACCCACTGTGCAGAAATGTGCTTCAGAATAAACATTTCAGATTTCGAAAGTCAACAGAGCTTAACAGCAAGACACAGACTATATGCTCTAGGCAACTATCTTAGACATTGCAACAGCTGAAAACCAAGCATCTTGCTCTTTCTAGGCAATACAGACCACCTCTTTAATTAACTGTTCTATCAATTTAGTCAATGGCAACACATTAGGTTCCTCCAAGCAGCAATTTCAAATAGCTGAGTTGCCTGGAATTTCAATTGACTGCACACAGAGCCTGAACTCTTTGACAGGAGAGCTCAAGCAGGAAGCTGCCTGCTCAGGGGGACATGTTGAATCCAGAGCACAGTCCTGGAGCTAAAGAACATGACCCTGCCTGCATAGACTTTGCTTCAGGTTGCCGTATCCTTGACCAAGATCATGCCTTTGTAAAAAGTCCTCACCATATTTCTTGCAGGCTCCCTTTAGTTGCTGGAACACTGTTATATCATCTTGCTTTCTTCATGTTTGCATTCATTCTCTCAGCCTTTGAGGGCATATGTTGGATGCACCATTGTGTGACAATTTGCAGATCATCCTTGGCAGTTAGATGGCTCTTTGGTTCACATCACATTCTTCTTTTTGCTGCAAGAAACCTGACCAGACCCACTATTAACACATCAGTAATTGAGCAGGTGTTACACCTGCTTAATTAACCTTTTACCCTTCCTCACAACCAATAAATTTTTTCATGCTGCAACATTTACTATGCTGCAGAACTCTAATGGTGCCTCATAAGGGAGGAAACTAAATAGTCTGATGTCTACACAATAAGCATCAGCAGTTATTATCTCCCTAAACCCTTGGCATCAAATAGAATGAGTTGGGGCATACAGAAGAAACACTGTCTCCTTGTAAAGGGTTTCCTGAGCTGTGTTACACAAGCCTATACTTTACAAAGACATTATACAGTTCAATGAAAAGTAGTCCTACAGTAAAGAGGCCTGACACTTCTACCTCTCAAATATTTACAATGGCTCTGATAATGTTAAAAGCATTTCCATCAGTCGTTTCATCAGGGTTAACTGGAGAGCAATCTCTTTGAGGAAGTCCCCAAACACTGTTTAAGAAACGTGTACAAACACAGCATGACTGCTAAGCCAGCTGCCCAGCGGCTAAGAGAAATTAATCTTGCCTGGATTTTCCTTACAGCTGAATTTCATTGCCCACTTTCACAGAAGCTTACAACACACGAAGGAAAAGATCAGTGCCATCTGTCTTGCATATGTTAAACGGGTAAGTTTTTTCTTGTGATATATAGCAAACTTTTTTTTCAGAAGTTTTATCCCTAATATTACATCTTTAAAAATATCTTTAATATATGAAATGTCTTCAAAAATGTAGTTATAAAATCTTTCTGAGACAAGACCTTTTAAAAAATTTTATTCAACACAGAGAAGAAAGTAGTATAATATGGGAAAAACAAAGCAAAACAAAACAAAAAAAAACAACCCAAGACAGTTCAAAGAAAACAAACAAGATAAATCCAGAAGAACTTTTTTTTCTGCCCCATCAACTATCCCTTGGAACAATTCCTTTTGCCAAAATACTGATTTAGTAATAAAACATGAAAAAATTTTTTCTATGACAGGTTTTTTATATTCCTCAAAGTGGTATCTGATGATGGATGTTCAGAAAAAACCCTGCAAAGTATTTTTTTCTTTTTTTTCTAAAAATAAGTAGCTCTTTTAACTATTATTTTTTTTAATTTAAAATCATCCAGAAAGAATGATGACATAACTATGGAAAAATTGTGAATAAAAAGTAAATTGATACTGAACACACTAAGTAAGATACAACTGGATAAATCGCTTCAAAAATTTCGCAGAGTTCCTTGGACAAAGTCAAATAAATTTAGAGACCCTAGTTTCTGGGCACGTGCTTAAGTGGTTATATTGAAACTATCAGAGTGAGGCAGACAGTAGACCAGTTCTATTTTCGCAAGTCTTAAGAAATGCGTGACTTTTTCCAGGCAGTATGAGGAATCTTCCACAAAGTTAGGTTACATTTTCATCCCTCTGATCAAGGTGCTTGAATTGCATCATGACTTCTAAAATAAACTAATAAATAAAATAAACTAATTCAAAATAGATTTTCTATGTAGGCTAAGTTCATATGCTTACATGTTTACTTGTCACATCATATAAATATGAATACTATTTCAAGACTTAAGTATAATACAATCTGATCCCTTAGAGTAAGTGTATTTGACCGCAAATATTGTTTATCCAGTTACTTCTGTTTCAAGTCCCATAGGGGATGATTTAGTCATAGCATGTTACTTGTAAAAGTATTAAGTCTTGAGTTGACTACTTCAAGCAATGTAGATTATTCTACAGTAGAGAATTAGAAGTTTTGTTTTAAACAATTTTAAAACACACGGGAGCAGTTTTAATCTGCCCTTGTTTTCTGGTTGTAACAGTTTGAAGAATGTTTGTGTGTACTACAAAGGAACAAACTAATTTGTAGTATATCTGCTATTACTGTTTTACTAAGAACTTAAAAAGTATAACCTTGTTTATAAAACATATATCCCTATTAACACAACTCAGCAAAGTACTGAGAAATATAGCTCATAATCAGAAATGCACATAGGCGCATTTAATTTCAGTCTCCATAGTGCCTTTCCTGGCTGGAACTACAGATGTTTGCTTGATCCTTGCTTGCTTCAATTTTAAAAGAATTCACTAGCCAAATGCTTTATGTTGTACCAAGTCATAGCATCACAAATAATTAATAAGGATAATAACAAGAAGGATTATAGTCATAATGCTGTTTCACATTTTAGTTGATTTGTTTTCCTAAATTTATAAAGGTGGATATTGACTCCTTTATGCTGTCATCCCAAAGCAGTGATTTTTTTTGACAGAGATTCACATTTTAAGGTAAAACTTAAAATGTAGAGTTTAGATCTGATTTTATACTGCAACTAAAGCTCTGTGAACGAATGCAGAAATTTCTCTGTGAGCGAAGATATGAAAATATAAGTAACGACATCGTTAGCAAGCAGACAGAGGAAAAAATAAATCAACATTCAAGCCAGAATAAAAAGTAGTAAGATAAAACAGTCTGATTTCAAAATAATTGTAATTCACTGTTCTTTTCTGCCTAGTTTTCTCCTCAGCTTCAGAGATAGGTAATTTTCTAGGTGCCCAAATAGTGACTTTTTTTTAGGTGATAATAGACAGAAGTAACAGGGACATTGCCTGTGCCTGTGGACTGACTATGAAGTGGCTTAGACAATTCATTGGCCCCTATATATTTTACTTTTAGGTAGGTTTCACATATGTCCACGTGAACAACTTTTCCCCTGGATTTAGTTTAGGAGAGTATAAAAAGGGAATGTGGGTAATTTGGGCATTATCTGAATTTAGTTCCAGTTGAAGCAATTTGCAGGTGAAACTATTGTATAACAGATTCTGTAAAATGTGAGATAAAACAGAATTTAGGAAGTATATAAAAAAAAACAAAAAACAAGAACATGGCTGAGTTTATAAGATACAGACACCTGGGCAAGTCATTGTAAGAGCTCTTTTAGTTAATGAAAGAATTAGGTAACTTGCCTAGTAGCATGCATTTTTTGTCACCTTAAATATCTAAAACAGATCAGTTGACCTCAACATTAGAAGACCGTATTTCTCTTAATTTACAAAAAGGAGAGTCCAGGATTATTGATTTTGATGTACAAAACTAAAGTTGAATTCTATTGCATAAGTATGTTTATATAGTCCTATTAAAATGCAGAAGGCTATCCAAGACATCTACACAATATTGACAGATATGGCACAGGACCTGAAAGTAATCTGATGAAAGAGAAAAAAATCAGTCCTCAAATTTGTCGCAATGTAAAATTCTAGCTATGAGGTATTTTTATCAGTGGAGTCAGCTGACAAAAAGTTGATCAAATAGATCTTAAGTGTCACTAATGTACTAGCTATTACTACAGTTTAGGGTGAACTGAATATGTATTTCTGGAACAGAAGTGCCCCATGGCTGGGATTCCTTTGCCAGGATTAAAGGTCAGGCTGACCACATTTAGAATTTACTTCACCATAAACTTGTGTTTTGTCACTTTGCTTGCTTTTCCTTCTAATTTTGCAGATCTAACATCAGCTATGGCCATTTAAGTCAGACAAAATTTCCTTTCAGAATTGTGTGTATACTTTTGTAACTGACAGGAATATATAATGAACTTTCTGAACTTAATTTCTGTGTATGATTGGAAGTACTGCTTTTCAGAACATCTAATGGCCAACTTCCATGTTTCACAAATGCAAATAGTTTTGCTTACCTGAACTGTAAATTATTTGTATGAAAGCTGACTAGAAATTGCTAGCAGGAATTGTCATTACATCTTCACATGCTTGAGCTTGCTTGGACGTAGCATGTGCATGCTTAGGTCCTGTGTATTTCTCAGATATCTTCTTTCCCTCTAGTTTCCAACAGAAGTTTAAGAAGTTACTTCTGACAATTACAACATATGGAACGTGATTTAGTTGCCGAAGCATTGGCAGCCAGTACTATTTGAGATTCTCTGGGATATTCAAGAGAATTGCACAGGTCTGGCACATACAACACAAGAACAGAGCTTATGAGGATAAAAATACATTTTCTTCCAAGATGGCTGCTGAAAAATCACATTGAAAAAAAAAATAAAATCCTAAATGAAGCACACATTTCACATGCAGAGTTTTACATTTTATCACTTTATATCCCATTTGGTAATCACACCTCTCTCCCCTTTTCTCCCCTGTCCTCTTTACACTGCCAAAGTAAAGTTATCCTTTGTCTGGGCGATATATTGGCTGTTGACATTTGTGAAGTAAGACAACTCTTGTAATTTCAGAACTTCAGGCTGTGTAATATAGTGTGCCTGATCTTCATACTGCACAGACTTGATTCTTACCCTCTGACAACTTTGACACTGGTGTTGCATCACTTAAATAGAGAGAATTTCTCTGGCAACAATGCATAAAACTACATAATAGTGACTGCAACAGCCACTGGCCAAAAATCTAATGAGATGATACAGGGATAAAAAACTCAAGGCAACTGAAATGAGGGTATTAGTTCTTGTCCTATTGTATGTTTTCATAAAAAGAAATCTTTATGAGAAAGAATTACTTCAAAATTATCTCATGGCTAGTGGATATATAACTGTCCTGTGTACTTTAAAATATTAATTTCTCATTTCAAACTTATTCTAATTTTTTTTTCCCACTATCTCAAATGGTGGAAGAAACTCACTGAAGACATAGGTACTACTGGGAGTTGGTACCGCTAATCAGAAAGCATCAAGGATAGAGCACAAACAAGCAATTGTTTTTATATTGCATTAAATCATATTTTGTGTCCCTGTCAAATCTCAAAACTACACATGCCAGTTAATTGATTTTATTTAGCATACACGTAGTAACTAAACGTGGTTTTAAAATCATATAAACTACCTAGCACAGGAAAATAATGATGATGGTTATTGTGGTAAGTCTTTGGAGTCTATCAAGACCACTAAAAAGAGGTAGCTGTTGCTAACATATACCCATCCAAAATGTATTTGTATATGATTAGAGTGAGATGTGTTACCTAAGCCAGCGCTTGGAGGCACAAGCACTCACTTCCTAGCCACTTCTATGGCCTCTGAAAATTACCCAGGTGAGGCCTCTGGTAGTCTCTTTCCAGGCAATTTCGATGTTTTCTGGTTTCTACTGGTTCACCACTTCTTCAAGGACAGCTAATACTAATTTTACAAGTTTTATGTCTTCCTGTCTTCCAGAACCAGATAGCTTTAATAGCAAAACTGCAGATTTATTTCATAAATTTCAGGTCACACTTATAATTACATTCCTAGAAACAGATTGGAGAATATAGATACATATATAAAAATGTAGGACTAGTTTAACAGGATTTCTTAACTGATGTGGTAGCTGATGTGGTATCGCAGTATCACAGTATGTTAGAGATTGGAAGGGACCTCAAAAGATCATCTAGTCCAATCCCCCTGCCGGAGCAGGAACACATAGATAAGGTTACACAGGAACGTGTCCAGGAGGGTCTTGAATGTCTCCAGAGAGGGGGACTCCACAACCTCCCTGGGCAGCCTGTTCCTTTTCACCTAAACTTCCTTCAGTGTCACAATTTCATCCTCAGAATCCTGTACTGCATTTTTAATAAAGTAGCTATCTTAGAAAAAAATATCTGGTCCTGACCAACAAGCATCTCACAACAAAGCCAAAAAATATCAGTCATATATAGTAAAATCACAATACAGAGATAGAGAGATGCTCACGATAAATTCCCTTCAACAAAATATGATCCTGTATACTTTGACCATTCCTAATTTTGACAGGGTCTTAGGTCATATAGTCTTTTTAGCTTTATGAATAGTCAAGGATAGCACCAGTTTTGGTCAGTTTGTGTCAGCTGACAGAACTTCACCATTATCATGAGCCTGAGGTCTAACAAGCTCCATTAAAAGTACTTAATCAGTAATTCATCTGCAAGTCACCACAAAAAAAATTATCTTTTTAGTCGGTTATCACAAGATGACAGTTGAAATTAAAGTATCTAGCTGCAAAGCTCACCAGGTGCTATGCCGCTTTGAAGCTGCATAAACATTTCTTCTGCCTATGCAAACATTTGAGAATCCATCATAAAAGTACTTTTATTTCATAATAGGTTTTGCAATGCTCACATCTGCCTGACCATTTTGTTTTAGAGACTGACAGACCTGATATTGCTCTGCGGGTAAATCAACAACTGCATTGTTTTCCAGTAAATGGTACTTTGCCTTGCCACCAGGAGAAGCAAAAGTCAAATATTATAGGCTAAAATTTTGTATTATACCCTTTACTGTAGGAATTAAGATGGAATTCCTGTTTTTGTTCTCATAATATGCCATATTTTACCATAGCCTTTTCAAAACCTTATTCTATGATTCTATTATAACGTACCACATAATCTATCACAATTTATATTAAAGGCTTTGTTATTCCAATGCTACTTTTTGTATCTAGGCCCTAATTTGGGCTACAGTTTTGTAAGATTTTTTAAACATGTTGTGCAGACTTTAGTTTGTTACCCTATTTATTTGTGCTTGGTGAAACTCCATGCTTTGTGTCACATAAGCTAAAGCAGATCTTTTCTTCTTGACTTGCCCCTTCATCTTTTCATGTTTATCTGTCTAGGTTATAGTTCTTCAGACAGAAACTCTGATTTTTTTACATTCTGTAAAGCGATTAGTATGAGTCGCTTATTGAATAAAACATATTCAGAGCTTATACAATTTTATACTAAATGGTGTTTCTTTTTTTTTTTAAACAACATTCTTGAAATAACACTCACCTCTTAGGATGTCAAAATAATGATCAGTCTTCTTTGAAATGGTAAAAGAAGCAATTCTAATAGTAGTTTATATGAACTTGTTTTCAGTGGTCAAAAATGAATAAAGGAATTAGTTACACAACAAAACTTGAGTGAGAACCAGTTCTAAAACTTACAGAATCAAGATAACTGCAGTGATGAAAACAGAGGTGCTTCTACTCAGGTATGCCACAAGGCACTCATTACTTTATTGTCATGTATTGGTCACTAAGTAGTAATAAAAGGTCTTGTTCTGCCTTAGATGAAAGTTGTCATGCAAAAAAGTAATCATGGAATTCTTATGATGCTTTTACTTTTACTCAGAACTGAGACCATAATATTACTTGTAGCTCAATCACATGTAATGAATCATCAATAAATGAGGGTAAAGTTAATGTAAGATTGTGACAGGACAAAAGATAAGAGTTCAGGAGTCCCAACTGAAGGAAACCTGAGAAGTGGAGAGCTGACAAGATACAGCTCCTGTGAGTAATTAATTTCCAATGCTTTAATAACCATGATACAAAAAAAAGAAAAAAAAAAAAAAAGACTTTCCCATCTACTTCGGAAACCGAAGGAAATTTTATCATTGACTGAAATAGGCTTTGATGAGGTTATAATCTGTATAATTTGCATTGTAATTTTTTTGTATGCTCCATGCTACATGTTGAACTGGATCAGAAACACAAGAAAATTAAAAACATTGAGGGAGTCCACTTGTGCCCTGTTCTTTCTCTGCTCCAAGCAAGAATTTTCTTAGCCTGCATGCGAAGACAGATATAGGGACATAAAAATCTACATATATGTGTATGTACAGGTTTAGAAACAGGTATATATTTGACTGTACTAGTCATTCATCCATTGAAATACGTATCTTATGCAGTTACCATCAAACTGATGACACATAATCAAGAAAAAATAACCTAGGTTCTATCTTCTTTTTCTTGAAAAGACATTATTTCTGTAATGCTTCTTCCCCAAGAGAACTGTCATGGGTAAGGAAGTCCTTTTTAGAGAATTCAGGGGTACTTTATTTTTATGCAGAATGAGGCAGAAGCGTGATAAAAAGTTTCAGCTGGAAGTTACTGCAGACCTTTTATGAGATTTCCTTGTCTGTCTTCTCTCACTGACTAGAAAATAACATTTCCATAATGTATTGCTTTCTTGTATACTTGTATCTGAAGATATTTTTAAAGTAGCTTTCAACAGAGTATTTCTTTCCAGACTTACATATCACTGATGCTTTTCCTAGTTTATTGGAAAGAATGATATTCCAATATGCTAGCTAGAAGGAGAATTGCCATTCTGAAAATATTGAAACAGAACAGAAATTCCTGCTAATACACCATTTCTACAAGCAGTCTTACAGATATAGTAAGGGTGAGATGAATCTTAAATGACAGCAAGTAACCATGAGGAAATGCAACTATCACAACTATCTGTACTTCTCATTGTTTTCTAGATGAATAGCAGCTAGACAGCATGATTAAACTAGCTTTTCTTCTTACTGGAAAGCTGCAGGTAAGCTGGTAGAAATCTGGAACTTTGCAAAGGCTGCGTCTATGACTATGTGAATAATCCTGTGAGTCCATAAAAGCTTGTAACTTTCAGATTGAGAATGATTTAAGAAAATAAATACTGAAAAGAGACTGAATGTTTCTTGGCTTGAGTATCATAAATAATTCTACCTGGAAGTTAGCTTTTATGCATTTCTACATAAATATAGGCCACATTTCAAATGTACAAGTGTTTATGCTTTTACTGTATCTACTCTTAAAATAGTGTCTGTACAAAGAGATCTGCCTTTTTCTCTATAGGGCTAATGAGCTCTCATTTCTTCAAAATGTATAGTAAATTGGGTAGAAGAATACTTTCAGCAATTTGGCATGTCATGACTTAATGTTGAATCCTATTTAATTTACCTCTGCAAATAGCTGACTGAAATGACATATGCCCAAATGAAAAAGGAGAGCCTACTAGAAAGAATCTCCTGGGTCACAGTCTGGACTCCATTGTTACAATTACTAATCATGTCCTGTCCTTTTCTTAAATGTGTTGCAATCCCTCGTTCATTCCATTGGAATGCAATTAGAAAATCTCTTTGTTTTGATCACTAGGAATCTTCTTATAATTTCCAACCAGTTTATTTTGATTCATCATGATGCAAACTATGCTCCTTAGCTGCAATATCTCATTTCTTCCCTGGTATTTATATTCTCTATAGATACAAAAATCAGAGCTCACCCTTTGTTTTACTAAGCTTTTAAACTTCTTTTCTTTTGAGGATCCCTGTTCCTTTCATAAATTCAGTTATCTTTCTCCATAACTCCTCAGTATCTTCTCTGTTTCTCTAAGTTAAGAGTGTCCCGTATGATACAAGTAGTGTTTATCCTTCTGATAAATATCCCTTCTGATACATCTCAGGGTGTGCATTTGCTTTCCCAAGCCCTCGCCAATTGAGAGTTTTTCATCATACCAAGTTTAGAGCAGCAGATGTAACTGGAGAGTGAAATGGTTCACCAGATCATGAGCATTCTCTTTTAGCCATATATGTGATGACAAGAGAGTGGTGGTATCCTTCTGGACATGCAGGACTTTTGCCTTGAACTGTTTCAGGTTAATTTCTAAGTCTCCAGGTGTAACAAAAGCCAGTACTTCTCTCAAGGAGTTTTCTTCCTGAAAATCTGTGGCATTTCCTAATGTATTTTATTGTTTTCATTCTTTTTGTTTTGGTTTGGTTTGGTTCATTTTTTTTTTTTTATTTTTTTTTACAATTCACATGAACTACTTTCAGTGCAATTTAAAGTAATTACACATTTCATCTTTATTAAGTAGAATTTTCTTAAAATTAATGTTTTAGAGATGAAAGTAAAACCTGACTACAAAAACCTGAGTTTTCTATTTTCGCTCCCACTTTTCAGTTGATAATTCATAAAATAACAGAATACCCAAGTTTTAGGAACTTTTCTATTAATAAATATTGGTTAATATTTTGACTTACTGAACTAAATAACTCAGTCATCTGTCTTTCACTAATAATCATGATAGTTCACAGTTATACAAAATAAAACCTACAGTGTGCAAAGGAGCATAGGAAAATGCATTTGCTTATGTTATGCTATTCTTCACATAGATATGTAGAAAGATTTATATAACCAGAAATCAATAACTTGTCTGTAAGCTTCTTTTGCCCATTAAATACATGTAAAACTCAAGGTATGAATTCTAGAGTCATTTTCTGGACAGATATTTTCTTGTCATAAATGAGGGCTTTGCCTAGAAAAGGCAAAGGTTAAGCTATCAATCAGCATGTAAGTTCAGATCCTTAGTGTTTGTGTATGTACTTCAAAGTCATTGGAGGCCACAAGCAACAAACAAGGCCTTATGATGCAGAATTGGGTGATACATTATATGAGAAATAGTGGAAAGTTGGAAAAAATATACCCTTATACAATTATTATTAGCATTCTTAAATACATTTGCTTTGAATATACTTTCTGTTCACTGTCTATAACTAAGGAAGAAATTTATTTGTAACAGAATAAAGAAAACATAAATGGAATAAGTTTGGGGTTTTGTCACAAGAGAGTTATATAGAAAATAGTAACTATACATTAAATCAAACTCTAAGTCATTTATGTTTCTGAATGTACTCTATTTCAGATCTTTCATTAGCTTTAACTTACCACCACTGTTTTGTCCATATAATTTTTGCTGCAAAAGTGCATTTTTAGGCTCCTAACTTCCTCATGACTTCAAAAGTAAATTCAGGTTAATATTTTAATGAATAATTAGGAACTAAAATATAATGTCGTTTGCACACCTGAATCGCTATCTTTTCATGAAAAGATGCTGCTCTCAGGAATTGCATTTATATTTGACTTCCACACAACTGAGTAAACCATCAGTGCTCAGCAGCCCAGAGGGAGCAGCAGGAGGCATTGGTAAAATGTCTCACAGCAGATTACATTATTCTTTACATGGCGAACTGAGCAATCTGTCATGCCCCTTTAAGGTTTTTACTTGGCAGCTCTGTTAGCTACTGCTTAACAGTGGCAGAAACCTTATTCCGCCTATTCTTTGGACAGAGGTTGCCAGCAAGGAGCATACTTACAACAACAGAGGGGACATGATTTTAGGGAGTCTTTGTGTGCTTCCAGAAACAGACTCTTTATTGCTTCCTGTCTTAACTGTGTTTGGGGATCTAGCTCAAAACACATTATTCATGAAATGGTTTGTGTGTGTGTGTGTTAAATCAAATGAAAAGCTTCCCAGGAGAGGAAAGTGTCAGAATAACATATACTTATTATAGGAAAGGATACTATTAAGGAAAAGTTACCATATCTACATCCTTTTAACATTAGTCTGAGTAGCTCAACACAAACTGGAAGGTTGAAAAAAACAGGCAAGGGGAAAACTGAATGACTTTTCTTGGCGGAGTGTCTTTGGAAATCAGCTTTATGGAACCTCCAGAATTTCTCTGTATTGTGACTGCAATCAGAGAGGAATACTTACGAACAGTTTTTCAGATGCCAAATATATTACTGATGTTTATTACTACATGTGTATTAGAAGAGTACTAATTCATCTAAAATACATGGTTCATAATTTGTACAAATAATTGAAAGCTTTCTCTTTTGTTTACTGGGGAAGATTTGATGAATAACCTCAAATGAAACTACTTACATGTAATAAAATGTGTACTACTTAGAGACAATAAAATTATGAAATAACAATAAATTGTATTTTAAAAGATTAGGAAGAGTATTGTTGTTGACAAGAAAGATCCTTGGACTACTGAAATCAATGGGATTCAGCCATCAATTTTTTGGTCCATCCCCCACTTTCTAGCTCACAATGGAACTAGCAGTCCACAGTTTTGCAGCTAGTAGAACAATTTATGGAGTGCATGCAATTTACTGAAAAATTTTTCTGCATACATATACTTGAGATGTCAGTGTTACACTGGTCATACGTTTTACAAATACTGAGTATGTTAAGCTGAACAGAGTTCACTCAGATTTGAAAAACAGCAGACTTTTTTGGTGTGATTTTTTTCTGAGCTGAATAATTTCGTAGATTTTTTTAATTTACATGTTAGGAAAATTAATATGAAATGAAAGTCATGTTGTTTTTAAAATATGTCAAAGTACATTTTTTTATAATTATGTTTTGATTAGAAAAATACTGTGAATGATTGAAAAATGTAGTAATCCATATGATGCAAGATAAAATACAATCCTTGTAAGGCGAGGTTTGAGCCTCTGTACTTTCAGAATTAATGAAGACTGTTAGTAGAAGAGGTAAGCAGACTTTTTCACACATTCTTTTTTTCTGTTGGCTGATTTGTAGAAAAACTCTAAGAAGTCTCCAATGAAGTTTAAGTTGACAAGAAGATATTCTTTATTGCTGTGCCTGGAGCCACGGGGGATAATTCTTCTGAGCATGCCAGCACCTATAATGAATGCTCGGAACAATGCAGAGATATTCCAGCTGCTCCAGCCAATGAACCAGCTTCATTTGGAGCTCGGTTCAGATGCCTCTATACAAATGCCCATAACATGGGGAACAAACAAGACGAATTAGAGATGTGTGCTCGTCTACAGGGGTATGACATTATAGGAATCATAGAAACATGGTGGGATGGCTCCTATGACTGGAGTGTTGGAATGGAAGGTTACAGACTCTTTAGAAAAAACAGGCCTGGCAGGCACGGAGGGGGAGTTGCCCTTTATGTTAGGGATAGGTTGCTGTGTATGGAACTCTGTCTGGGGACAGGTGAGCAGATAGCAGAGAGCTTGTGGGTTAGGGTTAAAGGGAAAAGAGCGATGGGAGATAGTACTGTGCGGATATGCTATAGACCACCTGATCAAGAGGAATCTGCAGATGGAGCACTCCATAGACATATAGGAAAAGCCTCACGCTAACAGGCCCTCGTTCTCATGGGTGACTTCAACCACCCTGACATCTGTTGGAATGATGGTACGGCCCAGCACAAGCAATCCAGGAGGTTCCTTGATTGTGTGGAAGACAGCTTCCTTCTGCAAGTAATAGAGGAACCAACAAGGAGAGGTGCCGTGCTTGACCTTGTGCTCACCAACAGGGAAGGGCTTGTTGGAAATGTGGCACTCCAGGGCAGCCTTGGATGCAGCGACCATGAGAAGGTCGAGTTTGAGATCCTTAGGACAGTGAGAAGAGCGTTCAGCAAGCTCACTGCCCTAGAATTCAAAAAAGCAGACTTCAGCCTCTTTCAGGAACCTGCTTAGTAAGGTTGCATGGGATATAGCCCTAGAAGGCAGGGGGCCCAAGACTGTTGGTTGGTCTTCAAGGATCACCTGCTAAAAGCTCAGGAGTGTTGCATCCCAACTAGAAGGAAGTGCAGACGGAGGGCCAGGAGACCTCCTTGGATGGATAAGGAGCTCCTGAGGAAAATTCAAATGAAAAAAGAGCTTTATAGAAAGTGGAAGCAAGGACAGGCAGCCTGGGAAGAGTACAGGGTTAATGTCCGGGAAGCTAGAGACCAGGTTAGGAAAACTAAGGCCCAGTTAGAATTAAACTTGGCTAGGGATATTAAGGATAACATGAAGGGATTCTACAGGTACATAGCAAATAAAAAACAAATTAGGGAGAACGTAGGCCCCCTCAGGATGCTATCGGGTGAACTACCTACACAGGATTTGGAGAAGGCTGAGGTTCTTGTCCTGGGTTTAGCAGCAGCAGTCATTTTTTCTCCTTCTTGGTAGCTGGTGCAGTGCTGTGTTTTGACTTTCGGGCTGGGAACAAAGCTGATAAAAATGATGTTTTGGTTTGGCCAAGGACTTTGTGAGTCTCATGCTCTCCCAGGGAGGAGGGGAAGTGGGGAGGAAGCAGAGACAGGACACCTGACCCAAACTGAACAAAGAGGTATTCCATACCACAGCACGTCATGCCTGGGGGGAACTGGGAGGTACCCGGATGGACAGGGGGTCGGCCGGGTCGGACTGGTGGCTCGGCGCATGGTATTGTACTCCTTTCCTTTGCTATTTTCTCTTATCATTGTTGTCGTTGGTGGTAGCGGTGGTGATTCGTATTGTACATTAGTTGCTAGACTGTTCTTATCTCAGCCCGTGGGAGTTGCATTCCTTCGATTCTCCTCCCCACCCCTCTGGGAGCGGGGAAAGGGGGCGGCAGCCCCTGGGGAAGGGGGGGGGGCGGACTAACGTGGGCCTCGATTGCTTCCAGCCTGGCACCACTCACTGGGAGTAAGTGCACAAGCTGTCTTGGTTGGGTTAAACCACGACAGTTCTGAATGACTTCTTTGCCTCGGTCTTCTCTAGCAAAGGCTCTGACCGCACCACCCAAGTCTTGGAAGGCAGACGCAGGGACAGTGAGAATGAAGACCTTGGGCCCACTCTAGGAGAGGAATTGGTTCGAGACGATCTTAAAAAATCTGAACGTGCACAAGTCCATGGGTCCTGATGAAATCCCTCTGCGGGTCCTGAAGGACCTGGCAAATGAAGTTGCTAAGCCACTGGCCATTATATTTGAAAAATCATGGCAGTCAGGTGAAGTTCCCGACGACTGGAAAAAGGGCAGTATAACCCCCATTTTCAAGGAGGGGAAAATGGATGACCCAGGGAATTACAGACCAGTCAGTCTCACCTCTGTGCCTGGCAAAATCTTGGAGCAGATTCTCCTGGAAGGCATTCTAAGGCACATGAAAAACAACAAGGTGCTTGGTGACAGCCAGCATGGCTTCACTAAAGGGAAATCCTGCCTGACCAATTTGGTGGCCTTCTATGATGGGGATACAGAACTGATGGACAGTGGTAAAGCAGTTGATGTCATCTACCTGGACTTGTGTAAAGCGTTCGACACTGTCCCACACGACATTCTTGTCTCTAAATTGGAGAGACATCAATTTGATGAATGGACCACTCGGTGGATGGATGGCAGCACACAAAGAGTTGTGGTCAATGACTCAATGTTCGGCTGGAGACCAGTTATGAGTGGTGTCTCTCAGGGATCAGTGTTGGGACCGGTCTTGTTTAACATCTTCGTCGCTGACATGGACAGTGGGATTGAGTGTGCCCTCAGCAAATTTGCCGATGACACCAAGCTGTGTGGTTCGGTTGATATGCTGGAGGGAAGGAATGCCATTTAGAGGGACCTTGACATGCTTGTGAGGTGGGCTGATGCCAACCTCATGAAGTTTAAGCATGCCAAGTGCAAGGTCCTACACCTGGGTCGGAGCAATCCCAGACACAGCTACAGGTTGGGCAGAGAAGAGATTCAGAGCTGCGGAGAAGGACTTGGGGGTGCTGGTCGATGAGAAAATGAACATGAGCCAGCAGTGTGCGCTTGCAGTCCAGAAAGCCAACCGTATCCTGGGCTGCATCAAAAGGAGTGTGACCAGCAGGTTGAAGGAAGTGATCCTGCCCCTTTATTCTGCTCTCGTGAGACCTCACTTGGAGTATTGTGTGCAGTTCTGGTGTCCTCAGCATAAAAAGGACATGGATCTGTTGGAACAAGTCCAGAGGAGGGCCACGAGAATGATGAGGGGACTGAAGCACCTCCCGTGTGAAGATAGGCTGAGAAAGTTGGGGCTGTTCAGCCTGGAGAAGAGAAGGCTGCGTGGAGACCTCATAGCAGCCTTCCAGTATCTGAAGGGAGCCTATAGGGATGCTGGGGATGGACTCTTCATTAGGGACTGTAGTGATAGGACAAGGGGTAAAGAGTTAAAACTTAAACAGGGGAAGTGTAGATTGGATATAAGGAGGAAATTCTTTCCTGTTAGGGTAGTGAGGCACTGGAATAGGTTATCCAGGGAGGTTGTGAATGCTTCATCCCTGGCAGTGTTCAAGGCTAGGTTGGACGAGGCCTTGGGTAATATGGTTTAGGGCGAGGTGTCCCTGCCCATGGCAGGGGGGTTGGAACTTGAATGATCTTAAGGTCCTTTCCAACCCTAACTATTCTATGATTCTATGTCTTGCCTAAGCACCAAACAAGCTGTGACTATATAGTCATCAAACATACATATTCATTATATTATATGCATATTCATAAAGCTACTTATACATTACATCATTCTTCTAGAAAATACCTCCTGCATGTGCACAATAATGTGGTAGTGATCTTTGAGACCACCGGTGGTCCTTTCTTCATTATCTTCCTCTTCAGCACTTCGTCCTTTGGCTGAACTTTGGAGTTGGCCAGCCTTGTTGTTCGTTTGCCTGCTGGTTCTGACTAGTTTCCCTAAATATTAACTGAAGAGTTCTCTTCTTTATAATTTTTATAGATTCCACCTGGAGTCCAAGTTGCTTAGTCACAAGCAAAATGTTCATTCTATTTACAACGAGCTGTCCTTCAGCCCTTCTTGTTCTTTCCCCATCTCAAGGCTTGAATCAGATATTCAAGATATCCTACCTTTATAGATACAGATATGTTAGAAAACAAAGAATCATCTTCAGTTCAAGACTCCAGTTCAAGTCGTCATCCAATTCAGTGTACGTTCTCCTATGGCTTGTTACCTATGTGTGTCACAGTGATGCTCTCTATTAGAAACATATTAGAATTATCAGTTCCACTCTACAGAATGGGAACACAGATAGAAATGTTAAACTTTCAAAGATGAAGGACTCTGCAGTAGAAAAGAAAATTTAATCCAAATTGCCATCACAGAGGGTTAATACAGTAACTACTCGTCAATCTTTCCTCTCTAGAAGCTCTTACCCTGTAATTTCTGTAACTTCCTGTTGCCTGAACGACTCCCTACAATTTAAAGGCTTCCAGCTTGTCTTTCCAAGCACAGATTTAGCAAGGAATGAGAGAGAAGGAATTTTACAGGGATATAGGGCCTTCAGAGCCTCTTTCAGGGAGTGTGGCAGCATATCTGTTGCAGTTCTGCAGCTACTGCACTTTATCTCATCCCCTCAGTCATGTTAAGGCAGCATGCACATCTGTTTTCCAGATTCCCAAGATTGTAACATCTCTTTTCAGAGCTGCAGCTCTTCAGAGATCCAAATTTGTTTTTGAAAGTTCTGCGCTGATTTCATATTCTCATCTCACAGTGGCTGGAGCTTTTTTTGTGTGCATCTGTGAGTATGTGTGTGTCCTGGTTTCAGCTGAGATGGAGCTAATTTTCATTTTAGTAGCTGGTATAACGCTGTGTTTTGGCTTTAGTCTGTGAACAAGATTGATAATGCACTGATGTTTTAGTTGCTAAGTATGCTTACCCTGATCAAGAACTTTTCAGTCTCTCAGCTCTGACAGTAAGGAGAGGCACAAGAAGCTGTGAGGGAGCAGAGACAGGACACCTGACCCAAACTAGCTGAAGGGGTATTCCATACCACATCACATCATTCCCAGTACACAAACTGGGGGAGTTGGCTGGGAGGGGCTGATCGCTTCCGGGGGACAAGCTAGGCATTGGTCAGTGGGTGATGAGCAATTGTGTTCTGTGTCACTGCTGGGATTTTGGGGGGATTTTTGTTGTTTTTTCTTTTTTTTTTTTATATTTTCTCTCTTTTTTTTTTATCTCCCTTTTCATTACTAGTTTCTATTAGTATTAGTATTATACTTTGTTTTAGTTACTAAACTGCTGTCTTGGGTTCTGGAGTAGCAGTCATTTTTCTCCTTCTTAGTAGCTGGTGCAGTGCTGTGGTTTCAACTTTCAGCCTGGGAACAGCGCTAATAACACCGATGTTTTTAGTTGCTGCTCAGTAATGTTTACTCTGACCAAGGACCTTCTGAGTCTCATGGTCTGCCAGGGAGGAGGGGAAGCTGGGAGGAAGTAGAAACAGGACACCTGACCCAAACTAACCAAAGAGGTATTCCATACCATAGCACACCATGCCCAGTATATAAACTGGGGGCAGTTACCCGAAGGGGTTAGATCACTTCTCAGTCAGGCTGGGTATTGGTCGGCAGGTGGTGAGCAATTGTATTCTCTTCCCTTGTTATTTCCCTTATCGTTATTATTATTGGTGGTAGCAGCAGTGGTTTGTGCTATACCTTAGTTACTGGACAGTTCTTACCTCAACCCATGGGAGTTACATTCTTTTGATTTTCCTCCCCATCCCTCCTGGAGCAGGTGGTAAAAAGGGAGGAGTGAGAGAGTGGCTGAGTGGTTCTGAGGTACGGCTGGGCTTAAACCACGACATCCGCTCTTATCTCAGCCCATGGGTTTTATCTTTTTTTCTGATCTCCTCCCCATCCAACTGGGGGCAGTTTAGTGAGTGTGCAGCTGTGTGGATGCCAGCTGAAGTTAAATCACAGCAATCCTTTTTGGTGCCCAGCATGGGGCCTGAATGGTTTGAGATAACAACAGATTTGATTGGAATGTGCTAGATCAAATTTATAGCTGTTATTTCTGTTTAGCTAACAATTGTCAGGCTTCTGTGCTTCCCATGGGGCTTGCTGCCTTACTGTATATTAGAGCCTAGTTCTCATTAGTGGCTGATTTTGCTTTCACCCCTTGCTGTACTGACGTACAGCTTATCATCAAACTCTGCTGCGGCTGGGAACAGTTTGATAACAGCGATGGTGATGTGCCTGGGCTGTGGCATCTTTGTGGTTTGAGTTGCTTTATTGAACAGGCTGGGAATTCCAGTGTGAATTCGAGTTGAAGGGACTGTGACCAGTGGATGAGTCACTAAAACATCTGTCACGATGGATAAGCCTATGCCAGAGCAGGTACCTCTCAAAGCACCTGTGGCCGTGATTGTGTCTGTGCCACAGCAGGTATACCTTTGAAGGGACTGCAGTCCAAGGATAAGTCTAAACTGGAAAAGGTACTCCTAGAAGCATGAGCTGTATGCTGGAATATTTCAAAATACGCATCCATGGACAAGCTCACAACAGAGCAGGTACACCCCTGGAGGGACTGCAGCCATGGGTAAGGCTATGTTGGAGCAGGTTTACTTCTGAAGGGACCGTGCCTGTGGTTAAGGTTAGACTAGAGCAGATATATCTTTGAAGGCATTGTGGTCCGTGGATTAGGCCATGCTGGAACAGGTGCACCTCAAAGTGACTGTGGTTTTGGATAAGTCTATGCCACAGCAGGTATACCCCTGGAGAGAATGGCTCATAGATAAGGCTCCACTTGGAGCAGGTACACCCCTAAGGGACTGCAGCCTGTAAGTCCAAACTTGTAAAGAAGGAGGAAAGCATTAAGAACATGACCATGGAAAATTAAACATCTAGTAGCAGTAAAGCGAAAGGAGAAAGTGTACTAAATGAGGATAGTTACCAGGATACATTTGCAATGTTCCAGATGTAAAACTTGAGTCCCTTCCAAACAGATCATGTGTTATTAAAATAACATTTACTTATTTTTCCCAAGAGATACCTAAGAGATACTCAGTGGGACATTGTTGTGAAGCTGAAAGTCCAGACAAAGAGCTTTTCTGAAGATCTGCCCTATTTACTGGGAGAAAATTCTGGTGTTGTATTTACATGTTTATGTTCTTTTTTCCACTTCTTGGTGCTCTGGTTTTCCTTCTGCTGCTTCTGGTAGAAAAGAAAGAAATTCTTGTTCTTGCTATAAATGCATCATTACACTGTATTTCAAAGGAAAAACCAACATTAGGCTGGCATGTTATATTAGTAAGGGCAAGGTTAAGTAAGTTTAAAGAGACACTGTTTATTAGCCTGAAGTGAATTACCATGGAGAAGATGGATTTCTGCCCAGAGACAAAAAGCAGCTACGATACCTCCTTGGTTATGCTGTTTAATTATGTGGAAATCTTACTACTAATTGTGTGGGTTTGTTAATTTGATAAAATTGGAAAGTTATAGGCAATGTATTTTTTTTGTAGTAAACAAATAAGTAAATATTTAATCCTGAATCCTGGGTGAGCAGTATCTCAGAAGACAGAAAAGCTGTGACAAAACCAAAGCTATAGATTCTGGCTATTACCTAGCATAAGCATATTCCACATAGCATTACAAGCTTTGGTCAGCTGCTTTCAATCAGAAATAAAGCAGAAAGACCACTGATCATATTTTCAAAATTATTTATGAGTTCTTGAGGAAAGCTTTTATGAGTTTTTGAGTCCATATTAGCACTCTTGAATGCCTGAGGTGTCTACGGCACTGATCTCCACATGCCAGTTACATTTCAGTTTGTTGACTTATGTTTTAATTTGATGCCTTCTGGTTTCTTGGGGGGGGGGTGTTGTTTGGTTGTGGGTTTTTTTGTGACAATCAGTTCTCCTGTTCTCTGCTAATCCATAATTTATATCACATTTGCATGGCCATCAAAGGTATAAAATTTATTGCATGAGCTGATTGTAAAGAGGTTGCTGAATTTCAGTTATCAAACAACACAGTTATCCACATAGCTTTAAAGTTCTAATACAATGTGATAAACTTGACCTAGAGTTTTGATCAAACTTGAACTTGCAAGGTAATCCCGGGGACCAGATCCCTGACCTTGTATTGAAGCTAGTATTTAAGGAAGAGATTCGTCTATGTACCTCAGGGAAATTACTTCAGAATTTGTTTACTTTGAAAGTGTGGATATGTGGTTATTTATAGCTATTCCCTTTGCCAGTAGAGCAGGCAGTTTGGTAGAATGCATTCAAGAATGACAATAAAATGCAATGAACATCAGGAAGACATCTGCATGTTTCCTTGTCTCCATGTGTACCTATCGCAAGAATATTTACATTTCTCTTCATTGGTATCTCACTATATTTTTTTCTCTTGCTCTCTTACACAACACATGGGAAAGGGTTGCATCTACTCTTGATTGCATAATCATTATAATTAGTCCCTAACCTCATCAACCAAGAGGCTGTACACATAATCTCCAATTTGCTAAGCACAAAATTTATACCTCAGAATTGTTCTTTATTCAAATAGTATTTTGCCATTATCATCTTTCATTCCGAAGTTATCACTTGTTTGTTGCAAGTGAACCTGAGCTGTTCCAAGGGCTGGTGTTCAGGAACGAGTAGTATCTGCTCTAAAGAGCTGTGCTATACTATAGCACAGTGTATTACTAAGTAATCCTGGTCAGGAGGAAAAATAATTAAGTTAGTGAAGCCGCTAAATCTATGCTATATATTGTTTCAGTGTGCTACCTCAGACAAAATTTATCCTATCCCTATGGACCAATAGTCTTCTCCATGTATTTGATTTAAAGCTGTCCAGAGGACTAAGCAAGTCCTACTCACGTGAGCACATATTTGTTCATCTGAAGGAGACATTCTATTTCAGTATCCTCTGTAAGGTATCTTGCTTGCACTCTCTGAAACCATTCTGCAAAACAAAATAATTTGAAGAAAACAGAATGCTTGAGGAATTTTCTTCAAAATGATCCCACTGAACCAAAACCCAAATGCAAATACAGTCAGAATCTTCCAGGTCATGTTATAAGTAACATTATACACCATACTGCTACACCAGCATTATCCGCATTATCATGTGCTTTTAATGTTAATTATAAAAGTATTAATCTTCTCAGCTGTAAATTGTGGAATCTGATAGCCACACCTCTGAATCACTATATGTGTTCAAAATTTTTCACGAACCGAGACAGACATAGACTTTATTTTATTTAGAAATATTGAAGGAAATAGGTAGAAACTGTCTCTATTACAGGCTAGTCCTCTAAGGCTACAAAGTTTTTTAATCCTTCCTTTCTGCTAACAGTCTTTTCCTTCATCGTCACATTGTACACATGGTGAACTTTGATTCTTGAGCAGCTGGATGGAAACACCGTTACCATAAAACAAAACAAACAAACAAACAAACAAAGAAAAACAACATGAATCAGGCAGCATTTTTAATGAATCAGGAACAAAGAAATACTCAGTATTCTGCCCACATCATACAACAAACAAGTAACATATGCTCACAAGAAATAATGGTGTGAATCATTAGTCACAAAATAGTTCACACAGGAGATACATTAACATTCGAAATTTAGATGGATTACAAAATAAGCTAATTAGTAACATCACCTAAAGTGGCAAAAGAAGGTTCAGGAAGGTTCCAGATAAATGGAGAAACTGAGCAAGAAGAAGCCTTATAAAAAACCAGAAGAGAGCATCATGACGTAAAAGCTACACTACAAAGTGTAATTTTTGCCTTTTCTCACTAGAGGAAGTCTTAATACTCCTTACTAGAGTGCTCTGCAAATGCAGTGGCTAGAAGCAATATATCAAAGAAATGTTTATCTTATTTGGGCATGTGTTTTGTCATTTTTTCAGGTCTCCTTATGCATTGGTTAATTTTCTGTACATATGGCAAAACAAAAACAAAAACAAAAACAAAAACAATTGCTTTGTAGTGAAGTTGAGCAACAAGCAAAAGAGAGCATGTTTGTTGAGTACTGAATTACATTGTCATTTGTACTAAGAGTTAATAAAGCTTTATGCAGTAACAGCCTCCTTGCCATTATAGACTCCATTTTATTATGATGTAGATGCCTTATCAACCATGAAGTCACTGTCAGCTGTAACCTGCTACTAGTTAATGGCGGAACATGTGATTCTATTTCCTTTAAAAGCACTCATCTACAAATATCACTAACAACTACAAGTAAAAGAAAAGAGTTTTCTTTGCAGTAAGTCATCACTTTGGAATTTTCTGCATTTTCCCACTAGCATTCTGCTGGGGAGACAGAAAATAAAAGAATCCTTGCAAATAATTAAATATCAGTAATTAGTTATGAGGAGAACATAGTAGCATACTTCCAGAGTATAAATGCATTGTATATCTTGCTAATTTTGCTTTATTTTTTAATTTTATTTTTATACCTTGTACTCAAGCCTGAGTTCCCATATAATTTTAACTGAATCAGTAGAAAATAATTAAATGCCTTGTAAAATCTGTGCTTAGTGGGGTTTTTTTGTTTTTTTTTATTGTTTGTGTTTTTGTTTGTTTGTTTGTTTTAAGAAAAAGACCAAATACTTAGGTGCAGAAAAGAATTGCATTTACTTCCATTTATCACCTTTTGACCCGACCTGTAAAGGACTTGTAAAGATGCCACCATGAATTCCCATACTATGCAAAATGTATTTTTAATCTCTTCAAATCCACTTTTCTTAACAATGATTTTCATTGATCTTTATATCTAATATCCAGCAAGATGGAAGAAGAACAGCATTATTTTATTTTGTCCACAATTTGTATAATTAATTTTTCTAAAGCTTCATATACCTGACATGGCAGATTCCTACAGTGACACAACTAGCCTTTATGTCTGCATGTTGTAAGTAAATTTCTTCTTTACAACCTCTCAGGTGGCAAGACTAATTCACCCAACTGGGAAAACCACTGAATAATATCTTTACCCAGAAAATGTGAGGAAAAAAAAAAAAAAAAAAGAACTTGTGGCACAGTGCACAGAGACTTCTGTTAATAGCTTAGGTAGATCATCAGTTAATAAACATGCAGACTGCACTTAAGTTCATTTCAGAAGAATTCTGATGCCAAGTCATATATATACAGAGCAGCTGGAGGTTAGGGCATGACAAAGAGATGACTCCGAGTTGCTACAAGATCTCGGTTGATTTGACAATCTGATAACTGAAGAGTACAGAGAAGAAAGACTAAAGCCAAACCTTAGTCATATTATATGATAGTCAGATAGTTATAAGGTAAATCACATTACCTTTTGCCATAATGCAAATCACATTACCTCTTCAGAGAGAGCAAAATCAAATGTTTTTTTAGTATGACTAATACTCCGGAAGTACTGGCTTCTGAAGGTAGAAATAGTTCTAATATAGTAGCTTAGTGGAAGTGATAAGAGTATGGTAAAAATTAAGCTAAGATCAAACAGACAAGGCATAAAAAAAAGCTCCCCCCAATAGGAACAGAAGCATGAACAGTAAGGCAGCAATGTAGGGTGGCCTTTCTAGTCAAGCTGCATCTTCAGGTTCAACCTTCTGCTTCAAAGTTACAAAGTTATTTCTTTGCATTTTTAATATAATTTTCCTTATGCCCTGAAATATTATAGAAACTTCAGTGAGATGATAAATGTTTTCCCAAATGAGCAGTGATCCAAAACATAAAGCACTGGTCAATGTAAAAGTGACACCAATGTACTGTCAGAAATCCTTAAGGCAATTTTTTCATGAGGAATATATTTCTTGGCAGTCTTAGACCAGACAGAGACCTTTAAATGACCTTTACACAGGTTCCCAAACAGATTTTATCCTCTTTCAATCATTACAGTGGAAGACTGATGTTTCATTAGCATCCAGATTAAATTTTAATGTGAAGTTTGGGTCACTTTCTGAAACAGTAATTTTCATTGTCAGTACATTTTTAAAGTCCTTTGTAAAGACAGTTATCTCTTTCCTCTGTATAAAATAGCCTTCCTTTCAGTGCAGTATGTTAGTGAAAAAAAAAAAAAGGAAAGGATTAATGATATATCCTCAAAGTCTCCAAATTCCCTTTTTCATGCATAGCAAAATCTGAGGTCCAAAAAGACTCTATTTTAAAATGTTCTCTGAAGAAATATTGAGAATATATTAATACAAATTTTGAAATCACTAGAGGTCCAGTTTTCCAAGTAATCAACCTGAAAATGTACAGAATATTCTGATGTATTACAGCCAGATTTAAAAAATTGGTCAGATGTCCACAGATATTATTGGTGTCTATGAGTTTGTGAAAAGTGCAGTCAGTACTTTTTGCACTTTTCAGTGCCTGATTACCTTGAAAAACCTGGTCTGCTGTTTCCTTGCTATTCTTAATGTGGATGCCCCCTGTGTTTGTTTTAATCCTTCCGCTGCTACATGAAAAAAAGAAAAAAAAAAATTTACTAATGCAGCAGCATTTTTTCCAGTAACTTTTATGAAGTTCAAAGAACTGCATGCTATGGATCTAGATAATTAGGCACTCAGAGACAATGCTAAAGCATATTATGGTGTGCAAAGAAACAAACACGTGAATCAAAACTTATCTGCCTCTGTTCGACTATTTGTCTTGTTTTGCTTTTCTTCTTTTTCTAAGCCTCTGACAAACTGCTCTTTTTCATTTCCTTTTTCATGCTTGACTGGAAGTGCCTACTCCATGTTGCTACCATAGTAGCCACATTTCTTTTACTACTGACAAAACAGAAGCTCTTTTTACTGCCTTGTGTGTTTGGTCATAGCTTAGCTTTTACCAGACTAGTATCACTTCAACTAAGCTTCTACGTTAGAACTGTCTCCACCTTCAAAAGCTGCTGTATCCGAGTCTTAGTCAAAGTATATAGTATTTCAGTTTTTCCACTTAATGCTTTCTGACTTCTACCTATTTTTTAGCAGAGAAAATATCTCTACTCAGTAAAAAAAAAAAATACCATGCCAAGTGCAAGGTCCTACACCTGGGTCGGGGCAATCCCAGACACAGCTACAGGCTGGGCAGAGAAGAGCAGAGCAGCCCTAAGGAGAAGGACTTGGGGTGCTGGTCGATGAGAAAATGGAAATGAGCCAGCAGTGTGCGCTTGCAGCCCAGAAAGCCAACCATATCCTGGGCTGCATCAAAAAGAGTGTGACCAGCAGGTCGAAGGATGTGATCCTGCCCCTTTGTTCTGCTCTCGTGAGACCTCACTTGAAGTATTGTGTGCAGTTCTGGTGTCCTCAACATAAAAAGGACATGGATCTGTTGGAACAAGTCCAGAGGAGGGCCACGAGAATGATCAGGGGACTGGAGCACCTCCCATATGAAGATAGGCTGAGAAAGTTGGGACTGTTCAGCTTGGAGAAGAGAAGGCTGTGTGGGTTTCTGAGTGTTCTCAGTCTCCTTCTGTCTAATGAGCTTTGCAGAGGAGTTCTTGAATCTTTCTTTTTTTCTGTATCACAGCTTCTTCCATATGAAAGGATAGATAGGTGAGAACATTCTTTTTAGAGAATCATTCTTGACAACTTCAAGAGTTCTGTCATTTAAAATAAGGGAGTCAGCAAGAAAAAAAGTTTTATCCCTTTACACTTACCTTTTCTACCATCAACAGTGCAGTTTCAGTAAATTAATTTGATACTGCATATATTATTGTCATGTAAGTAGCTTTTTTTGCACTGCCATACAATCAGAAAAATTCTCACTGCCTGAAAATCTCCAGCTTATGGCAGGAAAACTCACCGTGAGCATTTGTAAAGTGAATGTTTCAAAATGGTGTGTCCTGAAAACACTCATTAATGAAGAGACTCTTGAAAAGATGATATATACTATCTTCCTTTTGGTGATTCTTATGGTCATGTTTGGGTCAATTGCTGAGGTGAGTAGCTTGAGAGAGGGCGCCTTGAACACTGGAGCAGGGGAGATCAGTGCCCAGGAGCCTCAACTCAGAGCGACAAGAGCCACTGAGGGAGCCTCGAGTCCTCGACAGGACCTGCCCAGGAGCCGGCAGCTCAGCTGACGCGAGCAGCTGACTCACAGGGGGCAGAGCCAGGAGGAGCTGCGCCAGCCCTGATTGGTTAAAAACCTGCCCTAGGGAGCGTGAGCAACCAGGAGTGCGGTGAACAGAGCGGCCAAACAGAGTGGGTTGAGGCAGTTTACGCAGCAGTTCACACGGGCAGGCGAGAGGGGTGGTGAGCACTCGCTATATGACCAGGGCCCGATCTGGGAGCTCTGCTCTGGCTGCCCCAGCGGTGGCCACTGTAGGCACCCAGACAGAGCCGACGAGATGGGAGGCTGCAGCACAGAGCTCAGAGTGTAGAGAGTTCCTGCACTGGTCTGGTGAGGGAAAGGTACACAATGGCCAGGGCTGCACTGTGTGCTAGCTGGTGGAGGTCCTCCTGCAACAGGTGGCTGAGCTGAAGAAAGCTGTTAATAGGCTGCAAGATATCAGGGTAGCTGAGAGGAAGCAGGAATGCTTGCTCCCTGCCCAAACTGTGCAGAGTCCTCAAGCTTCCCCTCTAGCTCATGGAGGAAAGGAGTCCGTTAACCTGCAAAGCTGGGAATTGGTGACAAAAAAAAAAAACCCACAACAAAAAAAGGAGGAAAAGGACAATTAAAAGCAAGGGACTTCCTCCTAAATCTGTTGTCCCCACACTTGTCCTGCAGGGGGCTCATGAGGAAATCCACTCGCACCAGAAACAGCTGGCTGATGCACTGGTAAAGAAGATCTCCACTGGTGCTGCCAGAAAAAAGCAGCGGGTGGTAGTAGTAGGGGATTCTACTTTGAAAGGGACAGAAGCACTCCTCTGTCTGCCTGACCAGGTCTCAAGGGAGGTGTGTTGCCTACCAGGGGCACGGATCAGGGATGTGGCAGAGAGGCTGCCTGCTCTAGTAAGTCCCACGGACTATCACCCACTACTGGTGATACATGTGGGTGCTAGTCATATAGATAGTAGTAGCCTGGAGAACATAAAGGAGGACTACAGAGCCCTGGGAGAGGTCGTTAGGTGCTCTGGAGCTCAGATAGTCCTTTTGTCAATTCTCCAGGATACAGGGGAGGACCTAAAAAAAGCTAGGAGAATTAGCCAGGTTAATAAATGGTTAAAAGGGTGGTGTCATAGTCAGGGATTTGGGTGTCTTGAACATGGGACTCAAGTTTGTAGGCCAGGTCTAGTGGGGGATGGTGGAGCTGATCAAGGGGAAGAGCAGTTTTGGCAGAAGGCTTGCCAGACTGGTCAAGGAGGCTTTAAACTAGACGTGTTGGGGGAGGGGGGCATCATTCCATCCCAACACCCCAGTCAGTTGCCAGCACCTATAATAAATGCTCGGAGCAAAGTAGAGATATTCCAGCTGCTCCAGCCAATGGTCCTGCTTCATTTGGAGCTTGACTCATATGCTTCTATACAAATGCCCATAGCATGGGTAACAAACAAGAGGAATTAGAGATGTGTGCACATCTACTGGGGTATGATATAATAGGCATCACAGAAGCATGGTGGGATGGCTCCTATGACTGGAGTGCTGGAATGGAAGGTTACAGGCTCTTTAGGAAAGACAGGCCTGGCAGGCAGGGAGGGGGAGCTGTTATTTATGATAGGGATAGGCTGGAGAGTATGGAACTCTGTCTGGGGACAGCTGATAAGTTAACAGAGAGTTTGTGGGTCAGGGTTAAAGGGAAAACAGCGATGGGAGGCATTACTCTGGGGATCTGTTACAGACCGCCAGATCAAGAGGAATCTTCAGATGAAGGACTCTATAGACATATAGGAAAAGCCTCAAGCTCACAGGCCCCTTCAGCCACCCTGACATCTGTTGCAATGACAGTACGGCCCGGCACAAGCAATCCAGGATGTTTCTCGATCGTGTGGAAGACAACTTCCTTCTGCAAGTAATAGAGGATCCGACAAGGAGAGGTGCCATCCTTGACCTCATGCTCACCAACAGGGAAGGGTTTGTTGGAAATGTGGCGCTCTAGGGTAGCCTTGGATGCAGCAACTACGAGAAGGTCGAATCTGAGATCCTCAGGACAGTGAGAAGAGCGTGCAGGAAGCTCACTGCCCTAGAATTCAAGAGAGCAGACTTTGGTCTCTTCAGGAACCTGCTTAGTAAGGTTCCATGGGATATAGCCCTAGAGGGCAGGGGGCCCAAGACTGTTGGTTGGTCTTCAAGGATCACCTGCTACAGGCTCAGGAGTGCTGCATCCCAACTAGAAGGTGCAGCAGGAGGGCCAGGAAACCTCCTTGGATGGATAAGGAGCTCCTGAGGAAAATTCCAATGAAACAAGGATAGGCAGCCTGTGAAGAAGTACAGGGACGTTGCCCGGGAAGCTAGGGACCAGGTGAGGAAAGCAAAGGCCCAGTTAGAATTAAACTTGGCTAGGGATATTAAGGATAACAGGAAGGGATTCTGTAGTTACATAGCAAATAAAAAACAGACTAGGGACAACATAGGCCCCCTCAGGAAGCTCTCAGGAGAATTAGCTACACAGGATTTGGAGAAGGCTGAGGTTCTGAATGACTTCTTTACCTCGGTCTTCACTGAAAAAGGCTCTGACCACACCACCCAAGTCTTGGAAGTCAGATGCAGTGACTGTGAGAATGAAGACCTCGGCCCCACTCTAGGAGAGTATATGGTTCCAAACCATCTTAAAAATCTGTATGTGCAAAAGTCCATGTGTCCTGATGAAATCCCTCCGCGGGTCCTGAAGGAGCTGGCAAATGAAGTTGCTAAGCCGCTGGCCATTATATTTGAAAAATCATGGCACTCAGGTGAAGTTCCCAACAACTGGAAAAAGGGCAATATAATTCCCATTTTCAAGGAGGGGAAAATGGATGACCCAGGGAATTACAGACCAGTCAGTCTCACCTCTGTGCCTGGCAAAATCTTGGAGCAGATTCTCCTGGAAGGCATTCTAAGGCACATGAAAATCAACAAGGTGCTTGGTGCCAGCCAGCATGGCTTCACTAAGGGGAAATCCTGCCTGACCAATTTGGTGACCATTTATCATGGGGCTTCAGAACTGATGGACAGCTGTAGAGCAGTTGATGTCGTCTACCTGGACTTATGTAAAGCGTTCGACACTGTCCCACACCACATTCTTGTCTCTAAATTGGAGAGACATCAATTTGATGAATGGACCACTCAGTGGACAAAGGACTGGCTGGGTGGCCACACACAAATAATTGTGGTCAATGGCTCAATGTCCAGTTGGAGACCTGTAACCAGTGGTGTCCCTCAGGAATCGGTGTTGGTACCGATCTTGTTTAACATTTGTTGCTGACAAGGACAATGGAATTGAGTGCGCCCTCAGCAAGTTTGCCGGTGACACCAAGCTGTGTGGTTTGGTTGATACACTGGAGAGAAGGAATGCAATCCAGAGGGACCTTGACACCCTTGTGAGGTGGGCTGATGCCAACCTCATGAAGTTTAACCATGCCAAGTGCAAGGTTCTACACCTGGGTTGGAGCAATCCCAGACACAGCTACAGGCTGGGCAGAGAAGAGATTCAGAGCAGCCCTGAGGAGTAGGACTTGGGGTTGATGAGAAAATGCACATGAGCTGTCAGTGTGCGCTTGCAGCCCAGAAAGGCAACCGTATCCTGGGCTGCATCCAAAGGAGTGTGACCAGGAGGTCAAAGGAGGTGATTCTGTCCCTTTGCTCTCGTGAGACCTCACTTGGAGTACTGTGTGCAATTCTGGTGTCCTGAACATAAAAAGGACGTGGAACTGTTGAAACAAGTCCAGAGGAGGGCCATGAGGATGATCAGGGGACTGGAGCACCTCCCGTGTGAAGATCGGCTGAGAAAGTTGGGGCTGTTCAGCCTGGAGAAGGCTGTGTGGAGACCAGTATCTGAAGGGGGCCTATAGGGATGCTGGGGATGGACTCTTCATTAGGGACTGTAGTGATAGGACAAGGAGTAACGGGTTAAAACTAAACAGGGGAAGTTTAGATTGGATATAAGGAGGAAATTCTTTCCTGTTAGGGTGGTGAGGCACTGGAATAGGCTGCCCAGGGAGGTTGTGAATGCTCCATCCCTGGCAGTGTTCAAGGCTTGGTTGGACGAGGCCTTAGGTGAGATGGTTTAGAGTAAGGTGTCCCTTGCCATGGCAGGGGGGTTGGAACTTGATGATCTTGACTTCCTTTCCAATCCTAGCTATTCTATAATTCTACACTCACAGTTCAAGATACAATTGTAGAAAACTGCAGTTAAAATCTGTCATTGACTTGGATTTATGTGGCAGGGTTTTGCTAGTGGAGAGGGCTGAAGTGGTGGCTTCTGTGGGAAGACACCAGAAGATGCTACCATGTCATTTGCAGTTCAAGCTGGCTCCAGGACTGCTGGCCAAAGCTAAGCCTTTCAGCTCTCATATTGAATTATAGAATCATATTGAGATAGAAAGAACATTTAAAAATCATCAGGTCCAATCTGCTGGCATGTGGAGGGATATCTTTCACCAGATTAGGCCTAAAAGGCCCATTCAAACTGACTTCAAATAGTTCCAGTGAATATCCCCAACTTCTCCAGGCAATCTGTATCAACATTTCACCATCCTCATTGTAAAGAATATCTTCCTTATATCTAGTCTGCACCTATCTTCTTTCAGTTTAAAACTATTACCCCATTGTCCTGTCACTATGAGCTCGTGTGAAGTCTCTCCATGTTTCTTATTAGCTCCTTTTACATATTGAAATACTGCAACAATATCCACAGAGCCTGCTGTTCTCCACAGTGAATAACTCCAACTCTCAGCCTTTCTTCACAGGAGACATGTTTTTTCCTTTGGATCTGCTCTAATAGGTCTATGACTTTTTTGTACTGGGAATCTCAGAGCTGGACATGATACTATAGGTTGGGTGTCACAAGCACAGGGTAGAGCAGGAGAATCACCTCCCTCGGCCAGATGGCCATGATTATTTTTTTTTTGCAGTCCAGACTATGACTGGTTATCTGGGCTGCAAATGCATATGGCTGGCTCATATCCAATTTTTTCATCCACCAATTTGCACAAGTCTGTCTTTTCTGAGCTACTCTTCATCCATTCATGAATTCATCATTCATATTTGCAAAAAAGATAAAAAATGCTGCAGAGCAGCTGTGAGAGAGAAGTGACAAAATGTGAGAGAGAAGTGCGAAAATGTGAGAGAAACAGCCCTGCAGGTACCAAGGTCAGTGAAGGAGGAAGGGGAGGATATGCTCCATTTGCCAAAGCAGAGGTTCCCCTGTGGCCTGTGGAGAAAACCATGGTGACACAGGTTGTCATCCTGCAGCCTGTGGAGGACCATACTGGAGCAGATATTCACCTTTTAGCCCCACAGACAAGCCCACAATGGAGCAGGCTGCTGCTAGGAACTGCAGTCTGTGGAAAGGAGCCCTTGCTGGAGCAGGTTTTCTGGAAAGATCTGGGGCCCATGGGGACCCATGCTGTCATCTGTTCCTGAAGAATGGTACACATGAAAAGGAGCAATTCTCAAGGAACTGAACATGTAAGAAGGACCCATAGTGGAGAAAAGTTCATAAGAACTGTATCGTATAGGAGGGTGGTACACTGAAGCAGGGGAGCAGCATGAGCAAGAAGGAGCAGCAGAGATGAAGACTAATCACAACCCTCATTCCTCGTCTCCTCTGTGCTGCTCACTGGGGAGGAAGTCAGAGATTCAGAAGTGAAATAAAGCCTGAGAAGAAAAAGAGGGGTGGAGGGAAGGTGGTTTTAGTTTTCGTTTTATTTCCCACTACTGTACTCTGTTATTAAATTACAATAAATAGTTTTTTTCTCAATCGAGTCTGTTTTGCCATGTCATTAATTGGTGAGGAATCTCCCTGTCCTTATCTCAATCCATTTTTGCCCCTGACCTTCTGAGGAAAGTGATAGGGCAGCCTGGTGTGCAGCTGGCAGACAGATGAGGTCAATCCACAACAGCTATTCACACTGTTATTTGCAAAGTTATTAGAATTAGCAAAGGTAACTAGAACCTGGAAATTTTACCATATGGAATAACTTTTACACTTCCTTCTCTTTAAAAATTCGACTTTCCCCTTGGATTTTAGAGGAAATTCAGAGGGGTTTATTTGTACTGACTATTTAAAAATTGGCATTATTTATCTTGATATTCTTGCTAATTAAAATTAGGAACACCTGTTTGTTCTTTTTATTTTCAATTTGCACATTACCTGCATTGGTTTAAAGTGTGTTAATTCTAAAATCACCTTACATAAAATTCTGTCACTTAAATAAATAAAAATGTGACATCTATAATTTCAGAAATACAATTTGTGATTAGATTTAAATTTTAAAGTAAATTAGGTTGAGATACAGGTGATTCATAAAGTACATGTAAATATTTTCATTTGATTATAAAAAGTAATTATGTTGACAAGCAATACATTTGAAAGTGCAAGTGGGGTTATGAAAAATTAATGTAATCATTGAACTGCTTGATAGTTCTTGATAATATTATAATAAATCAAGGAGCTGTCACTTTGCAGAGTAGAAAAAGCAAGGTTTGGACAAAACTAAATGTTCTAAGAAAATCAAATAATATTATGGAAAAGAAAATGCGGTCATACTCAAATACAGGCTTCAGACATTTATTTCTGACAGACATATCATACACAATTCCCATGACTCTGTGCCTGGAACTTTTTACCAAAATAAAATTGTTGCAATGTGGTTAACTGGAAATATTCATTGGCTTAAAAGGGACAATTAATGTTTCCTAAATATGTGTTCTCTCATGAATCTGGACTTTCCTGAGTGATAAAAAACAGATTCTTCACTCATTCTTAGAAGTCATATTTCCAGAGATTGGTTTCAGAAATTTTTGGAACCTCAGACTAGACCCAGTAATGGAGCATCATGCCATGAAAAAAGTAATCCTACGACATACCCTTGTGAAAAAATATAGTAAGAGCCCAGTAGAAGAATACTTACCATAGAGGTGTTCAGATTCTTTACAGACTGTAACAGAAGAATTCAGCATCTCTGAACAGTTCTACAAAAACTATGGTGACGCAGTACAAGGCTGTATGGAGTTTTGGATGACATAAAATCATAGAATAGTTAGGTTTGGAAAGGACCTCAGGATCATCAAGTTCCAACCCCTCTGCCACAGGCAGGGGCACCTCACACTAAACCATATCACCCAAGGCTTCATTCAACCTGGTCTTGAACACTGCCAGGGATGGAACATTCACAACCTCCCTGGGCAACCTATTCCAGTGCCTCACCACCCTAACAGGAAAGAATTTCCTCCTTATATCAAATCTACACTTCCCCTGTTTAAGTTTTAACCCGTTACCCCTTGTCCTATCATTACAGTCCCTAATGAAGAGTCCATCCCCAGCATCCCTATAGGCTCCCTTCAGAAACTGGAAGGCTGCTATGAGGTCTCCACGCAGCCTTCTCTTCTCCAGGCTGAACAGCCCCAACTTTCTCAGCCTATCTTCATACGGGAGGTGCTCCAGTCCCCTGATCATTCTCGTGGCCCTCCTCTGGACTTGTTCCAACAGTTCCATGTCCTTTTCATGTTAAGGACACTAGAATTGTACACAATACTCCAAGTGAGGTCTCAAAGAGGAGAGTAGAGGGGCAGGATCACCTCCTTCGACCTGCTGGGCACTCTTCTTTTGATGCAGCCTAGGATATGGTTGGCTTTCTGGACTGCAAGCGCACACTGCCAGCTCATGTGCATTTTCTCATCAACCAGCACCCCCAAGTCCTTCTCCGCAGGGCTTCTCTGAATCTCTTCTCTGCCCAACCTGTAGCTGTGTCTGGGATTGCTCCAACCCAGGTGTAGGACCTTGCACTTGTCATGGTCAAACTTCATGAGGTTGGCATCAGCCCACCTCACAAGCGTGTCAAGGTCACTCTGGGTCGCATTCCTTCCCTCCAGCATATCAACCGAACCACACAGCTTGGTGTCATCGGCAAACTTGCTGAGGGCACACACATTCCCACTGTCCATGTCAGCGACAAAGATGTTAAACATCTGATCCCTGAGAGACACCACTCGTAACTGGTCTCCAGCTGGACATTGAGCCATTGACCACAACTCTTTGTGTGCGGCCATCCAGCCAGTTCTTTATCCACCGAGTGGTCCATTCATCAAATTGATTTCTGTCCAATTTAAAGACAAGAATGTCGTGTGGGACAGTGTCGAACACTTTATACAAATCCAGGTAGATGACATCAACTGCTCTACAGCTGTCCATCAGTTCTGAAGCCCCATGATAAAAGGCCACCAAATTGGTCAGGCAGGATTTCTCCTTCGTGAAGCCATGCTGGCTGTCACCAAGCACCTTGTTGATTTTCATGTGCCTTAGTATGCCTTCCCAGAGAATCTGTCCATGATTTTGCCAGGCACAGAGGTGAGACTGACTGGTCTGTAATTCCCTGGGTCATCCATTTTCCCCTTCTTGAAAATAGGAGTTATGTTACCATTTTCTCATCATCAGGATCTTTATCTGACTGCCATGATTTTCAAATATGATGGCTAGCCAATTAGCAACTTCATTTGTCAGCTCCTTCAGGACCCGCGGAGGGATTTCATCAGGACACATGGACTTTTGCACATACAGATTTTTAAGATGGTTTGGAACATACCCTCTCCTAGAGTGGGGCCGAGGTCTTCATTCTCACAGTCCCTGCGTCTACCTTCCCAGACTTGGGTGGTGAGGTCAGAGCCTTTTTCAGTGAAGACCGAGGTAAAGAAGTCATTCAGAACCTCAGCCTTCTCCAAATCCTGTGTAGCTAATTCTCCTGAGAGCTTCCTGAGGGGGCCTATGTTGTCCCTAGTCTGTTTTTTATTTGCTATGTAACTACAGAATCCCTTCCTGTTATCCTTAATATCCCTAGTCAAGTTTAATTCTAACTGTGCCTTTGCTTCCCTCACCTAGTCCCTAGCTTCCCGGGAAAACATCCCTGTACTCTTCCCAGGCCGCCTGTCCTTGCTTCCACTTTCTATAAAGCTCTTTTTTCATTGGAATTTTCCTCAGGAGCTCCTTATCCATCCAAGGAGGTCTCCTGGCCCTCCTTCTGCACTTCCTTCTAGTTGGGATGCAACACTCCTGAGCTTTTAGCAGGTGATCCTTGAAGACCAACCAACAGTCTTGGGCCCCCTGCCCTCTAGGGCTATATCCCATGGAACCTTACTAAGCAGGTTCCTGAAGAGACCAAAGTCTGCTCTCTTGAATTCTAGGGCAGTGAGCTTCCTGCACGCTCTTCTCACTGTCCTAAGGATCTCAGATTCGACCTTCTCGTAGTTGCTGCATCCAAGGTTACCCTAGAGCGCCACATTTCCAACAAACCCCTCCCTGTTGTTGAGCATGAGGTCAAGGATGGCACCTCTCCTTGTCGGATCCTCTATTACTTGCAGAAGGAAGTTGTCTTCCACACAATCAAGGAACCTCCTGGATTGTTTCCGCCGGGACGTACTGTCATTGCAACAGATGTCAGGGTGGCTGAAGGGGCCTGTGAGCTTGAGGCTTTTCCTATATGTCTATAGAGTCCTTCATCTGCAGATTCCTCTTGATCTGGCGGTCTGTAACAGATCCCCACAGTAATGTCTCCCATCGCTGTTTTCCCTTTAACCCTGACCCACAAACTCTCTGTTAACTTATCAGCTGTCCCCAGACAGAGTTCCATACTCTCCAGCCTATCCCTATCATAAATAACAGCTCCCCCTCCCTGCCTGACAGGCCTGTCTTTCCTAAAGAGTCTGTAACCTTCCATTCCAGCACTCCAGTCATAGGAGCCATCCCACCATGCTTCTGCGATGCCTATTATATCATACCCCAGTAGATGTGCACACATCTCTAATTCCTCTTGTTTGTTACCCATGCTATGGGCATTTGTATAGAAGCATATGAGTCAAGCTCCAAATGAAGCAGGACCATTGGCTGGAGCAGCTGGAATATCTCTACTTTGCTCTGAGCATTTATTATAGGTGCTGGCAACTGACTGGGGTGTTGGGATGGAATGATGCCCCCCTCCCCCAACACGTCTAGTTTAAAGCCTCCTTGACCAGTCTGGCAAGCCTTCTGCCAAAACTGCTCTTCCCCTTGATCAGCTCCACCATCCCCCACTAGACCTGGCCTACAAACTTGAGTCCCATGTTCAAGACACCCAAATCCCTGACTATGACACCACCCTTTTAACCATTTATTAACCTGGCTAATTCTCCTAGCTTTTTTTAGGTCCTCCCCTGTATCCTGGAGAATTGACAAAAGGACTATCTGAGCTCCAGAGCACCTAACGACCTCTCCCAGGGCTCTGTAGTCCTCCTTTATGTTCTCCAGGCTACTACTATCTATATGACTAGCACCCACATGTATCACCAGTAGTGGGTGATAGTCCGTGGGACTTACTAGAGCAGGCAGCCTCTCTGCCACATCCCTGATCCGTGCCCCTGGTAAGCAACACACCTCCCTTGAGACCTGGTCAGGCAGACAGAGGAGTGCTTCTGTCCCTTTCAAAGTAGAATCCCCTACTAGTACCACCCGCTGCTTTTTTCTGGCAGCACCAGTGGAGATCTTCTTTACCAGTGCACCAGTTGGCCGTTTCTGGTGCGAGCACTTTTCCTCATTAGCCTCCTGCAGGACAGCAAAGTAGTTTTGCATGGGGACAACAGATGGAAAACTTGATGTAGTGCGAGGTGTCCCTGCCCATGGCAGGGGGGTTGGAACTAGATGATCTTAAGGTCCTTTCCAACTGTGACTATTCTATGGTTCTATAAGTAAGGTAATGCATTTATCCAACAGGAGATGCTAAGTACACAGACTTTTAAGGTAACATTGATTTGCACTGAGGTTTAATGTGTGGGTCAGTGTTTAGTTAGGTTAATTCTTCTGATTTGGCAGATGTCTTTGGCACCCAAAAAAATCTGGGTAGATTATAATGCTTTGTTCCAAATTATTATTCCAAAAAACACTTCTCAGTTATTGCTTAAGGTTGAAACAAAGATCTGACTGATGTCTGCAATAACATATTTCTGCATGCCCAGTACCAATTAACCACCTGAGAGCCTGACTTTTGTTCATGTTTTATTGATAGCCACAAGGAAGAGTTCAGAAAGGTTCAGCTCATGGCAGCTGGAATGCTCTTTATGATGTTTTCTTTTCAATGGGCATTTTATTTTTTCTGTCTCATCAGTAAAAGGTGATGATGTTATTACACTTCAAGTCACTCAAAAAATGGAAGTTCTCAGATCTGTGCTATCCCAAGGATATAAAGCCACAGCTTGCACATTCCAGAAGAATATGTAAGCAGAGAGAGGGCTGAATTGCATTCTTCCTTTTCAAACGTACACACTAGGTGGATAAGGCAGTGGGAGAAGGAAAAGAGAAAAAAAATTTCATAGCTGAGCAGTTAGGGCACTAGTGTTCTGCTGTCTTCACCCATGATTGAGTACTTCTAATCGAATTATTTAAGTTAAAACATATGAAAAGTGAGAGTAAAAGGACTGAAACACATACCTGCTTCTGCCAGCAATGCCTGAGTGCTAAACAATAATTATTCTATTCATATTTTATTCACGTTCTGAAGAAGTTCCTTTTCTATTAGCCTTATCAAACAGAACTAGAAAGGGTGGCTATATTTAGGAAAACAATTAGGAGCTTTGATTAAGAACAAGATCTTCAGTTCTAGACCCTAGGATAATTATATAGTTTTTCTTTAACACTGAACACCCCAGATCACAGACAAAACCCACCAAGTTTGCTTGCAGTCAACCATGCCCACACTGAGGATGACTGGGACTTTCAGTAAGCAGTCCAGGGTCTAGGGCCAGTCTACAAACTTATATTCCCTACCCCCTGGATATGCTGATTGATTTAGGATGAGAAACTGAGGGGAAAAGAAAGCTAAATGAGGAGCTAAAAAGCTCTAATGGTTTTTGTAGACTTCACTAGATCAAAGGCAGCATGGTACAAACAATATTAAATGACCTGACACTCAAACATGTGACTGTGTTTCCCAAATTCATAGCTGTTTACCCTTGTTCTTACACAAAATGTCATTGCCCATAATAAAAAAAGAGTATTTTTTCTACTAGTGAGTCAAAACCTTCCATGGAAGTCAATATTTGAAGACAGCAGAGAGCAATGGTATCAAGTGGGCAGAGTTTCGGAACCTTTGTTAATAGTGGATAACTGGTTATGGTTATGCAATCAGAGCACAGACTTAATCCATGTATTGTTGGAGAGAAAATTAAATATTCTTTTCCCTGTTAATTGAAACCATCCATATCATATGGCATGTATTTTAAATATGTATGTGGTTATGCACTTTGAAGGCTAATCAAAATTGTTAAGTATGGTTGGTTTAAATATCGTATTTCTTAATGTATGTACTATTTAATTGACTAAAGACAGTCAGCTACTAATCAGATTGCATCTTGCATGCAAATCAGTATGTAATGTTACCTCTGGCTGAACTATACTGACCAGAATTTTATTACTGAATCTTTTCTTTTGGCTGAATAATTGCCAAATTACAAGGATATGTGCATATTCTGGAGAACTGTGGATAAGTTGTCTATGAAATTAAAGAAAATAAACAAGAAACAAAAAGCAGAGTGGAGTTTTTTAGACATGGATGACAGAGAGAAGTAACTCTAAATAATTTGATGAAAATTTAATTAGTTTATAGATACTAAAAGAGCAAACTTTGATCTTTCAAAAGCTGAACAGCAAAGATACTGCAGTTCAACCTATGCAGTCAAATAATGACAAATCTTTGTAAAGAGAAATATACCAAAAACATGTGCAATTTAGGACAAAAAACAGAGAACAAATAAATGTTATATTAGAATAATCTCCCTAGGGAAGTGGTGAATTCCTGAAAACTGGACACTCTGAAGATTCAGCTTGACAGGGTGCTGGGACATCTCGTCTAGGTCATACTTTGACAAGAAGGGTTGGACCATGTGATACCTGAGGTCTCTTTCAACCTGATATTCTATGTTTCTGTGACTTTATGATTATGAATGTTAGGGTATAGTATTTCTAAGAAGAGTTCGTTGGCTCTATTTCAGATGTGACTGTACGTTGGTTGCGATTTTGGTATCTTAGCAGGTTGTAGTAAATACAAATGGAGTAGTTCAGAAAAAAAAAGGTAAAATTTAATGTTCATTTAACTAAGGCAAATAAAATGGAAATAAAAACTACTTTTAAAAATAAATATATAAATAAGTCTGACACATAGTTGAAGGATGCAGTAGCAATCAATATAATTAAAAACATATTACTAAGCCAGTTCAACAACAGTACAAAAATCTGTGAAATGATGTTCTTGTCACTTTCTATATGGACTTACAAATTACAAATACCCTGTTCTGCTACAAGATACAGGAATAGTACTTTTTTATTAATTTTAATTTCTACTTCTTGCTTTTCAAAGTCAGGTTAGCATTGGTTTTGTTGTTCTTTTTGTTGCATTTTTAATGAAAATCAAATTAAGAAAAAAGATGCAGAACTAAAAAATACAGGCTTGAAATACTGTATTAAAATTATATACATCCGGGAGCTGGAGCTGATCAACTTCAACTAATCCTTGGATAAAATAATATTTTCATATTTCCCCTTTTATGAGAGGTGATTGAGTGTCTTCTATGCTACCTATTTGGGATCTTAGGTTACATTTGATGTCCATACAGAATCAGATTTTTAATTAAGATGTGTCTGTGTTAACCCTGTCATAAATTCATTAGCATGTTCATAATAATATCTAGCAGTTTTCCTTCCTGAGAGTTCAAAACACTTATTTAAGAGGATACTCATCACTAGTATTATTTTAAATGTGGATTAAATACAGCATGAAATGTTGAAGTGACATGCTGAAAGTCAGAGTCAGTAGTAGAGCTGTAGATGAAATCTAGGTACACTAAGCCTCAATTAGACCAGAAATACTAGTTCAAATTCCCTCCCAGGGCACACTATACCATATTATTATAAGGTTGCATTCTTTTTTTAGAAGTTTGTCTTTGAAAGCAGAAGTGACTTTTTACTGGAATAATTAGAGAGGAAGTTAATATTAACCAAGCCAAGTGCAAGGTCCTACACCTGAGCTGGGGTAATCCCAGGCACAGCTACAGGTTGGGCAGAGAAGAGATTCAGAGAAGCCCTGCGGAGAAGGACTTGGGGGTGTTGGTGGATGAGGAAATGAACATGAGCTGGCAGAATGTGCTTGCAACCCAGAAAGCCAACTGTATCCTGGGCTGCATCAAAAGAAGCATGACCAGCAGGTCAAAGGAAGTGATCCTGCCCCTCTACTCTGCTCTTTTGGGACCTCACTTGGAGTACTGTGTACATTTCTGGTGTCCTCAACCTGAAAATGACATGGAACTATTGCAACAAGTCCAGAGGAGAGCCACGAGGATGTTTGGGGGCTGGAGCACCTCTCATATGAAGACAGACTGAGAAAGTTGGGGCTGTTCAGCCTGGAGAAGAGAAGGCTGCGTGGAGACCTCATAGCAGCCTTCCAGTATCTGAAGGGGGCCTATAGGGATGCTGGAGGAGGACTCTTCATTAGGGACTGTAGTGGTAGGACAATGGGTAGTGGGTTAAAGCTTAAACAGGGGAACTTTAGATTAGATATAAGGAAGAAGTTCTTTACTGTGAAGGTGATGAGGCACTGGAATGGCTGGCCCAAGGAAGCTGTGAATGCTCCATCCCTGGCAGTGTTCAAGGGTGGGTTGGATAGAGCCTTGGGTGACATGGTTTAGTGTGAGGTTTCCCTGCCCATGGCAGGGGGGTTGGAACTTGATGATCTTGACATACTTTCCAAACATAACTATTATATGATTCTATGATTCTATGATCTGTATCTAATAATTCTGTTCCAATGGAATAAGTGACACTGATCCAAACACTAAATGTAAGCACAGATACATTTCTGTATTTATGGCTGCTGATTTATTTGCCCCTTTGTATGTTATATATAAAGCAATGATACATGAAGATATATCCATTGTGTAAATGTTGCCTTGTACCTAAGGAAAAGGAGTTCTTGTAGCTAAGAAATCTGAATTCTATTTCCAATTGTATTCCCAGCCACAAATCATCTGTGTGATCTAGAACTACCTTTCAGCCTCACAGAGACACAGTTGTCCTGTAAGTAAAAATTTCTCAATATCTTTGAGACAGAAATAGAATTACTAAAAATGTTTTAGACCAATGTTTTAAAGGCTCTATGATACTTCATCAAAAGCAGTGCTTAAACAGAAATTTTGCATCAATGCTATATTATCTGCCTACACATTTTTTGTATTGTCTAGAGATCTTGCACCTGCCTTTCATTGTTTCAGCATAGTTAAAACAAAATGGTGTTATTAATATAGTTCTGTCAAGCGTTATTAGGAAACATTTTTGTTATGTGATCAACAAACTTCAAGCTGTCCATATGCATTAGTTTTTATAGTATATTTGTACAATAACATGAGTGTTGCTATTGTACCATGAATATCTGAATATCATTAATGGAACGATAGCAAAGGTTTCAGTCTCTTTATCAACTCTAATTAAGTCACTTACCTATTTTCTCTAATAATGTCTTTTTCTTCATGTTAGCTAAAAAAATATAGGAAATCTTTCTTTTTAATGCAAACAGCTGTGACCATAATTATTAACCTACACGTACAAGACTGTTTTGCTTGTCTCACAAAGTTCAGAGACATAATTTATAGCCCAATCAAATTTAACATCATATCAAACATTCCTCATATAAAAATAGAAAAAGAGATTTATCAATGAGAATGTACAACACGATCACAGTACAACAATGAAAAAAAAATCAACCCAGAAAGATAAAACGTCATCTCATTAGGCAGCCTCTAATCCCTGAAGATTTGGAAGGCATTTTCTCCATCCAAAAATTTATGTGAAAATTTTGAACTACATATCTTCTTTCTCTACAGCAGATTTACCATTGGTATAATTTGGTACAGCAGTTCTTAATTCTAAATGACAAAAATAACAAAGTCTTATTATTTCTTTGCCAAATCAGTATATGTTCTAATGACTATATGACTTCAATTTTTTTCAGGCTACACTTTCGTAGTTAAAAATTGATTTCTAAGAGGCTTTTGAATGAAAGCAAGAAAAGACTTAGAAAACTGTCTTCAAAGGAGCATTGTGTATTCAATGACAAATATTGTTAAAGAACAGTTTAGTTTAGCAAATTTTGCCCTTATATATTTACCAATGTTGAAGATGCTGAATAAAGACGTGGATGTAAAGTTGAAATTTTACAGATCTTAACCATTTTTTTGACAACCCTGCTAATTAGCTCAGAACTAATTATAGCTAATAAAAAGCAACACTCCAAACACTTTGCGGTTTATTTCATTTTTATAGGAAAGGTTAGAAGTTTAGTGTAACCGTTTGTTCTCAGGACTAAAAAAAAAAAATCCTAAAGAAATATTCAAGGTTACTGGATCTTTTTAGGAATATAGTTCATTAGTGAGGAGCGTGCTTCCTTCTCTTCATAGCAAACCCCACACACAGTGTATTAAAAGGTTTGAAAGTTTACTAGTCCTTACTTTGATGACCTATTCTTGCACTGTGAAAAATTCAATTCCTATCATTTATGTGCACACAGTATAACAACAAACAGTAAAAAGTTTTATAATGAATAAATCTTTAACGATATTAATACAACAACTGATAGGCAGTTTTTACTGTTTCTAACCTAAATACGTAAAGAATATATCCCAACTGCAAATACATTTTGTATCTCTAACTTTATAGTGGCCATTGAAAGTACTAATGAAATCTGATCTATGTTAAGAGATGAAGAGAAGGGGAGAGGACTAGCTCCTTATCAGATAATTTTGTATCCTATAAATTCTAAGATTCTTTTTTTTAACTAATGAACTGAAGTATTGCTGTCCTAGAGTTTCCTCGTAATTTTTGCTGTACCCTGAAAGGTGATAACTAGAAATATAGATTCTGTATCATTATACTGCATTTTATACACTGCCGGTGTGACCAGGTATCTTCAAGGGGCAAAAGCTCTCTTGCATCTCAACTGAAGGCTTTCATATATAAATGTAAATCCTACAAATATGAGGAGTATATGCTTTGTTAGGCAATAAAAAATGATGCATATAATGCATCATGAACAGAAACGCAGTCTATAACCCTAACAGGATAATCTCAGTCAGAGAACTTCACGTTTCCTCTCACTTGCCTCTAGCCATTGTCTACGAGAAACCCTAAGGGAGCTAATGGATGTGAAGGTCTGGATTTTAACCAAGGAGTAAGAGTCAGCACGTGTGTGACAACCAAACATATTCTTCAGGAACAGAACAAATTCTTTTGTGGGGGACATTTTTAAAACACTTTTTGTCACTTTGAAAAGTGACTTTAGAAGGAGTTAAGTAATGCTAGGACTCAATGGTCCCCTTTTCTTGATTTAAATCTTCTGACCTACCTTTAGTTTGAATAAACATTTTTCATACATCTATTTAACTTTTCTGAAAAGCCTTAAGAGAATATTTACTCACAGAAAAGTGCAGTGTTCTATGCAAGTGTCTTCCAAATGTTTCTGTAGGAAGCTCTAACCCTTCCCTACCCTACAAGCATTTCAGATGCCCAGAATATTTTTCTCAGTGTCAGTTTTCCCAGTCAGCAGCAATGAATTCTCTTTATGAGATCACAGTAGATTTTGCCCTTGACAAGCTAAACAATTTTTTTATCATTGTTTGATTCATCCCTGCTGGAATTTTAAAAGCTACAAAGAGCAAATGGTTATACAAACAATAGGGTTTGTTACCAATTCTGAAAACTACCTAATTTGTAAAATTTGAAAATTTTAGTCCATAGAGTAATTGGAATAAAAGCTGGGTTGGTTGGTTGTGGGTTTGGTGGTTTGGTGGTTTGTTTAAGGGGCTGTTCAGGTTGTTTTGTTGTGTTCTTTGGGTTGTTTTTTTGTTTGTTTGTTTGTTTGTTTGTTTTGTTATTATTTTGGGCTTTTTTATTTTAAATACATAAATGCTTAAATAGCAGATTTTACTGGCTGCAACCAGAACTGGGAGTAGACTCTTGATAAAATCATTTAGTAATTCATCCTGCTTTTACACTGCAAAAAAGAAACTAGATACAGTAGACCATACAGCAAGTCTCATGTCTTACTGTACTGGGTTCAGCAGCAGCAGTCATTCTTCCCCTTCTTAGTAGCTGGTGCAGTGCTGTGGTTTTAACTTTCAGGCTGGGAAAAGCACTGATAACAATAATGTTTTCAGTTGTTGCTAAGTAATGTTTAGTCTGACCAAGGACTTTCTGAGTCTTATGCTCTGCCAGGGAGGAGGGAAGCCAGGAGGAAGTAGAGACAGGACATCTGACCCAAACTAACCAAAGAGGTATTCCATACCACAGCACGTCATGCCCAGTATATAACCTGGGGGCAGTTACCTAGAAGGGGGAGATCACTGCTCGGTCGGGCTGGGTATCGGTCGGCAGGTGGCGAGCAGTTGTATTCTCTTTGGTTGGCATTTCCCTTATCATTACTATTATTGGTGGTAGCAGTAGTGGTTTGAGTTATACCTTAGTTACTAGACTCTTCTTATCTCAACTCAATGTGGGAGTTACATTCTTTTGATTTTCCTCCCCATCCCCCCAGGAGTGGGGGGAGGAAAGGAGGGGGGAATGAGAGAGAGAGCTGTGTGGCTGAGCTTAAACCACTTACAAGGAAAACAAATAATATAACGATTTCATAAGTTATTTCCTTTAGATGTGAAAAAATAAAAAGAAAAAAACAAACAAACAAAAGATTATGTCCAAACACAAGAATTAAGTTTTCACAGGATAGAACAATATCTAAATTCAATTCTAGCCTGAAAACATTGCTAGTCCACAGAAAAAAAAAACAAAAACAAACTCCTGGTTATTATTTTATTATATTAGTGAGTGACTAAATAGAAGTAAAGAAATATCCTGCCTAAATATAAGCTTTCAAAACAAAACACAAGGAACTTCTGAACTTTATTGCTTCTTTTTGATAGTTGAAATGTTTATCTTCTTTAAGCTGTTTTGGATTTCAGTGAATTAGAAAATAAGACAGGTCACGCTAAACCAAGGGAACATTGATGATTAAACAATTCTAAGTTGTGTCTGAGCTTGTTAATCAACTAAAAAAAACCACCTTCTTTTAAATTTCAATTTAGAGGGTAATTATTGCTTATTATCACAGGAAGACACAATTTTCCCTCTGTTCAGAGTGTATTATATTTGGGAACTGATCAATTTACATATACTGTAGAAACGTGAGCATAATATGAAGTAAACTCTCTTTATCATTTGGAGGCAGTCAGTGAGAGTGTACAAACTTGCTGACAGCTTGGTGTGATACATACTTTCTCCTTACCTGTACTCAGAAAGGTTGATTAGTGATTCTTTCAATTTCCTTAGCCTGCAAGCCATCAGACCTCTACCTTAGATGCGCAGTGTGATACATAAATAACTCCTGCCTGTCCTTAATATTTCCTAACCTGCCAAATGCAAGGGATCACTGATCACACTAGAAGTCCGCCATGAAACGGAACAAGATGCTTAAAATGAGTCATTTCTTTTCATTATACTGACCTCTACAAATGGCCTCATGTCTTCATTAGCAGTTCAGACAAGGTAGAAAACTGGTTTTGCTTTGGAGAAGGAAATAAATTATCATTTTACACCCTCTGAGCAACAGTAAAAAATTCAGTCTGATAGCTTATGGTTAGGTCTGCAAAATAGACATAGACCCCACAATATTAGGCACTGTGACATTATTTGGTCGATCCAGAGTACAGAAAGGTGCCTGAATATATGTCTGGGATTTTTTAGGTTGATTTTTTTTGTTGGTTTTTTTTTTTCTTTTGGTAAAGTCAAATAATCCTGAAATCTTTTTTGCAAAGATAATATTTAACCCTTCCTATGAAATATTTTGGTTTTTTTTTTTTCAAACATTCTTTCCTAATGTAAGTGGTAGTCCCATAATAATGTTCTTGTGATAATGTCTGACTCCAACAGAAAATGTACTACAAAAACTGTACTACTTTCTTCTTCTGACCAAATTGATTGTGGAATGGATTCAAGGCAGAGATAAAGATTTTCATTCTCTTTGTCCAGGTGTTTTGGAATATAGAAGATAGATGATTTGTACACTTTCACAGAAAAGTGAATGGGTCCTGGCTCTTGCACTTCATAGGTGAATTCTGCAACTGTTATGCTGTTGTATAATAATGGGAATCTGATTTTAAAACAAACAAACAAACACCAAGGAAAAAAACCCCACCAAAACCAAACCAAACCAAAAGCAAAACCACAGAGCATCAGAGCTTGGGACAAACTGGAAGAAAATAATCAGTTTGAACTCCCTTAATACTATAAATTGGATGAGTGAAAATATGCGTATTTATATATATTTAAAAATATAAAAGAAAAAGTCTTAAAAATGTAATATTCTTTTTCTTCTTTTTTTTTTTCTCCAGTCATCTAATTTAAATATTTACCCATTAGCCAACATTCTGACAAACGAGATAACCCTGCAACTACCTACAACTCATGCACAGCTTTTGATGAGAAAAAGGTATCCAACTTCCTTCCAAAACTAGATAATGCCTAAATGCATATTTGCTTGAAATTAAGGAATATATTCAGAGAAAAGACTTGGTTCTCTCATTATGTGTCATGATAGAACAGTACTTTAAAAGACTATATGAGCAAAAGATTTATTTTTAAAAAAGTGAATGTTCTAAAACCTCTCTTCTATCTTTATTTTACCAAAAAGAACTACAGATAACAAAAGCAGATACTCCTAAGCTCAGTGAAATGTGTGTTCCAGCATGACACAGTCACAATTCTCACTGTTGCCTTCTAAATGCTGTAGAAAGAAACACAGGAAAATGATGCCTCCAGTAAAGAACTGCTTTTCTCCCTCAAAAAAAGTATTAATTGAGGAATTCTTTGCAAATACGGAATATGATTATAAAATACATCAGGTGATAAAAAGGAGAACCAAATTTTAAGTTGGTGGAAATTATCGTAGTTCCACTGGAGACAAAAGAATCTGTTTATATTAGCTGAAGATTTAGCTGTTATTTGATATTCAGGGAGATCAGTGATGAAAAAGCTGTAAGGCAAACAGTAAAACAGATGAGAGAAAGGGGGAAGTAGGAATGAGAAGGCAAGAAGAATAGATATTAAATTTGATTGTGCAAAGCATCTGTCCCTCCAGAAAACCCAGAGGCCACACATGCATTGGAAACATCTACCATGCCTACTGAGAACTCACTCCATCTCACTGTAGTCCTTTCTGAGCCTTGTCTGCTTTGCAGTGCATTTCTTTGTATCTACTACAATGAGTCACTAGATCAGGACTTAAAACATTAAGGAAAATTGGGGCATGTCTACCTATGTCAGGTAGTGGTAGTCATGTCAACTCTGTCTACAGCTGGAGTTGGCAGGCAAGACTTGTTAGCACATCCCAGCTGCACATTAATGTTTCTGAATTGAGGTAGTTTATTTTCATTTTATGAACAGTTCTTACATAAGGTAAGTATGCTACTCTCGATGCTTGTGCATACCATGTTTTACAGCAATCATTCTATGAATAGCATATAAGCATTTAGGACAAGATCAGAGAAAGATCACACCAAAAGATCCAAGGTGCATTTGTGTTTACTGTTCTTTTCTCAGCCTCTTGCTAGTATTATGTCTTCAGCAGTATTATTTTTCATTTCAAATCACCCCACTGTATCTCCTTTCTTAGAAGTTTTACCCATTCAAACTTGCTGCCTTGAAACATTTTCAAAGTGATAAAACAGAAATAAATAAAAGAAACTGAAAATAAAATTAAGCAATTGTTGAAGAGTTTTATTTTTATTTGCTTACCTATTCCTTAACTTCAACTTTTCTGTTTCTACAGGCTGTGCGGGTGGACCTGGATTTTGAAATAAATACTATATAGTTTTTTGGCCACTATGTCAATAGTTCAAAATCAAAACCCCCTTATTTGTTGAAGCTGCTGTCAGGGAGCTGAGCACATGAAAAGGCTCTGCAACCCCTCTCACTGCCCCTACTCTGCACTCTGAGTGTTTTGAGTCTTGAAATTCATTTATCTCTAGAAAAGGCAGAAGTATTCTTATATATACTTTCATAAAGTGTGAGAGTTTTTACATTACTGGTGAAGCAGGAATGATATATTTTTTTCATACTGAATTTAAGAAAGAGGACAGGTGAACAAAAATGATTCTTTTAAATATTCTATTATTTTTTTTTATTGTAGAAATAAAACCTGGGTAAAAATAGTGTGAACATTTCATGATTGCATTATTCTTATCTTGTTAAACCATAGAAAATAAATTAATTGTTTCCTTAAGAAGTCCTTCAAATGAGCATCCAAGGCAGATTATTTTCTGGAGCACAGATAAGTTTTGAAGCTTAAAATTAATCCTCTTCTCAGAGCTCTGTAGTTATCCTTTTGTTTGGCTATTATTTCATAATTCTTTTACCATCAGCAACTCAAGACATCTTTAAAATTGGACTCCTATTTTACCAGGTAGTTTTTTTTAAATAAGTAATTTAAGAAACAAACAAACAAACAAATGAAGAAACAATCAAAACCAAAATAACACCATTTCTGTTATAGGGTCAGGAGTGCAGTGTAGGGGCAGTGAGAGGGATTGCAGAGCCTTTTCATGCACTCATGCAATAATGAAATGGGAAGATTTGTTTTCATCCCCTGTATTTGTATCCACTTCACCATGAATAAGTCTCCTGACTACATCATATCTGAAGTGCTAAAATACTGATCACTACATCTCAGTAAAATAAGCAAATTTTTCAATTCCCTTCTTCCCCACTGAAATCAGTGAGGAAAACTGAATTAATTCTCTGTCATTTTGAAAGAAAATTCTGTTTCAAGTTGTTTAAACTGCATAGGCTGGTAAAGCTTTCCTTTTGTTCTAAGTATTTAAAGCAGATTTAAATATTTATGCGTTACAATGACTGTCCTGTACCTTCTACTTATTTTAACAGTATTTTTTCAATATGTTTTTTCTTGTGACATTATTATTTAAAGAGCATTTTCAAGTAAATGTAATAAAGCTAATTATGAGACCAAGGCATAGGTTAAATGTGCTCTTAAAAAAGAACAGAATATGCACTAAACATTTGTAATAAATTTTGCTTTTATCACCTTGCACACTTACAACCTTTAGCTAGAAAGACTAAGTTGTTTTCTTCTCTCTTATTTAAAACATGTACCTCAGATAATACATAAACTCAATTGCTCATATTATCATAGAATGAATCAATGTCTAGGTTAATGACCTGGTGTCCTGGGTTGAGCAGTAGCAGTCATTTTTCACCTTCTTAGTAGCTGGTGCTGCATGGTAGTGGTTTGTGTTATACCTTAGTTACTAAACTGTTCTTATCTCAACCAGTGGGAGTTACATTCTTTTCTCATTCCCATCCCTCCCGGAGCGGGGAAGAAAGGATGGGAGGAGTAGACTGTGTGGTTCTGATTTACGGCCTGGGCTTAAACCACAACACCTGGGAAGAGTTCTTTTGTTGTATAACATGTATATCTATGTACTTAAATTCAGTGAAATTTTCCAGCTAGGCTCTGCTTTTACCTGTGAAGTGAAGCCTGAAGGCATTATCATCTTTAAGAACAGAACTCCTGGATATGTTATCCTGCTAACCTGAACTTGCTTGTAAGCAAATTATATATCATAAAATCTGTGAGAGACATAACATAGCTTTTAAAATTAAAGACTTTTACTCCATATAGCCAGTGAACGAGCATATGTCTCTCAATTTCTCCATTAAAATCTTGGAGATAGGTTTCACTTAAATTACATAGAAATAGAAATGACTAATTAAAGACAAGCTTGAACTGACAACACGGCTGAATTGTAAAGACCACTGTAATATTCCAAACAACTCAATATTCTTTCTGAATCTTCAAACTTCGATTTCCAAATTAATTGCAATGTTTGCTATAACCCTGATCAGAAATATAAGTGGTGCTGCTTCCAGAGAACCCAGAAACTAATTACTTAGCATTTAAAAAGTCTTAAACATACAGAAACAGATGCTGTATTCATTTTGTTATGTCCTATTAAGATACATAAGATGGCTTTCATTTTCCAGATGATTAAGCTTGCCAGGGGCCACCAGACAAAACTTTTTATAGTTTCCTTTATTTTTGCATATTTATGAGTTTACTTGATTCTGGGGAGGGAGGAGTGTTACATTTTGTCATAAGAAACATGCACTGAAATTCTTAGCAAAAGTCATCTTTATGTCAAGGACAGCTTTTTGTTTCAAGGCTCAAGAAAGTTCAGACTAAAGATACTAAAAATTAATCATGTACTTAGTTACCAGCTGGATTTAAGCCATGACAGACCATAAAGCTTGAAACTTTGACAGGACAAGGGGCAACAGCTTCAAGCTGAAATAAGGTAGATTTAGATTAGATATTAGAAAAAAAAAATTCATTATGAGGGTGATGAGACATTGGAAAAGGTTGCTCAGAGAAGCTGTGGATGTTTCGTCCCTGAAAGTGTTAAAGGCCAGGTTGCATGGAGCTTTGAGCAACCTGGTCTAGTGGAAGGTGTCCTTTCCCGTGGCAATGAGGTTGGAACTATATCATCTTTAAAGTCCCTTCCAACCCAAACCACTCTATGATTCCATAGGATCCATGGCTGAATTCCTGCCTGCTGATGGGAATGAATCCCTTGTTTAGCTTTTGCTTTCTTTATTAAAATGTCTTTATCTCAACCCAGGTTTCTCACCTTCACACTTCCGATCCTCTCCCCCATCCCACCAGGGATAAGCAGCTGTGCGGGGCTTAGCTGCTGACTAGAGTTAAACCACAGCGTAAGTAGTGCAGTTATAGGACACAATTACATTGAAATTTGTAAGTGGTTTAACTGCATGAAAGATGAGAGCGAGAAGCAATTTTGTTTTTGATGCATTAAAAAGTCAAAATTATTTTTCCATCATTAGAAAAAAGTTGTAGGTGAAAAAAACACCTGAAACCTGATAGAACTAACAGCTAACTACAGAGAAAAGTCTTGTGCAGCAGTTATAGAAACAACTTTAATTCTACTTTTTCCTGAAGAATGTGATCAATAAAAATGGAAGATCGATAGAAAACAACTGCCTCAATGAAACTTTTCATTTTGCTTAGGGAAGAGTCAAATTAATTCCTTCAGCTGATCTGAAGCAAAAGGACAGTGGAAAGCTATATTTTATGCCTCTCATTCTGATGAAAATACAGCTTATTCAGACCATCAAATATATAATTGTCAAGAGGCATTAATATTTGCTGATATGGACTCTCTGGTATGTTGTCAAAGTTTGAAAATATGTTTCCTATTGGGTGTTTAAACATCATGTTACTATTTGAAACCTAAGAGAAATGTGATTACAAAGCAAATTTCACCTATTCACCTTACCTTTTTTTTAAGAAATATGTATATATATATACATATACTTGAAGCATTAAATTTAAAGCTACATAGGAAATACATCTAAAAACAGAGCTTGGGTATATCACAGCACTCTTGATATCAGCTTTTTATGAAATATACCACAGTGGCTTTGCAAAGAGGAGAAGAGGGAGAAGAGAAGGGGGAGGGGAGGGGAGGGGAAGGGAGGAGAGGAGTATTCTTGAGGGCTTTTATATTATTTTGATAATCTGGACTATTAGATTTAAAACAAAATTATATTAACAATATAGTTGAGTATAGATTATTCTCTTTTGTCCAGAACCAGATTGTAAGTGTAATTCAGCTATTACAAAAGATAATTTTCCAGTACTGCTTTAGCTTTACTTTGCTATCATTTTTTAGATCAAAAGGAAAGTCTTAATATCCTAAAAAAGGTGATAGGAAATAGAATAAAAAAGAAAAATGTGACTGTAGTATGTACAAAGTTTGAATCCACTTACAAACTACTAATGAAGATAAAATCACACAAAAATCTGATGAAAGAGAACTAATCTTGAGTTAACTTAATTTCTATTCATTTTCTTACCAGACAACCTACCAAATACTTGTACTACCTTTATAAAGGTATCTTCTCCCTCCCAGAAGTTTTCTGAATAGGCAACGACCCCATGAGGAAAAGTACCGGCAGCTGGGAGGTTTTGGTGATTGCTGATAAAATTCTTTAATCACCACTCTCAGTCAGGGGTCTGCAGCAGATCCCTGCCCCAGCATCCCTCAGGTTACTCTTCCATGTTACTTTGACCTTGAGACTCACAACTGGCATATCCCTGTTTGTAGCACACGTGAGACAAAAAAAAGCCATTGAGTAAAACATCTATCTGATATTTGCTGGAATTGGAAATAAAATTCAGTTTTTAACTAATTGAGTAACTTTATGAAGGAAAAAAGTCTGACACAGTTGAATTCATACACAGCAGAAACACAAAATCCTTCGAAATGCAAAAAAAACCCTACAGAATTTTATGTATCTTTCTGTAAAGCAAAGGCAATATACTTCAATATACCAAATATTTCCTGGGAATTGAAAAAAAAAAAAGATTCTTAATCCCTTATAAAAACCAGTAACAAAAAAAAGCCCTGCAGGTCTCTTAGGGACGTCATGGAGGATACCTACCCTGTCTTCAATTGCTGAACTTTTTATTGAAGACATACATCTCACAGAACCTTAAAAAAAAACTTAGAAGCACCAGCATTGATTAATCTGAAGTCCAATAGGGAAAGAAATTATAGCATGTGTCTCTCTTCAGTAACTAATGGATATATAAATTGGCAAGCACACAAATATTTCGGGGAATTCTCTTCTCTCCACATTGGATATTGCCTTAAATTGGAAGCACGTTGGTGTAGAATTTTCTTTTTTTTTTTTGATGCGTTAATGATTTTGATGTTTAAAACACCATTTGCATGAAGCTTATTTTAACAGTAATAAAACTTTTGAATTTTTTTGCAAAATGTTAAAATCTCCTGATGACAAACACTATAGGAAAGCCAGATGTTATTATCATTAGTATTGTACATGTAATTGAAATATAGGAGTTCACAATGAATTTTATGGTCTAATAGAATGATTGTAAGAAGTGGAAAAATAAGGAATGTTTTGTAGACTTCTGCTCCATCTTTACAGAGATTTATTAGAGGAGAGAAGAAGGGGAAGGGAAATAAGTAAACAACTCCTAGTGGTTCTTTCTTCAGTAGATAAGAAAAAAAGGGCTCTTTTAGGGAATTAGCTGCATGTATGAGAAATCAGTAAGATAAAGTATATAAATTAAGTAAGCATTATGATTTACAACTCGCTTGTATGTTAATCTGAACATACTTCTGTTGTAACCATTCCGCAAGCTATCTAAAGAAAAAGAACACTACAAATACCAACTGATCAGGCAAGATTTAATTTAAGTAATATGTAGTCAGCACAAGAATGCAATTTATAACCCTCAGACTAACAAAAAAATAAAAGAAAAAAAAGAGAATTGATGGAAGCAGTACTTTTGTTTTTACTTCACTAACACAATTTATTTGTGTGAGAGAATAGATGTATCTTCTAATGCTTGAGATGAGATTTTTGCATTCATCTGAAAAGTGTTAAAAATGTGCTTGATTCAATTAGTGGCAATAAGCCCCTACTTATGTTGTAAAACTAATATAAATGACGAACAGCCTGCAATTAACCAAAGTGAAAAGCAATGGGCAGTATGGTAATTTTCTGAGTTCAGAAATTTAATAGTAGGACAAAGAATATGGCAAGACATTAGAGATATCCCTAAGACAAGATATAGCTGGATAAGTAATTTTAATTTAGTAAATCCCCTCAGGATTGAATGTAGTAAATAACCCTCAAGATTGAAGAGAAAGAAACTCTAACTGCCAACATAATACTTATCCCAGAAAAGAACTAGGGGTGCTGACAACTTGCCAAAACAACATGTAAGTAGGGTGGGGATTACACCAGACAAAGGAATATTGGCTAGAAAGCATATAATATTGTTAATTGTATTATTGAGAGTAATTGTCAATAATTAGGTTAACTGGACTGTAAGTGTTAAATTACCAGTTCAAACTGGACTTAAAAAATAACCCTCTATTTTGATTAACCTGCTAGAGCACTCACTACAGTAATGGTAAATTCTCTTCATTTGTTGTCCGTAAGAAAAATGTGCAAGTAAAAAAGCTTTGAAATTTATTTATGTTTGAGTAAGTAAGGTTCTCAGTCTTATTGCATTCAATAAGAAAACATTATGATCAAAAAATAGAAGAAATGCAGTGGGGTAGATAATGGTCTCTCTACCTTATTTTTCTGTCTTTGATAATGACAGTAGGAGGTGATGTTTAGGGATAATACATGAGTCTGGCCAGAACACGGTGAGTGACTTGTCATAGGAGTATGTGGAACTGAAATTCCCTGGAGGCACAACAAATAAACAAAACTGAAATGAAATGAGCAGGGGACACAGTGAGACCTTATCAGAAGATTTTAAGAATGTAGCTGTTTGGAAGTGTATCAAATACAGTGCTAGGGCATTATATGATACCTGACGATAGGTGTCCAAGTGCTCAGAGAATAGATAAGTGCTTCATGCACACGATAAACTAAAAGGTACAGCAAAAAGAATTTTATATAAGAAATAAATAATGGAAATCCTAAACAAATACAGGGGAACTGAACCCTTCAGTGCAATGAAGTTATTTTGTCACACTGATATTGACCTCATTTCTTTAACTAAAATATATGTAAGTATATGCATATATGTAGTAACTGGCTTTGGTTTAGGGTATTTTGAGTATTTTTCTTCCCTACCTACCCCCTTTCTCCCCTCACATCCCTGAGGAAATCAGTGACTTACTTTGTGTTATTGATTTCAAATTTTCTCAGTTGAAAAATTCTGTCACCTGTATGTGTGGCTTATTTACTATGTCTTTCAAGACAAGAGCATGAATCATGTCCCAGGGTCCCAGTATTCTGGGACATACTTAAAAGGTCAAAGGTCAAACTTAGAAAGACCATGAAATCTCTTTTGCTTCTTTCCCCCACTTTGGTCTCTTTTGTCTTGCCCATTCTTTCATGAATTGTCCTGTAATTTGTCTAGTTTGACTTTGGAAACCTAATAGTGTTTGTGTATTATTAACCTGATACCCAGCAAGTACATATGTAAATAAACACATTCACAGTTCACAGTTGCATATTCCTGCTCCAGACACTAAACATTTGTGTAAGATTTTTTACACTATGAGATTCACTCAGTTGCTGAGGAGAGCAACACTGATGCTGGCAGAATCCACAGTGGAGTGCTGCATGGTGCCTGGGGAGGCTTCCATGAAAACTGTGCGACAGCTAAGACACAAGCTATTGATGTGTATTAAACCTTCGAAATGCCTGACTATCAGCGTATAGGAATTAGCGTTTCTTCCCCTAAAAAGGCATTGGGATCATTGACCTGACTGAAGTGCACCTACAAAGTCAAGTAAAGAAAAAATATTCAGAAAATTAAAATTGCCCATATAACCTTATTTCAAAGCCCTTCTATGTATGCTTTCTGATGTTGCCATATTTTTCTCTACTCTCCTGCTTAATTTGGTTGAAAAATAAAGTTATTTGGTTCTAACACAGTTAATATTTTATATTTTATTTTGTTTTTGGTTTAACTTTTTAGTTAAAGTATAGCTTTAAGGTCTGTTTACTGGGCATTATTTAAATACTGTTCTGATTACTTATTATTAGTTATCTTTCAGTCTGTTCTGGATTATTCTAAAGTATTTGAATTTTTTAAAAATATATTTTAAAAGTGAGGGATCAGTATAATTTTATTTAATAGCTGGAGAGGCAAAATAGAGGAAGATAAAGACTGAAAAACTGCTACATTTTGGGCACAAGGCAGCTGGAACCCCTTATGCCTAAATAATTGTAATTACATTGAGCTTGACATGTTCAAGGCACATGTCCCTTTGGTTCTAATTGCTATTGTGAATATGTACTGTATTCAGTAAATTGTTTTGAAAGATTTCCTATTTGACATTTGTTAAAAATGAATGACCATTTTCAAAGAGTTTTGTTAAGTTGCTTCTTTCATATCTCCTTAATTCTCAAGCAGATCAAATTACAATTTGTTCAAAATAGCTTTTAGAATACTAAATCAGCAGAGTATCCATCTGATGAGGATTCTGCTTTAGTCATTGCATACTTCACACATTCTGAAGCAAGTAAGGTAACAATGACAACCTTCATCACTCTACAATCTTTCCTGCTGTATCTACATCTGTCCTATGCAATGAAGTAAATGCAAAAATATTATTCCAATTGTAAATAACAATTTCAGCACTGTATTAGCATTCAAGGTAGCATTTAATCTGATATTTCTTAAAGTTTGACTTTGCAGTATGTTATGTTCTTTCAATGTGGTTTCTAACTTCAGATGTTTTTATTTTTTATTTTAACAAAAAGAATTTTATAAAGACACCTCTCTGTTATGACAACTTGCGATAAGAACAGGTAAAAACCAGTAATGTTTTTTTTATCTACTACACAAATAGCATTTAGGCATTTTGTCATTCTGTTTGTCACCTATTGCTGGTAGAATTCATGAAACTTAAAAATCTTCTAAAGACATGAACAGAATCTTCTGCATATTCCCCTACAAATCGGGATCAGTTCTCAGAGCTTCCTAATGCAATTATGTCTTGTTTTATTTTGCTCATTCTCTCACTTTAAAATCCTATTCCAAATTTGCTTGAGAAGTGCATAAAATATTCACCTTTTGATGGTATCTTAAAATTAAGAATCTTTCTCAATTACCATTCTGCCCCACCCTTTAATCGCAACATTATTTTTACCGAATCCCTTCAAGTCTTGTCCAAGAAGTATATAATTATATACATTTTCCCCTTTTAGATTCTTTCCAGATTGCCTTATCTCTGTCTTGGTTTACTGTTTTTCTGAAGATTAACCTTCCATTTTACCCGTTTCTGTGTCATCTTCTAGTCAGTCATTATTCTCCACCACAGTTCTCCCATATTGTCAAAAACACCCTTTCTTAGTGTTTTATTTTTAGCCCTAGCCCAAATATCTAAATCCATCCTCTGCCCAAACAAATCTCCACATTCCAAAGGGCACCCCAGTCCAAATTTCTGCAATGTCTGCAGCTACTACTTGATATTCACAATACCACAATGCCCCTTATCCTTCTTCTACACTTCATTCCTTGCCTTAATCCCTCTAAGAAAGCCTAGAAAACTGTATAGAGTTTTGTAATTCACTCAAATAAATCTATAATGTGGAATAAGACATATGTAATGAATGAGGATCTTTGTTTTACAAAAATTAAAACTTACTTTTTGATTGACTGTTTCTTAATAAACAAAGAAAAAAAGTATTACAAAGAGATAAAAATAACTTCTTTAAAAATGCTGAATGTAGTCAAAATAATTTTAAAACATATGACGGAGTTCAGGACACCTAGTTAAATTCCAATAATATTTTTTTTAATGTTTATAAAAAAGGTGCTAAAACTTGCAGTGTTCAAATTAAATGCAGTTTCTATATCATTATTACACTGGTGCCCAAAAAGATAGAAGTATTACTTTTTTCTTGTCCCTGGTAAGAGTTTTTTGGATATGCAAGACAAAATTGACAAGTTCAAAGAGAAAAAGCAATGAAATGGTATGTTAAATGACTCATCTGAAAGACTCATTTCAGGACAAAGAACAGCCTTAAAAGATAACAGAAAATCAAGCTGAACTCAATGTTCATCTTATACACATGTAGAGACAGAAGCTTAGATAAATTTGAATAAACTTGCACAAATATTTAATATGCAGTGACTTGATGGAGTGTACGAAAAAATCAAATTATATAAAAAACCTGTAAGAACTGAGCTGCATGTGGTATCAGCAACATAGAGTGTTCTATTTAGGGTACTGATATTCATGAAAGCAGCCAAATATCAATTGAAACACTTCTATATTATCCAGTAAAACATACATTGTAAATTATATGTATCCTCATTAAATATTTGTATTGTTCTCTAAGCCACAGTTGAATATGGTATTTTTTGACTCTATCTACATTGTCTTCAACAGAAATATAATATTTAAAGTACATAATACTCAATTTATAAACACAAAAAAAATTAAGAAAAAAATAAATCACACCTCCCTAAAGTGGCAATTATGTTAAAAAGAACATGACTCTTTTGTTACATTCAAAAGAGACTATACACAGGTCATACCACTGAACTGAAGGTCTAGCTGCACAGTGTTTTGTAGAAGCAGAGAATGAATTTAACAATTTAGTGAAAATAAAGCTAATTTATTAAAGCTATAATAATTTATTTAACTTTATTAAAGATAAAGTTAAAAATGCTAAATATTGAAAATATTTTTTTGAATTCATTATAGGAACAAATTTTGTGATAATAACAAATTCCACACTTAGTCACTACTTCAGAAAGAAACTAGGTAAGAAGTAGTCCATGCCAGGAAGCACTGAAGCAACAGGGACAGATGAATCATTTTAGAAAATACACTTTTTTCTACCTACATGAGTATTTTTATTGCTGCTTCTTTTTTTCTCCCAAATATAGTTTATGCTATCAGAGTTTGCAAGCATCTTAAAATGTTCCCTCAGCATACCCTAAGCTAGATTGTTTCTTTTTCTTAAGTTTCATTTGTAACAAAGCAGAAAAATGATGCAGAAAGAAAGATCCATTACTTAACAGATAGTTTATGTATGATTTATGTAATAAAATGCCAAGATGGAAAATAATACACAATACAGAAATTATACAGCACCTTTAATACAGCTTTTTGCAATAACTGGCTGTTTTACTTTATCCTATTCAGCCAGAGTAGAATACGTTCCTCTAGTAATACAAATACAAAGCATGTAGTGCTGGTGATACTGCAACTGACAGATTTGCTATAAATTCCAACATGGTTATGTTAATAAACACAGTTATATGCAAACATGTATCAATATTTTATTGTGAAAATGAAAAAGCAATTTACAAATGTGACCAGACTTTTACATCTGTTTTTTTACTTTTTCCTGTTGACAATTCTTCTGCTCTTATAGTTGTCTGTCAAGTCCAGCTTGCTGAACTTTGAAATCTTAGCTAAGTGATATATAAGAATGGTTGTCCTTTAGACATAAACCGTTGATGAAGCCGCCTGAGACTAAATCTGGATCTAGCTGCACCTAGACTCTGAGAAAAACTTTGGAAAGCAAGGGAGTAATTTCTGAATCTCATGACTCAAGAGGAGGGTCTCTCTCACAGTTTTGACTTACTCTGTCCTCTATGTAGTAAATAATCAAGTACATGTCACCACTCTTTCACAGTTATACGTAACTTTCGTTGACCTCACCAAAGCTTTTGACACTGTGAGCAGGAAAGGCTATTCAATCTAAGGCAACTGAAGGCCCACACTAAGACCCTAAACCATCTTGTCCGTGAACTGCTCTTTGCTGATGATGCTGCCCTTGTTGCCCACACAGAAGCAGCTCTGCAGCATTTAACATCTTGCTTTGCGGAGGCGGCTGAGGTTTTTGGGCTGGAAGTCAGCTTGAAGAAGACAGTAGTCCTCTACCAACCTGCACCGCAAGAAGATTATCGCCATCCCCATATTACCATCGGCGAGTCAGAGCTTAAGACAGTTCAGCAGTTCAGCTATCTGGGAAGCATCATTTCCTCGCATGCCACGATCGACAAAGAGATAGACAACAGAATAGCAAAGGCATACAGAGCCTTTGGAAAACTCCATAAAACAGTCTGGTGTAATAAACACCTGAAGAAAAGTACAAAGATCAGTGTCTACAGAGCCATTGTATTGTCTACTCTTTTATATGGGTCTGAATTATGGGTCATCTACCGTCATCACCTGCGACTCCTGGAACGCCTTCATCAGCGCTGCCTCCGTACAATTCTAAACATCCATTGGACTGACTATGTATCTAATGTCACTGTCCTCGAACAGGCAGGGGTCACCAGCATCGAGGCCACATTGCTGAAATTGCAGCTGCGCTGGGCAGGGCACGTCTCTAGAATGAAGGATCACTGCCTCCCCAAGATCGTGTTTTACGGTGAACTTGCCACCGGTAGCCACAAGAGAGGTGCCCCAAAGAAGAGATATAAGGACTCCCTGAAACAATACCTTAGCCTTGGCCATATTGACTACCATCAGTGGTCCACCTTGGCCTCCAATCGGGAGACTTGGAGGCACACCATACATAATGCTGCTGACTCCTTTGAGAGTTCACAAAGAACTAGTCTCGAGGAGAAAAGACAACACAGGAAGAATCGCGCCCCACCTGTTTCACCCAAGGAGACCTTCTGCTGTGCTTTTTGTAGCCGGATTTGCCTATCCCACATTGGCCTTCTTAGTCATCGGCGCGCTTGTAGTAAGCGTGGGTAAATGCCCTTCCCAAATCTTCGTTCATGAAGTCAAGCCATGATGATGACATGTCACCATCAAATTTATTAAATCACTATTGCATTTACTATCAGACTTTGTTAAATTGCTGCTTCATATCAATAAACATACTGCTGCTTCTCCATTACAAGTTAAATATGTCACTACATCAGTGGTAATCTCACAGCCAATATGAATTTCTTCCATGTAGCTCAAACTGTGATTTCTGGAACCAGAAATCCTAGGACTCTTTTAATGTCACACCTCCTTGCTAAAGACATTGATATTTTTTTCAAAGGTTGAGCTTAAATATATATCAGCACTACTATACGTAACGTCATGCAAGTCTTTTTGGTCTGTTTGTGGTGATTTTTCTGCTCAAAGCAAAAAAAATATTTATTAGAATCCACAAGAAGGCCTTATAGAAACAATCAAGGAAAGATTTTAATGAGCTCTAAAACCAGTTTTTATTGCAAGATACAGCAGAAGGTCGCTGCTAATGTAGTAAGCAAGAAATGTGTATATATAAAGAAAAGTGAGTCTTTTGGCCTTCAAGGGGAATTTACCCTAACACAGCAATGAAACTATATTTTCTGGGGACATTTTTTGCCCAGTCTGAGTAATTATAAATGGGTGAATTGCCGAGTAATAGCCATTGCAACTATTTTTAAAATTTGATTAATGAAGGCAATTTTAAGTTGACATAAGTCTTTTTGAATGTTTTTTTTTCCCTGAAGAACAGTTTGCCATTGACAGAAGAATATTAATTTTGCAGTATTTACTGAATGTTGGTATACATTTTCCTGTTTAGTAACAAATATGGGAATACAAGGGTATGTATGAATGCTCATGTGCAGATAATATAATTTCTAGCTATCAGCACTTTTAATAATATACTCAATAGTGCTCTCAGAAAAATAGAAATAAAGCCATAGTCACCACCCATGTTTTGCTTCATAGTATCTCTCAGCAGTTGAGTCTCCTTAGACAGAGGGATCATTTCTTATTGTAGGATTTCAGAGTGGGTATAAATGAAAGAACATAAAGACACATTAATTAATTCACACATTATAAGCAGTAAAGCTATCCTAGCAGAACACCTTTTGTAGTTTACTATGCATGTGGATGACAATCGAATGGATGGTGCTGTACTGATATATCCCCAATAATATGCGTTTCAACGTTCATGAAATTAAAAAAAAAAAAAAAAGAAAAGGACATAAAAAATCAAAACAAAACCCCACAAAAACCAACCAACGAAAACCAAACTACAGAACAACCTCAAAAAAAAACCCACAGTGAACATCTGCTCTAAATGCCATCACATTTGTTTGGGAAAATAGTTGTGAGAAAGTACAGGTAATTGCTCTTGGCATTCACAGAAAGATTACATAAGGATGAGTCGAGCCAGTCAAGAAATGGCTACCCCCCATATCCTTATGCAAACAGCCCAGCAACAGAGGATTTTAACAAAGTAAACTATTTCCATCTTCTTTGAAGTCTCTTTATTGGCAGAGAGAAGTAAAACCAAAAAAGGAAGGGTACGACTTAGCTATGAGGGAAGCATGTTTAGAATGACCATGACAAGTAATGTAAAATAGTATTTTAAAGCTTCAGATGGGTTCAGGTTTCTAAAGAGTTTTCGAAACATCAACAAAAAATGAACTAGCTCAAAACAATTTTTTTTTTCCTTTTTTTAATGACCTTGTCTTTTAAAATTGCCTCTAATAGCTATCATGGCTGTGTTGTTTTTTATGTAGCATAAATGGTCTTAGAGTAGTTAAATCAATTTTATGCTGAAACTTATTTAGGCTTTACTAATGTCTTCAGCTGGACTACTGAATGATATTTGTTCTCTCAGAGCCTGGGTTAGAATGACAGCATACAATTTTGTATTTAGAGCTCAGTCTTTTAATCAGCTGTATTTAAGAGCCATATGAATATAATAAAATTTTCTGCTGTTCTAAAATATCCCAAATGCATATGAAGATAATTACTTGAACAGCTAATAGACTGTTTTAGGGTCTTCTCTGTAGAGTGCTTTCTCTGTAGTGTCAGCTAACCCAGCATAGTCCTGCCTGTCAAAAGTTTAATGCTTCAGATGCAGCATATAATTTTAATCTAATGCACAGCACTGCTAATATCTCAAACATGACGGTATGTGCACTGAGACAGAAATGTGTACTTTGTTTAAAAAGCCATCTAAAATGCCTTGGGTCTCTGAAATTATTTGGAGATTTAAGGCAGAAGGGTTTTTTTTATCTGTGGGTTGTTGTTTTTTTTAATTTGGGGTTGTTTTTTTGTTTGCTTGTTTGTTTGTTTTGTGTTCTGTGATTTTTTCCCCCTTCTTTTTTCTAATTAAACACAGGTGAGGCAATGCAGAAATACCCATCTTGGCTGAGGAAGATGTATAGTTATCCAACCAGTAATCAGTGCAAAATGACAGGTTTTGAGGTACACCTTTTTTCTTCTTTATGCTTTTTTAAAAAGCCATTTTATTAGGTGTTAATCTCCAACATGATGATGAACTCTGATCACGGCACTGACTTGCAATAAACATAGAGCCTAGCCACAGAAAGTAGTCTGTTGCATGAATCTGATTGTGAACCTAGCTCCAAATCTTACTCTTTTACAGGAATTCTCTGCCTTTACAGAGAAGCTATAATCTTCCTTGTCTTTCTCTCTAAAGGACTGTACAGAAAACGGACCTACAGAAAAAAATCTGAGCTAACATACTGTGTATCAAGAAAGCATTTAACCACCTAAGTTTTTTATACATCACTAGGGCATTAATTTCTTGTCTTAAACTCATACCTTATAGATGGATAACAAATCTGTAATAGATATTTTTCTCATACCAGATACAAAATAAGAATTTCAATAGAACTGAACATTTCCGCCACATTAACTGTTACCTTTTCCCTTTTAGCCTTACAGTTGCGTCCTGGTTTCAGGACACATTACGCACATGTAAGAATGCAGCATGACATCTGCAGTGTCCTACAGTGGCATCCCTGACAGCTGCTAGTTTCCAATTCCTCTTGATTGTAGTCTCTTGTACTGAGTGATGTACAGACAAACACATCAAAATCTAACACATACATGGGCTAGATTCATTGTGTTTTCTACCTTTTGTTTTTTGTCAGTTTGATTTGTACTGGAGAGACCATAAAAGCCACTTATCATTCCTGTTGCCAAAAGGCATCTGTACTGTTCAGTTGCTGATCATTGAAGAGATAAATGCAGCTTGCTGCAATTAACAAAATAGCTTTTCTATGGACATAATTTGTAGAAATGAATTTAAGTTACATCACTGTGTGCTTATCGGTAGGTATGAGCTGTAATATAGATCTAATACACAAGATTTTTTTCTCAGACAGCTGACATAACTGATATGGTAAAGATTATCTTTATAGCCAGACTTACGTGAATACATTTTGAAATCACAGCTGGACTCGAGAGAAAAGCTGTATTTCACACAGGTTTTCCACATTAGTTTTTGTTCTCTGATTGAGAATGAAACAAAACAACAAAATTTGCTACAATGTTTCTCTCCCTGCGTTTCATAGGAGCAGCATATGAAATCATTGTAATGTATTTATTTTAAAAAAGGAAACAACATGTATTTGATCATATGTTCCCAATCACATGGAAGTAAAAAAAATGAATGGAAAAGGATGATAACAGCTTACTGCTGTGCACTCACAAAACTCAGAACACTTTTCCTGAAAAGTGAAAATGAACATTCAGTCTGGAGAAGGCTGCATGACGACTTCATAGAAGCTTTCAAATATCTGAAGGGGACCTACAGGGATGCTGGAGAAAAACTCATTAGGGACTGCAGCAATAGGATAAGGGTGAATGAGTTTAAAGTTAAATAGTGGAAGTTCAGGTTAGATATAAGGAAGAAGTTCTTTACTCTGAGGGTGGTAAGGCACTGGAATGGATTGCCAAAAGAAGTGGCAAATGCTCCATCCCTGTCAGTATTCGAGGCCAGGTTGGACAGAGCCTTGGGTGACATGGCCAACGGTGAGGTGTCCTTGCCCTTGGCACAGCGGTTGGAACTAAATGATCTTAAGGTCCTTTCCAACCCTAATTGTTCTATGATTCTATGATCATTGAGGCTGTACTGTGCATGATGGTACAAATCCAGCAGTAGATGGGAGGAGGGTGGTTTCTTTTTTCAAAAGAGCTAGATGATACTTGTGAATTTTGGTTTAAGTATTGCATGGCCTACAAAAAGACTGAGAAGCACCATTCAAGTGTTTTAAGTATTCCCTCAATTTAAATATTTACCTTCAAATTTCATATTTTATATTTTGCATTGTACAGGGATAATTTTTTTTTTTTTTTATGGGAAACCTGGTGTAAGAAATTCAGGAAACAGTGAAACAGAATGTTACAGAAACACCTAATCACTTAACTTTTCTTCTCTGAAACAAATTTTATATAAAATCTCCATTCTTTACACTGATCTGTAATCCCATCTCTATTAATAAGGGCTGAACACAGAGGAAGCTACTACAGATCTTGAAGGAATCACCTGCACCTCAAAAGAAGAATTTCTGTAAAATATAATACTAATTTTCATGCATCCTCATTTTACTATAAACTGAAAAGCAAACACTTCAGAAAAGTTAATCCTGCAGTCTTAATACAAATAACTCACAATAAAGTTTACTATAAGAACAGGTATCTAGAATTGAAATTCTCCAGCGAAGCAAAAACATGAACCAGAGAAGATGTGTTGAGAGACATAAAATGTATGATAAAATCATAGAACCATTTATGTTGGATAACACCTTTAAAATCATTGAGTCCAGCTGTTAACCTACCACTGTCATCCAGCACTAAACTGCTTGAGACCAACTATAGGTAACTCCATTCACTGCAAATCTTTGCCTCTGGCTATCCAGACAGATTTTTATCAAGAGAAGTGTATGCAAATCCAACCCATGAGGAACAGGCTTCTTCAGGAGCATACTGTAGAACATTTTCCCTTTCTTTTCTGTCCTGTTAAGCTATCTTTGTCTCAGCCCATGAGTTTTACCTTTTTTCCAGTTCTCTCCCCATCCCACTGCAGAAGAGTCTTCCAGAAGCTCTAGGTAGCAGTTCTTCTGACCCCCTCTCCTTCAAGAATTAAAAACTCTTTTCATTTCATGACCACTGTGCCCTCAATAGCCTCCAACTACCAGATCACCCATAAGACCTTCTCTGTTCACAAACAACAGGTCCAGTGAGTGCCTTCCCTTATTGGCTCACTCACCAGTTGTCTCAGCAAGTTACCTTCCATACACCCCAGGAACCTGCTGGACTGTTCACTCTTCACTGTATTGTGTTGGATTTCTAGCAGATGTCTGGTAGTTCCCCGAGTCAATTTAATTGAAGTATTACCCCGCATAGTCTTAGCAGCTAACAATCAAGAAACTTGTTCCAATAACAGCAGCGACTATATCTCTTTTATAAGAACAGACAAGTCGAAGTTGTACAGAATTTCAGGATACCAATGTAACAAAGTACATATAGCCACCCAACCACAAAAAACAACCTAACTTTCAAAGAAGATTAAAAAACAAAGAGAATGCCTGTTTATTCACCTTCTGAGTTAGAGACAGATGGTAAGAAGAAAGGTAATTCCTCAATAGCAAACAGAATACTTGAAGAGGAACTAGAGGATTCCTGAAATGGTAAAGCAGGGTGACTGGGATGGACAGCAGTTCTGGATGAGGGCTAATGAAGTTCCATTGCACAAAAATATACGATCAGAGTAAATGGTTTTGTGCTTTACTACTACAATCCTGGGAAATAAAATAGTCTTCTTTCCTTCAGAAAGGACATCCCCTTTCACAGAAGTTCAGATTTATTCAAGGAAATTCACTGACAAATGCTTAAGGATAACATTTTTTCTGTTTAAATCATCATTTTTAAAAACCTATTCTTTTGAAAGAACACATTGTAATTGCAACATCCAATTCACACCAGAGCTGTAACTTGCAAATGCATGAGAGGGTCTAGTAAAAAGGTGAATTCAACATTTTTTCTCAGAGAAATTCTATATTTGCAATTTCAGGTCTTTTGACTCATCAGGCATTTATATACTCTATTTTAAAAATGTAATTTACTTTTTTTGACCAAGAAGGATTTTTTACATTCTTTTAAATGACTTTGACACTTAATTCATTAACATTATTTAAATGCAAATTTTAAAGGTGTATGATTATTGAAGCTTGGTTTTCTTCCAAGTTATCCCACTGGACCATAACATATGCTTTAAGACCAGTCTACATTTAGAGGGTTTTGGAATATATATAATCACACTGAATAATTCCAACTCTATTTGTTTCCTTGGAGGTTTCTCTTATACTTTTATGCATTTTACTTTTCTGTCTGTCCCTTCCTCATCAAAGTCACAATTAATTCCTGTTAGAGGCATTATAAGTATATATCCTCAGGGTTATGATTTAGTCTTAGGCAGACTGGCTAAAACTCAGTTTTCTCCTTCTCCTGTCTCACTATTATTCAGTGGGGATTTAGAAATGCTAAGTTTTATTGGCTTAGATTCAAAGGGAATTTGGAAGCTAAAGCAACTCGATGCCTAATTTGCAAGCACTGGTCCCAAGGATGGAATCATAACATAAAGCTCCCTATATGATTCATTAGAGAAGGTAGGCATCTTAAAATATGATCCACAAAAATGTGCATGTTAAAAAGGGATCTGTGTACACTGCATCTAATTCCTTCTTCTTCATTTTAAGAAGCTGAAGTCTATGAATATCACTTTTCATGTTCCAGCAGGACTGCTCTATCTCCCTTGTTCTCAATATCAGGATAAACACATCAGATATGTATTGAAAGTATTTCCACTTTAAAGTAACAAATATCAGTCAGCCAGAAGGATCAGTCAACTACATTTCAATCTTGTGACAAGAGTGTTCAAGAATGGTGTGAGAAAGTCTGAAAGCTGTATTATCCAAGGTTTACCTCAGCATTTCAGTCACTGACTTTTATTTGGCATGCAGATATTTTGGTTATGTTTACATTGGTAAACAGAAGGGACTAGGACTAACATTGCTAGGACTAAACTGTCATTTATCCTTCCTGTACGAGACCTCGTCCATACCACTTAACAGGAACATCCTTAGCTCTCCTCAAAATCTTCTTTGTTCTTCTCCACACTACATTGTACAGCCTGGGAAGGTGTTAGCTTTCATGAACTAAAACTTTCTGGGAGTACGTTAATGGTTAAACAGTCATCATGTACCTAATTTCATGGCCTGGACACTTAGTTTATTAGTATAAGTATGATCTATATGGCTAGGATGAAAATACAAGACTTCCTCATTCTCAAGAGAAAACATTATTATTACACAATTAGGAGGAAGAGTTACCTCTTATTTTCACCCAATCCTTGCTAGCTTATTTCCCTAGAATTAAGAGCAGGTAGGCAGAGGGCACATTGCTCATTGTTATCTAGCAAATAGATGCGAGATTGATTTCCTCTAGAGAAAAAGCAAATAAAACAACCCAAACGAGCAACAAACAAACAACCATTCAGCCAACTGAACCCAAACCAACCAATCAACCAAAACCAGATTCCCCACATGTTACATTAACAGTCTAACACAAAGGGAAAATTTCAAAGCAGGTTTGAGTAAAAATCTTGATGAGAAATAAAAAAGCATGGGCAAGAGAAGTGAATCAAGACATCCAGTTAAAACTGATGGATTTTTTACCATATGTAAAGGTCAGAGCAGCAAATGAGGTTTTCAGCATCACAGTTTCAAGCTAATATCACATTTTTAGAGATCATAATTTTATATTTGTTAACATATTTCATAACTTCAGATTAAAATACAAGGTCCATCTTCCCTATTTCAGTCTGATCTACACTTTCTTCTGATGCGTTTCCAAGTAGGAGAAGGAGGAATGTACGTAAATCTTGTGTTCTGATGCCATGATGGACTTGGGGTCTCCAGGAGTCATCAGGGAGATGATACAAACTGGACTTCCTTTGACTGTTTTGTAACCTGAATAACTCTAGTTTGCAAGGCAGCTACTCAATGCAAGTACAGCCATGGAGGAAGGATTAGGTCCTATGGAAAAAAGTTATATTGATAGTATTCTAAACAGCTGCACACTGTATGCTCAGTTTAGGGAATGCACAGACCATGTGTGAAAAAAAAAAACAACAACAAAACAGAAAGACTGCTGAAAGCTGTTGGTCAAAAACTGAAATGCTATGTGCATAACAAAACCCCTGAGTTTACATTTAGGAAAAAAAACAAACCTCTGTGATTAGAGCATGCTAATGGAAATACATGTAATACATATTCATGACCTTAGTGAGAACTGGCTCTATAAACTTGTGTGCAGATGGTCAGATATTTCCCAGGGAAATATTTTCATTAAAAAATGTCTAACTGAGCCTGAATGCTTTGTTTAACTCTTCTCTTAGGTTTGGCTGCATTTTGCCAAATCAAAGGCAAAACAGACAGTCCTGCCAGGCTGCTTCAGAGCAGTCAATTTACTGCTGCCAAGTTTGGCAGGTCTGGGACAGATCAACCAGACTACTTCCAGAACTGGAAACCTGAAAGCTTTGTTTGTCCAAAGCTGGGGCAGGTTCACATAACTTATTTGTCTTGGGTCACTCTACATGATAGATCTGCCCTGGAGCCACTCACCCTGGCAGCAGTTGGCTATGATGTTCCCAGTTCTGGAATGAATTTTCTGGTAACTGACAAATTATCAAAATTAAAGAATTTGTCTCTAAACTGGAGAGACATCAATTTGATAGGTGGAACTCTTGGTGGATAAAGAACTGGCTGGATGGCTACATGCAAAAAGTTGTAGTCAGTGGCTCAATATCCGGCTGGAGACCAGTAACAAGCGGTGTCCCTCAGGGATAAGTGTTGGGACTGGTCTTCTTCAACATCTTTGTTGCTGACATGGACAGTAGGATTGAGTGCGCTCTCAGCAAGTTTGCCAATGACACCAAACTGTGTGGTTCGGTTGATACACTGGAGGGAAGGAATGCGATCCAGAGGGACCTTGACACGCTTGTGAGGTGGGCTGATGCCAACCTCATGAAGTTTAACCATGCCAAGTGCAAGGTCCTACACCTGGGTTGGAGCAATCCCAGACACAGCTACAGGCTGGGCAGAGAAGAGATTCAGAGCAGCCCTGTGGAGAAGGACTTGGGGGTGCTGGTTGATGAGAAAATGAATGTGAGCCGGCAGTGTGAGCTTGCAGTCCAGAAAGCCAACTGTATCCTGAGCTGCATCAACAGGAGGGTGGCCAGCAGGTCGAAGGAGGTGATCCTGCCCCTTTGTTCTGCTCTTGTGAGACCTCACCTGGACTACTGTGTGCAGTTCTGATGTCCTCAACATAAAAAGGACATGGAACTGTTGGAACAAGTCCAGAGGAGGGCCACAAGGATGATCAGAGGACTGGAGCACCTCCTGTATGAAGATAGGCTGAGAAAGTTGGGGCTGTTCAGCCTGGAGAAGAGAAAGCTGTGTTGAGACCTCATAGCAGCCTTTTACTATCTGAAGGGGAACTATAGGGATGCTGGGGGTGGGCTCTTCATTAGGGACTGTAGTGACAGGACAAGCGGTAACAGGTTAAAGCTTAAACAGGAGAAGTTTAGATTGGATCTAAGGAGGAAATTCTTTCCTGTTAGGGTGGTGAGGCACTGGAATAGTCTGCCCAGGGAGGTTGTGAATGCTCCACCCCTGGTGGTGTTCAAGGCCATGTTGGATGAAGCCTTGGGTGATATAGTTTAGGGTGAGGTGTCCCTGCCCATGGCAGGGGGGTTGGAACTTGATCTTGACGTCCTTTTGAACCCTAGCTATTCTATGATTCTGTGGCTTCAGTGTCTGCACAGAGTGGCTGATGATCTTATCAAAGCCTCCAGTCTGTGAGCATGTGAGCCACAATGCAACAAAGCTCTGAAGGGCTGAGATGATCTCGGAGATTGAAAGCTCTATGCAACAAAGCCAGAATCTAAAAGACCTTATGGGGTTCTCCATTCTGTCTTTTAAAGAGCTCTGCACAGTGAGGCATCCCAAAGGCACATAGCTCCAGAGCCTCTCAACAGTTCTCCTTATCAGTTCCTCTAGTCAATGTTATGTAGTGTCTTAGGCTTAGATGCAGTACTTCAGAAGTTCTTCGTTCATAGAAACTATATGTATATGTACATTTACATATACATACATATACATGTGTGTATATATACGCACACAAACATATATACGTGTACATATACAAGTGTATACACATTTACAAATATATATGTATATATGTGTGTTTAAATTCAGCTCCAGGAATCAAATCGGTTCCAGGGATCAAATTACAAGAAATCATTAAAAGGGTAATCTCCACAAAATACCACATTTAGGGAAGCAGCTAATGAACATAGTTAAACCCACAAAGTAGTTTGTCCTATGTGGCCATATAAGAATTAGATTTCACTATTCTCTGCTACATAAGTTTGAGAGACTCAAACTCTATTTTTTAAACAATTTTTATTCCTTTCCTCAAGTGTATTCATAGAATCATAGAATGGTCACAGTTGGAAAGGACCTTAAGGTCACCAAGTTCCAACCCCTCTGCATGGGCAAGGATGACACACACAAGACCATGCTGTCCAGAGATCTGTCAAACCTGGCCTTGAACACTGACAGGGATGGAGCATTTACCACTTCTTTGGGCAACCTGTTCCAGTGCCTCACCACCCTCACAGTAAAGAACTTCCTCATATCTAACCTGAACTTCCCCTGTGTCATGGTTTAACCCCAGCCAGACAGCTTGTTCACCCACGCCCCCCCCACTTCTTGCCCTCCCCCTACTCCTGGAGGGACGGAGAGGAGAATCAGAAAGAATGCAACTCCCACGGGTTGAGATAAGAACAGTTTAGTAACTAAGGTATAACACAAATCACTACTGCTACCACCAATAATAAAAACGACAAAGGAAATAACAAGGGAAGAGAATACAACACCTCATCACCAGCCGACTGATAACTCGCTCCCCCAGCCCGACCGAGCACCGACTGATACCTCCTCCAACCCTGCAGTCTCCTAGCCCTTCCGGGTATCTCTCAGTTACATCCTGGCCATGATGTGCTGTGGTATGGAATACCTCTTTGGTCAGTTTGGGTCAAGTGTCTTGTCTCTGCTTCCTCCCAGCTTCCCCTCCTCCTTGTCAGAGCATGAGGCTCACAAAGTCCTTGGCCAAACCAAAACATCATTGTTATCAGCTCTGCTCCCAGGCCAAAAGTCAAAACACAGCACTGCACCAGCTACCAAGAAGAAGAAAAAATGACTGCTAGTGCTAAACCCAGGACACCCTGCTTAAGTTTAAACCGATTCCTCTTTGTCCTACCACTGAGGTCCCTAATGAAGAGTTCCTCTCCAGCATCCTTGTAGGCCCCCTTCAGATATTTGAAGGCTGCTATGGGATCACTACACAGACTTCTCTTCTCCAGGCTGGACAGCCCCAACTTTCTCAGCCTGTCATCATACAGAGGGTGCTTGAGCTCCCTTAGCATTCTCTTGGCCTTGCCCTCTTCTGGACTTGCTCTAACAGCTCCATGCCTTCAGGCACTTTTCTCAGGCTCTTTATTTCAAGACTTCTACTGCATCTGTGAAAAATGTACAGATCTAGTCATTTACAAGTTTTACTGACAGTTAGAAGGTCATACAAGATTAATTAATATCAGGCAACTTAGCGAGTCAGTGGCATGCCAAAGAAACTGAAACCCCTTTATTTGATCTAAGCACAAGATCATTCTTTGGAAAACAGCAAAAAGCATCTTCAATGATCTCAAGAGTTAGTGCCAAGAAAATGTTGTGTAATGATAATATAAAGGGCGAATTTGTACAAGGAAAACAACAGAGAAAAATAGAGAAGGTATCCTTCTGGGCTCATGGGCTAGGGAAGAAAGGGTGATAAATGATAAAAATGATATGAATGATAAAAATGAATTGGCGACTCATGTGAGATAGTGGAATATCATATTTGTCATGTTCTAAGCCCAGCCTGTCACTCACAAACCACGCAGCTGTTAGCTCACTCCCCCACGCTTCTTCCCCCTCTGCTCCTGGAGGGATGGAGAGGAGAATCAAAAGAATGTAACTTCCACAGGTTGAGAGATACAAACAATCCAGTAACTAAGGTATAACACAAACCACTACTGCTACCACCAGTAATAGTAATGATAAGAGAAATAACAAGCAAAGAGAATACATCCGCTCACCACCCACCAACCAATACTCAGACCAACCAAGCAGTGATATAGCACTTCTGGGTAACTGCCCCCAGCTTATATAGTGGGCTGATGTGCTGTGGTATGGAATACCTCTTTGGTTAGTTTGGATCATGTGTCCCGTCTCTGCTTCCTCCCGGCTTCCCCTCCTCCCTGGCAGAGCATGAGACTCACAAAGTCCTTGGTCAGAGTAAACATTGCTGAGCAACAACTGAAAACATCAGTGTTATCAGCACTGTTACCAGGCTGAAAGTCAAAACCACAGCACTGCACCAGCTACTAAGAAGGAGAAAAATGACTGCTACTGCTGAACTCAGTACAATATTGAGAAAAAAATAGGGATGAAAAAGCCATCTTAACTAGTATGGAATTTCTTGCTTTAGATAGAGAGGACATAATGAAAATTATGTATTTCCTATTTAAAAATAATAATGGGGAAAGAGTGGGGAAAAAAAGATCTGAAAAGTTTCACAAAGGCAGTTTAGCTTTAGTCTTCTCTTTAGTCTTCTTTAGTCTTCTCTTAGATGAGTGTGATAAATGAGCTATTAACAAATTATGAAAAGGTGTGACTTAGTGAATTTAAACTAGTATGAGTAAAAAGCATCCATACTATTGCAAGTGCTTCAGACATAAGGGTGAATGTAATGTGTAGACTAATGTATATGTTTGTATGTGCTGTTATTATCTTATTTGTATGTCACGGTGTCCTGTGCTCTAAGACAAGTTCATGAAAATATACAAGTGGCTTAGTTGATCTCATTTGGGTTTTAGAAAAAGTTCAAATAGGCGAGACCAGCTGTAACAGATTGCCAAATCCAACAGGCTGAGCGTACATACCAACTACTACATATAACTTTAGCTGCAGATCTGAAGTTGAAGCAAATAAATCTAAAATAAAAAGTACCAGAAAGTTAATAGATTCTACACTTCGTACACTACCATTAATTCTGAACACAGTTGTGAAAATAATAGTTGGTTTTGATCTCATGTCAGTTCAGTAGACAGGTACCAGCCAAACAACACAGAGAATTTCACTGGTTTTAAGAAAACTGAAGGGAGATCACATGCTGGGCAGGAGAACATGAAGACTGTTTGATAAGATTCCATTAAAGTGAGCTGACAGCAGTGTTAAAAATGCACTCCGAAAACCTCACCTGTGTAATACCTGCACAAGAAACAATCAGTTTGACATTTCTTGGGTTAAATATTTCACATTATGAAAATGGAAGTCAAGTGTTCCTTTTCAAAAACAGCACAGCCAATACTGGGATCACTCTAACTCATTCTGGACTGAAGAAATAATTTTTTTCCTATAGTGAACATGACAGATGAAGAGTTCTAAAATTACACTAAATGTAAGAATTATTGCTGTAAGTGTGCTGTATCTTGCCTTGCTGTATTATGATATTCAAAGACAGAATTAAGTGTTAAACTAGCTCCATTTCTGATTTTTGAAAATTTTAAGCATTCTGTCATATCCTCATTAGCATCTCATTACTAAGCAGTTAGCTAAGGGAAAGGACGAAGGAAAAAGAAAATTAGATGTAACACTACAGGACATATTTTCACCTTGATGAGCAAGAGTAACTCATTACAGGTACTGAAAGTCATACACATGCTTGGGAGGAATAATGTCTTTAAGGTATTTTGAAATTGTTAAAACATCAAGGCAACAATATTGATTTTTTTTATATAAAAGAGTAATGTATTAACATCCAGTAAGAACACATGTAAGGAAAAATCTATACAGACAGGAGAAAAATGATTAAGTATTTAAAGAATTGTTTTTTTTTCAGTGATGGTGGGAGAGAGATAATGTGATAATAAAATAACACTGTAATTTGAAAGTTAAAATGGTTAAATGCATACATAAATTATTAACAATTCCTTCACTACTTTACAGGGACTTCTGAATATTGTCTCATATTCTTTTCTGGAGGCAAAGAAGGAGATGTAGTTTGAGAGAAATATCTGAGGACTGTCTGAATCCCCCCAAAAAATACGTATGTGATCTGACCAGGTACAAACTGAACCCTCTGGAAATTAAGCAGTACTGCATTAAGGGTTCAGTCACGAAATGTGCAGCCTCCAATTATCATGTGTGTGCTTCAGTGCTCTGCTGGAACTGAAAAAAAAAATGTGCAGTGTTTGATAGGATCAGTCCCACACTTCCGTCACACAGAAACACACATACACACACACAGACACACAGGGGACAATTTATTTCCTCTATATTCCTCTTTTCATTGACTTAGTTTTGGAGTATGATGTTTCTAATTTGTTAGTCATGCACTGACTCAAGCATTAAAAGATCTCATCAAAACCAGAAAAGCACTATCATCAAAATGGTTTCTTTATTATAAATCATGAAGAAACTCTCTTTCCCACTAACACTAGCTTAGCCTTATAGAGAAACTGAAATCATTCTCATCAGCTTAAAATCGTGGAAAGGGTAAGTACCTGGACAGCAATCAGAAAAACCCATTTGAACTCTGGTGAAGTGTATTTTTATTCACACATACTGCACTTTGACACAATTACTGTTTGTATCGAGGTAATCTCCGTTCCAATTTAACAGGGCAAGAACTTTCAGAACTAGCATTTTTAGTGAAAATGGTATCACCTGTACTGGCCCACGAAACATTCCTGAAAGAACCAGTACTTACAGGTGAATGACCATCAGGTACACTCTGCTGAGTTGCAAAGTCCAGTTAATATACATCTGTTTCCTTTCTGAACTATAAATTTCTTGAGCAGACTCAGGAATGCCCTACATTCCATTTAGGAGCTGTCTCCTTTTTGTTTTGTTAGTACACCATGGACACAATGTATCTGTAGTAAATGCTACCTGTTTCAGTGAATTATTGAGTATCTGATGTCAACTGGAAGACTTCCTCAACAGAAGCAGCATGTGATTTAAGGATCAAATTGTGTTTTATGCCTCTTAATCCATGAAAATGTTAATGGCCATCACATAGAAGTGCATAATCGCACCAAAAGGAAATGCTGCCAAGACAACTTTTTTGGGTATCAAAAGTGACATGCTAGCAGCGCCTGATTCTCTCTCTAATCAGAAAGGAGGAGAATCTCTTCATTTGAAGTGGCAACATTTTGATGCCTGATCACATATTTGGATGCTACTTCTACCAAAGCTGTGCAGTAGGGCAGCTGCCCTTCCACAGAGAGACCTATAGGGACATTAAAAGTATTAGTGTGCAAGGACATGATGTTAAAACTAAACCAACATTTTTTACTAATTAAATTTTGAAGCATACAGAAGGGTCTATACTAGTTACTATGAACACAGGAAAACACAAAAGGCAAAATGAAATAAATGTAATAATGCATAATATTTTATAACTTTTATGTTCTGTGATTTCAGACAGTTCAAATAAAAACAATCCTAAGTTGACAATGGGAATAGAAATAAGCCACTGGGAATATAGTGTAAATTTGTAGATTAAACAGAGAAATGACACTATGAGAAAGTGAAACGCTACTCTGAAATGCCACTGATGCCAGAAAACCCTCAGTGTTGAACAGTGATGTTACTATCATAGGCACTGTTACAATAGACCAAACAACAAAACTCCCCATGCAAGTTTCAATTGCCATTCACTTCAGTAGCCAGAAAAAAAACAACAAACCCAAACCATATAATTTGATAGTGGAACACTTCCATATCTTCAAGGATAATCTTTTATTGACTGCCATGTTGTGAAACAGAAATGCTGAGTGCTGTTGGAAGAAGTCTTTGATTCTGTCTCCCTGGTTAAAGGCAGAATTGATCATACTTAAGCTAAATTATGGTACACTTTAAATCAAATTTTATAAATATGAAATTCATGTTCGGTCAATCATTTTGATTTAGTAATCATTTGAATGCCAGCGAAACCCGAGCTTTTTTGTGAATCAACAAAGAAACTCCTGGGATAGGCAAATAATTCTCTTCACTAACATGACTAAATAATTCATTAATGCTATTCACTGGAAAGTGCAATTAACTGTGTATAAAATCAAAATGGTGACAGTAAAAATGTCTAGAAATAACTGGCTTGAAATAAGCTAATCTGGGTGTTAGCTTCAGTGTAACCAACTTTAATGTGTGCTTTTTAGTGTGTTGAGCTTTGTGATGTCAAGCCTCTGTGGTTAGAAATAAACTCCAGCAGTGAAGTCTAGTTTTCTCAGATGCTCCTACAGCCACTTTGCATTGAAATCAGATTCACAGTGGGGCAGGTTGAATGCAGTGAAAGGGCTTATGAGGAAACAGTACTTAAGTGTGGTTTTCCTCAGAGTTCTGTAATGTGTAGTAGCAGTCTGAAACCAGGCTGCATAACATATAATTAAATAATTTATTTGCACTAATCAATAGCTACTTCAGTATGTAAATTCTTACAGAACACATAACAGAAAAACAATTCTGCATGTAATCTGTTTTCAAAAGAGCAAATGGCCTTAGGTTTGTTTTCTGTCTTCCTACTTCAATAAGGTTGAAACCTAATCTTCAGGTAAAGACTGTTTACAGATCCTTTTCTGCTTCTTTCTCTGTGTGAGTGGACTGGAATCCAATGCAAAAATAATCTCCATCTTCCATGGCTTTCCTGTTCTATATAAGATTTGTATTCATTATTAATGGTAGCTTAGATAGTATTTACAACTTCTCTATTTTAAAAGTACTATATTTAGTGTCCATTATTTTTTCCTTGCTGAATATGATGTGAAACAATGAAAGCCAAAATCAGAAAAAAGGTTTTTTTTTTATTTGATTAGGAAACCTAAAGGAGAGACCCATTATATTTAGAGTATGTAGTTACTATTTTTATGACAAGCCTAAGGTCGTGAATATCAGGTCATTAATTTGAAAAGCCTGGCATGAGCTAGTATTTGGTCTGAGTATCTTTTCTACTATTTTTATTCTAAGGCATACTGACAATTTGTGGCATACACACAATAAAAAAAGGAAAACATAAAAAAAAAAAAGCTGTAATTTGCAAAGCATTTTGTTTTGAGAAAGAATTCAATCATCTTTTCTGAAAATGGGAAGGTAAACAATATTTAAGGCCTTCAAGAATGCACAGTCTAAACTTACAATGACTAACGCTAGGGAGCATGTTAGAATATTACTCCTGATATGCCACTTGTCATACGAGATTTTCACTTGGCAGTAAAGAACATTGCTAATGTGCCCTTAAGTGTTTCTAAATGCACATTAAATACTTCCTTATTCTGTGTGTATGCTGGGGTCATTCTGTCATGTCTTGAATAGATCAAACTATGTTACTCAGCCTACTGTGCCAATCTTGATGCATGGGGAAGAGTAACTCAGATCTTGGGTTGTTTTTTTTTTGCCTGGTAGTTTTATTTTTTGAAGGAACTTACCAGTTGAAAACACATATGTGTTATTGGTACCAAGAATTACAGCATCAGGACATGTTAACAACTGTTCATGTTTAGAATGCTAAAGAATAATCAGTGGGGGATAGATTATATATAAAAGTCACCAAATGCATGCCACCTATGAGCATAGTTTTTTTTTTTCTTTATGTGTTTACTAATCATTTGAGATCCTTGTTTTGCCATTATTTTTTTCTGCGTGCTCATATCTTGACTTCCTTAAAACTTAAAATATTCATTTTCTCTATTTTGAGCTGGTTTAAAAGCTATGATTTTCAGAACATATTGAGAACTTCCTACTCAATGCTACTCTGAGTACAGAAATAGATATTGAAACCGACTGCTTATTTCTGAATATTCTCTAATATTTTCCTGTGTTGTTTACCCATTTTGTTTTGAAACAGTTCACAGCTATTAATAACAATTCAAGTTGCATCACTTTATTCAACAGACAAGCAATGATAATGCAACCAGCACCTAAACTGGACTAATGCAACTTGTCTGTAAGAAGGTGTCAGCTCAGAAATGACTAGAAACCTGTACTGTGCATTTTGTGATTGAGTCATGAGGAGAAAGAGCTTTCTTTAGTTCTCGGTTCTCGGTTCTCCCTCCTCTCTAAGTGCATTTAAAATGGTATGGCAGACTCTGGCAGCGAGAAAGCAATTTCCTTTTCTGTTTATACGAGTATGTAACATTTTGCCTTAACATAAATTAGCAGAAAGCCTCATTCTTAAAAGCATCAGCTTGATTGACCTCTATCAGCACCATCTAGGACATTTCAGCAGACACTGTAAAAAACTGATCTTGTTTTATTCCTTCTGGTTTGTCTTGAAGGTCAAAGAAGACATTTTGTCTCACTTGACTAATTTGGAATTCTTTAAACATCCCAAGTGCAGAAATTTGGCTCAATCAAATGCTGATTTTACATTTTCTCCCCATGATGGAGACAGAGACTCACAGGGAATCAGACCAGTGGCATCAGGAATTCTCTTGAAAATTTCTCCAAAGTAGGAATAGTACATAGTGAATTGAAAAGCATCATAATCATCATGATGATAAGGAGAGAGATAAGGTAAAAGAAACAGACCAATAAGCAAAGACAGAAAAAGTAATCCACGTGTATATCCATGTATATTTATGCTGTACATATAATGTGGCAGGAAACAGAGAAAGCACACAACAGCATGATTATTTAAGCATATCCTACCCATAGGATAAAATTAAATGCTTGAATTCTCAATATATTAAAAAAAAAAAATTGTGAAACTAATGAAGAAAATGGCTCAAGCTTCTATAAAGAAATCATCTTCCCATGCCATTCTCTACTTCATTCTGTTCCACAGTTTGCTTACGCAAGCTCAAGGGGCAAAGATATCTACTGTCTCTAAATGTCAGCATCATGTGTCTGCATCTTCGGTTTACTTCATTAAAACCCTACACTTTCAGCACATCTTCATTATTAAAGATTAAAAGTCAAACTCTAAAGAGAAATTGCGAGATTAAAGTTGCAATTGTAACCCTTACTTTTTACTTTTATAGATGGAGTTATAATTTTCTTCTTAAATATGTAATCACATGATTGCTTGTTTGCATGCAATTGCATGAATATAAGCTATTTTCCCACTGATTTCTGTCGCATTCTGTTCACAAAACTAATATTGCGTTATTAATAAACATTCGTTTGGTTTGTGCTTCTATTTTTTTAGTGTTTTCTTCCTTATTTTGCAGAGTATTGTATATGCAATTGTTTAGCTTATTTGACTACTTTTTTCACTCCTTGTCAGCAGTCCATTTTAAACCCAGAGCTTCCTCATTGCTGTGTTAACTGTTCTAAGATTATCACTTAACTCCATTTCAGCTAGCTACCTTCTGTGTAATTAGGCAGTCTAAGTTTGAGTGAAGCAACATTCTCCAGCACCACAAGAAAAACAGCACATTCCAATACTGGAACACAGTTTCATAGATGGCTGAAAACATTCTGCAAGAATACTGTTTCCTCATATATGCATCAGAAACCACACTATAAAGCCTAAGACTATATTTTAGGAGCTTTCAGTTATTTAATATGGATATTCTTTTTTTTTTTTTTGTCATTTATTACACATAGCACCTACTAGTACGATTGAAAAAAAAGAGTTTCTGTACTAATCCTGATACTCACTCATGCCCGACTATCAGAAGCACTCTCCATAAAGACTAGAATTATCTATCCAGAGCAGAACTTATCTATTTTTTTTTCTGCAGTAATTACTTAGTCATTTGAACATGAAATAAGTAGGAAAAAGGAACTTTTTTTCAGTGTTACATAAAAAAGAAGTAAATCTTTATTTTCCAGGGGGTGCATAGCCAAAAGAACTGAAGCTTATTTAAAAGCTGAAGCTTTACAAAATAACTTTCATTGAGGAAAGGTGCCTTTTACTATCCTATAGGAAATCTGTTTTGATTTGACAGAATGATAAGCCTTTGAAAACTGTGGACTGAAAATACACAGTAGACTTTTAGCTAAGCTCATAAAGTGCCAGACTGAGAAAGGATTCACTGCACATGAATAAGAGCTAAATTAGCTGTGTATTGAAAGGTCTCATTAAATGCAAAGCTGAAGTCCTTGGCAGAACTTGGATCCCAGAAAAGGGTTTCTGCAGACTTTGTCAGGTACTCTGGAGGGATCACCGTTCTGATGTGCTGTAAGATTTCTTCAGCATTCTTTGGCTGATCTGAACTTTAAAGAGTATCTCACAAGAAATCTGAAAAATAGTTACAGTTTTTAGTTTATTCCTTTATTGGGTTTTGTTTTTGGGGGGGGGGGGTGGGGTTGTGCTTTTTTCTTTGGGGGGGAGGCTAATTTATTAGGTTTTACTTTCAGGAATCTTCTTAAAGAAGGAATGTGTTTCACAGGAAGAAAGGTCTTAGAAGGGCTCAGAAATTTGTTATGACTTCTGAATATATCTGACAGTCATCCGCAAGTTCAAAGAAGAACAGACATATTCATGTTTTATTTTAGATGCATAGGAAACAACAGGCACTGTTCCTGCATAAATGGGAAGATACAAGAGGTGAATTAAATAAACAGGCAGGTAACAGTGGACTCCAAAATAACCTCAGCAAAATTGCACTCTGTATGTACTTTTATGCATGCATGCATGTTGCTTTACCTTTTGTAACATAACAGTGAACACCACTGCAAATCTTTTAAACATTGATGGCATTTTCTAGCAAGGCTCCAGAGAAAACACGCACAGACATTCTGAAATGTCTTATGCAGTATATGTTCCTGTCAGTGTTTTCCTAAGAATCACATTCAATGCATAATTATTATTGTTAAAATATAGAAACACAAAAGTAAATTTCATCTTGAAATAATGGATATTATATAATGCACATGCACTGAAATAGTGAAATACTACTATTCCACTAGTGAAATAGTGGAATTATTCTTATGGAATCATAAGAATATGAAAACAAATAGAATCTTCTTACCCTGAGTGACATGCAATCTGCTCATTTTGACTGTCCTCCAGACCTACATGCAACTGGGTTTCCATAACTCTGCTGTTAATATTGAAAATATATTCTATATCTTTCATATTCTGTAAACAGATTTTTCTAATTTACAGACTAAATTCTGTATAAATTCACAAACATTTCTTCCTATGTCAACTTTACCTTTCAAATTTAATGATATCTTTTTCTGCAATTCTTCAACACCTAGATGAATTTATTAAAAAAATTCATGTTTGATGTGCCTAAATAACATGTATAAACTTTCCTATGACAGTGATAGAAGCTAGCATCATAATAGTTAGGTGCCTTTAGCAGCCTAGCAATAGCTGCACTGAGATGACAGTTGCCTCATTTCCTCTGTTTCTAAAAATGAAATCTTTATTTATAGCGAATTTTCTCGTCAGATGTCAAAATGAAAAATCTGTGAGGAATATGTGAGAGATATGTTCTGTCTCTCTCAAACATTATTGTTTTCATTAGGCTTTTAAAGATCTACGAAATAACTCTTTTAAACATTAACATATCATAACATAAGGAGTATGCACAGAGATGACTGTCTACCTGTAACATCTCTATGAAACTGGGAATTATTATTTCCTAAACTTTAAGAAATGACCTATTAGACAAAATTTCCCCCCTTTAGGAATCATGGACATTTCATTTGGAAGAACTGCATAGGAGTATCCTTTTCATTTAAATAGATTTCAGGAGAAACAAAATAAAAACAACAAAACCACCCAATCATTGTTTAGATAACAACCTTGATGGGAAAGGCTCTTACACATTCTCCAGTTTAAAACTCAAGTATACTTTCAAACAAATTGATTTCATGAAAACAAATTAAATAAAAATGATCACTTACATAGGCATAGAAGAACCTGATCAAGACAATGTTTATGATGCATGATCAACAGTAACAAAAAAGCAGTTTTATACCTAATTTTTGTATATGTCCCTTTGCACACATGCAGTGCATATATATTTCCAGAAAGTACTGTACCTTGATAAGGAGAGTTGTCTAGTTTCCAGTATATTTTGATGTCACAAACAAGTAAATAGATATAACAATACCCAGAGTGAAATCCATACTGAACTGATGAAGTTAGCCAGGCTTAGCAAAATTTGCATGGATAGGATTTTTTTGTTTCCTCTGAGCATCAGGCAATTTTCACAATTTTAGGCTATTACTAAGATTAATTTTCTATCACATTATCAACTTCATTTTCTGTTATTCATGGGGAACTGCAACTGACACCACATTATGTTTTAAATAGTACCATACCAGTCTCTCCTTTGAACTAGATGGCACTGTCTTGAGAGGAACTTTTAGTTCTTGTTTAGCCACATACTTGGAACAAAAATAGCATGACAGACCTACTGAAACATGATGGAATTATTTCTGAAACATGCAATACTTGATTTTTTGCACAATAATATCAATCTTCTGGCACAACAACTGCTACAGATGAAAAAAGTGTCTCAGCTTTTATTCCTGCTCCTGTGTTGATCTTAAATTACCCTTTTTCCCAGATGGCCAGTCATCTCAAAGTTCTGAAATGCTGACTGGCACCATTACACTTGTCATACTACTGCAAGCCCATTCTCCTTAAATTCCATACCATATGAAGTATTTAGTAAGTATTTGCCAGAAAAAAAACTTCCCCCAATCCCCACCCCTCCCACCAAAAGCCAGACATATTCTCTGCTCAACAAAGAGAAGAAAAAGAACATAGATTATTACTCTAGATCTTTTCAGATATTATCTCACTATTTGTTGGATTTAGAGTTACCCGAATGAAATCAAGTCTACTGTCATAGTGAAACCAGGCTATCATTTACATTATTCTGAGTACAATTCATCAATCATTGTATCAAAATTGAAGCTGACAGAAAAAACTGCCTTCCTTCCAAACATATGCTTGAGTAATCTTGGCCTCATGGTTGAACAAAAACTCTCTAAAGTGTTTTAGAGGGAAAAAGGGTCTTAGCACCATGCAGAAATTGGTATGGTGCACACATTACGCCAAGGGGCTTGACAATAGAAGAAAGTGTTTAGCTTCAGCAATATCACTACATTCTTCTCTGAAAAACACCGTAGCCCACAGTTTAGCTAAGGAGCATTTTTCACTCACACAAAGGTAGCAAAATAGTTTGAAATGGAAAAGAATTCTTTTACTGTATACAGTATACATTACAACTTGGGGTCTCTGAAAAGCATATGATCACCTGATTACAGTCTAAGTAATACATACAGTGTCAATGTTTTTAATGGTGAGTATTCTTTTTCATTTTGTGCAATTGTAAAAGTTCCAGAACACACACACACACAAACACACGTAAACACACACACATGCATCTTTTTCATTTAATCTGTCGAATTTCTAAGTCTTTTAGACATTTTAAGAGGAGTAGATAAAGCTATTTTAAAGATATGCACATAAAACCATGAAGTTTTCTTTTTATTTACACATCATTATTAATTCTCTTTTCTTTAAAATTTTATTTCACTTTCTTCTTGGTTTCAGGGTTCACCCCCTCTTTTAACTTAGAAGGCCTATTCACCACATTCTAGAATTCTACTATTCTATTCCTCCTTCTTTCTTCAGCCTACATTTTCATCTGTTGTTTGCAAACTGAGGAGGACTTCTGCGTATTGGGGTGGTTGGAGCCTGCCTTGGCCGTAATGATCACCAAATGACAACATTTGATTCTTGGAGAAGTAAGGAAGGAGAAGAACTGCTACCCTGGGCTTCTGGAGGGAAGACTTTGGCCTGTTAAGTGAATTGATTGAGTCAGTCCCCTGGGAGGCAGTCCTGAAGGACAAAGGAATCCAGAAAGGCTGGACATTCTTCAAAAAAGCAATCTTTAAAGCTCAGGAGCAGGCCAGATCCATGTGCGGCAAAGATGAGCTAGCAGGAAAGAGAACCAGCCTGGCTGAAAAAAGAGCTTTGGCTGGAACTCCAGTTAAAAAATAAAAAGCTTTCAACCTTTGGAAGAAAGGGGAAGCCACTCAAGAGGACTATAAGGATGTTGTGAGGTTATGCAGGGAGAAAATTAGTAGGTCCAAGGCCCAACTAGAACTTAATCTGACTACAGCCTTAAAAGACAATAAAAAATCTTTCTATAAATACATGAGCAGCAGAAAAAGGGCTAAAAAGAACCTCCATTCTTTACTGGATACGGGGGGAACATAGTGAAATAGGCTGAGGAAAAGGCTGAGTTTTTTGATGCTTTTTTCACTTCTGTCTTTAATAATAAGATCAGTTGTTCCCTGGATACTATTGCATGCTGGTCAAAGGTCGGAGAATGGTTTTGCTTGTATTCTTGTGAACAGAATTAAGACTCAAAACAGAGTAAAGTGCCAAGAAACGTTGCCCAACAACAAATTTGCAAATTCCAAAGAGAGAGAGAGAAAAGAAGAAAAGTAATAAGAAAGAATAAAAGAGTTCACAGCAAGTCTGGTGGGGGGAAATGTTTTTCCTTCGATGCTGGTTGGTGCTGTTCCTTCTCAGAGTTGTCCTGAGCTGTCACATCCTCCACCTGGTGGTGGTACATATGCCCAGTACCATCACTAGGGGGTCTCCCAGGAGCTTTAGGTGGTCCTCAGGGGCCTCTTGGCCCCTCGATTTCCTCGACCCCTGGTTTGTGCAGATGCACAGGGGTTTGGTTAAATTTCTCTGAGTGAGCTCCCCCGTTGTTCCTAGGTGTCAGTTACTGGTTTTCCTGCCATAACAATGTTGAGACAAACATCCTGCACAAACATCCACTGTAGTGGTGTCATCAACGTCAGTTTTCAATGACGCTGTTTTTTCCATGGTATTTTTCACTGACACAGTCTCTTACAGCAACTACCTCAAAGGAGGTTGTAGAGAGGTAAGTGTCAGCAACAAGAAGCAGGACAAGAGGAAATTACATCAAGTTGTGCTATAAAAGTTTTAAACTGGATCTTTGGAAAAATGTCTTCATCAAAAGTTTTGTCAAGCACTGGAACAGGCTGCCCAAGGAAGTAGTAGAGTCACTATTCCTGGAGGTATTTAACAGGTCTGTAGATCTGGCACTTAGGGACATGGTTTAGTGATGGACTTGGTAGTGTTAGGTTAACGACTGGACTCCATCTTAAAGTTTCTTTCCAATATAAATGATTCTATGATTTGTACCCAAATTAATCCACTGTTTTACTCCTGCAAAAGAGTTTGTTTCCCAGACTCTTTTCTTTACTCAGATCATCTTTTCCCTGCTAGTTATCACTGGTTTATCAGATTCATTGTCTGATCTCATTCAATTCACTAGAGAGTTTCTTTATTTTGCCTTATTTATCAGCTCAGCATTCTCACCCTAGACATATTCATTACAGCAAAGTGCTTCCTAGTCCATCAGTTCCGTATTGAGCCTTCCCTGTATTCTGTTAATTTTTCAGTTCTATTTCCTAATCTATTTTTCCATGTCTTATCCTGTATCAGCAAACTTCCAGTTAAACCTGAGAAGAAACTTCTTCTCAGTGAGAGTGATGGAACACTGGAACAGGCTGCCCAGGGAGGTTGTGGAATCTCCTTCTTTGGAGACATTCGAGACCCACCTGGACACGTTCCTGTGTAACCTTATCTAGGTGTTCCTGCTCCGGCAGGGGGATTGGACTAGATGATCTTTTGAGGTCCCTTCCAATCTCTAACATACTGTGATACTGTGAAACTTGTTTTATTCAAAATCGCCTTAACCTATTCAAAATAATATTTCCCATTCCTAACCTATGCGGCTATTGACGTCTACTTCATTAATTACAATATTTTTCTTGGTTCCCATTCCATCAAATGAAATTTTAGACATTTTTTCCTCTTGCAACATGCATGACACACAGCTATACTGCTATTTCTTTTTAACTGAATTTACATTATTTTTTACCTGAAAATTCATTTTTCACTTCTATATGTTTACTTCTTCTCGGGAAAAGAAGACAAAAATGCTGTCTATACAAGTTGTCATATTTCCAGGCAGACTGACCCCAGCAAGACTTTCTTAGTTGAGATTTCTATAAACAAATTCTCACACCAGAATCTGCCATACTGCAATTCCTCCCTTATTCAAGCAGACTGGGACATTTTCTTTGCATCTGTTCCACTACATTCTTTTCTGATAAGATTCCCAAAGGAAATTAAAGAAGGAATAATGGATAAAGTAACACAACCAAGAGCTGGAGCTGTCAAGTTGCCTACTAAACAATGCAACTGAATCTCCTTTTAAAAAGTGCTAAATATAAGCATCTCAATGACCTAATTTATGGCAGAGGATAAAGATGACAATTCTAACAAGCCTGGTATCTACTTTCTTATATTTCCTTCATAGTATATGTGTCAAAATGTCTGTGTCTGTAAAGATTTAGCAAGAAGCTCCTACCATAGTATCATAGAACAGTTAGGGTTGAAAGGACCTTAAGATCACATAGTTCCAACACCCCTGTCATGGGCAGGGACAACTCGCACTAAACCATGCCACCCAAGGCTTTGTTCAACCTAGCCTTGAACACTGGTGGGGTAGAAGTATTCACAACTCCCTTCGGCAATCGGTTCCAGTACCCCACCCCCCTCACAATGAAGAACTTCTTCCTTATATCTAACCTAAGCTTCTGCTGTTTAAGTTTGGACCCATTACTCCTTGTCCTATTACTACACTCCCTAATGAAGAGTCCCTTTTCAGCATCCTTGTAGGCCCCCCTTCAGATACTGGAAGGCTGCTATGAGGTCTCCATGCAGCCTTCTCTTTTCCAGGCCGAGCAGCCCCATCTTCATATGGTCTGTCTTCATGCAGCAGGTGCTCCAGTCCCCTGATCATTCTCATAGCCCTCTAGACTTGTTCCAACAGCTCCATGTTCTTCTTGAGGACACCAGAATTTATTTGACGCTAGAGTGAGATCTTCAAATGTCATTAAGCTGTAAGTTTTAAACAGGGTCCTTAGGTTTGGGTCAGGCCACTATGCCTCTTTCATTAAACAGCATCTTCCACTTTTGTCTACAATCAGAAGTCTACAAAGGAATATAATAATTGCTATTCTTAGTACAGATAAGGGAATATAGGGAAGATAATGATTAAAGAATTAGTAATGAATGATGCACAGAGACATGGCATAATGTATTTCCAAAATGAGGATAAGAAGCAGTACATATAAATTGAAATAAGAAATATACAGATAACAAAAATTTATTATTTTTTTCATCCAGAAAGGATAAGGTGATTCTCAGATTATGTATCTATCCCTGTTTCAGCCCATCTAATACTGCACAGCCTGTCAACTGTCTCTTCTAGTTCATCTACCTGATGCAACGGATTCTCAACCTGTGCACACGTTGTGTAGGTATTAGCCTTTTCCCCAGAAAAGGCATCTGGGTGTCCATTGCAGGCTAACATCTGTATTGATAACTCTTTCCTTACCAGCTCTGAGTAGAAGCATCTTGCTTCTCAGGAGCTGCTTCTGCAGACACAGTGGTTTTGGCTCCAAGTCCAGTGCCCACCAGTGTGGCAGAGACCCAGAACACTTAGAACTTTCCTGAGGTACGGATCCAACTTGCAGATTGCAGACATAAACTGTCATGCCATGCCCTGTTCATCATGCTCCTTAGCACCATTTAAATTTCCCATGGAAACTTCTGTCTCTGGACCCCAGCTCTCCTGACTGGCTGTTGAGAGCTGCCAGGGCCACTGCTCATATGTCTCTAGGCTCAGAACTACCTGTACAGGGTGGATCTAAAGCTCAAACCCCAGGTTTAGCTCAGTCGCTGCTCTTGTCTCGCTGATTATATGTCCAGATATTGAAAGAAGGTAATTTAATTCCTGACTGAGACTTAGGCTCACAGGTTGCAATTCATCTCCTGAAGTTTGCCTAAAACACAGCCTCAAGCAAGCGTAAAGAAAGCAAAGCTGCCTAAACAAAAGTATACAGAAATTTTTCATCAGCCTCCTGAATAAAGATAGGTATCTCAGGTATTAAAATTGTAATTGAAGCCAAAAAGGAAAGCAAACTTAAACACACCATAGAGGGTGTTTAATCTAAGCATGGTCTTGTTGTAGTGATACTTCTGGCATATGCTTACTTTCTCTCCTAGTATGTTTGCAAGAAAAACATCACTAGTAATAACGTAGCAGATGTAAATATAATAATTAATTATTGAGACCAGCCTTGTAGTTTCTCAACCTGTTGCAAGCCTTCGCGCTTGAAGCTGTATCTACCCCAAAATGTGATTAATACTACCAATTACAGGCAAGAGTAACTACCTTAACTTTGTGCTGTGTGTACTACATAAAATGAAACACAGTTACCAAAGATGAGTCCCCAGCTTGAAACATGACCTAGCCAATTATTAGCCTACCTAATAACTTACCTGACAAGACAGCTATGGCCAAAGCTTTACGAAATAACCGTGGTTACATCATACAGTATTTCTGAGGCAGTAAAGTAGAAAAAGTCCTTCCTCTATTTCACAGAAGAAAAGCCTGCAAACTGTGTTGCAATTGTCAATGAAGATCCATATCAACTGACATATATTAATATGATTCATTCGAACTAATATCCACAGTGTACATTATTTAGGACAGTCACCTTAGTAAGAAAGGTCTCAATGCATTAAAAAAAAATCTGGATCCAAGAAGTATACCTCAGTCAGTCAGATTGGGGCTCAATGCCTACCTTGTATCTCAGCTAGTTATCATTTACACAGACATAAAATTAAACTAACTCTATGTCAAGTTCTAGACTTCAGATTTAAGAAGATATGTATATTGACTGTTTTTTATCACTGGCATCAAATTTGAGGGAAATGTTTTAAAAAATTGATTAATACCACTTTTGGTTAATATTGAAATAATTTTAATTGCTTTAAAACTATTAAGCTATATTTCCATTGGAATACCTCTGAAATCTTGCCTGCAAAAAAATCCCAAAACAATAAATGCTGACAAAGTTTAATCAAGAAAAAAGCTACTTTGAAACCCACAGAAATACACCTCATAAGAAATAAGATGTAAAGTGCAGATCTGAGGGTAAAAAAAAAGGAAAGCTATGCTTTAAGTCAGATACACTGCCCTTTCAATCAGACATCCACCCTAATGGTCTGCTGCAACTTGAAAACAAAAAAACAAGCTACAAAACCATAATGAAAACCGGCACAGGCAGCCAAACACATTATTCTGCAAAACTTTGCATCTTCACTTAACTTTATGCCTTCTGAATAGTTCACCTAAATTTACTAGGAATGCTTGCAAAGCATAAAATAAAACTCTGTGCAAGTCTTTACAGTATCAATGCCAAAATCTGCAACCCTGTGCATTAACATTCTCTTAAGCTAATTCTGTTTTCTCTGTTTCTCCTCCATCCTGCCAGTGGATGTTTAGAATAACAGTCATGCTGGGTTTTGCTGCAAACTGAAAAGGACACTTGAGAACAAAATGTTCTTCTTTGGGATTTCCCTGAGGACAAAGGTACTAAATTAAACATACATTCAGTTTCTGTTTTCACAATCAATGATAACACCCACCATGGATCATGGGACTAACATTGGATGCAATTGACTTTAAAATTAATTTGTTTTCAGTTTCACTGAGTCAGAAGGGAATTAACACCGTTCAAAATCTATTAAGTGTATTCTTCTATCTAATGTAATTTTGATCTCCAAAATGAGTGATTTTTCATCCACAGTCTGATGCCATTCTTTTTTCTCTTTAAAGGGGCTGTCAGCAACTTAAACCTCAGCAATTTTTGTGAGCAGGAAATTAGCTTTCCCTCTTTTTACTGTATCCTGCTTCTTTAAAAAAATCTCAGTCTGGTATACATAAGGCTTTTATTTCAGTATAATTACTAAACATACTGACCAACATGTGTAGTTAGATGGGAAATCACTACTTTGAAAATGAGTAAGCAAATAGAAAAAGCTAATGTTAAAAAGGGACTAATTATTATTATTGGCTGGTTTTAAATTTCAAGCACACTTCCATAAACTATATATATATCCAGATACTTTTGAAGGCTCAAAATTGCTTTAATATTAATTGTTAGAGTTTTCACTAAAACGGTTATGAATTACTCCAATGATGTTAACAAGCTTACCCTGTGTTGCTATTGTTTTAAAAATGGACTTTTGTATTGAGGTTTTTTTTTTTGTTCTTTTTATTTTTTCCCTTTTCAAACCTCCTACTTTGTCTTTGCATTGTCTAATCTGTAGTTTAGCCACAGATAACAGAAACAAGGTTCTTACTGTATTTCTTTCTGTTATCTTCAAACCTAATAGGTTCCCATGCTCTCTTTGGAAATCCTTAAGTACTTCTATAAAAGTACAGAATCACAGAATAGTTTCAATTGGAAGGGACCTTCTAGTCCAACCCCCCTGCAATAAACAGGGACATATTCCACTAAATCAGGTTTCTGAGAGCCCAAACCAACCTGACTTTGGTTATTTCCAGGGATGGGTCATCTACCACCTCTGTGGGCAACCTGGTCCAGTGTTTCACCACCCTCATCAGAAAGTTTCTTCCTGATATCATGTTTGAATGTACCCTCTTTTATTTTAAAACCATTAATCCTTGTGCTAATGCTACAAAAATGTCTATTAAAAAGTCTCTACTTAACCTTTCAATGACAATTTGGAGCTGTTTCAGCTAAGAAAACCCTTGTGCAAACCTTTTAAATAATGAAATCAAAGTACTGGGGTACTAATAAACTCTATGTTACTCTTGATCTTCACAGAACAATAAATCTATTTAAAAAAACCACCTCCAGAAATATTGTTAATCCATAAATTCAATAAAACTATTATATCTTTAATTAGTTTATTTCTGCAGGTCTTATCTTGATATGAATGACATCCACTACCATATTGCTCCATGAATGCAGCAGAATAAAATTTCCATAGGTGGTATTTTCCCCATTTTCCTTGTGTAAATTGGATCCTGGGTTGACATTTGCGGAGTTCTTTTCCACTGACTCAGTGTTCAATACACTGGGAGTCTATCTACTGCCATTTTGAAGTTAGTACAGTTTGCTGAAGTACAATCGCCACTTAACACTTACCACCTCCTCCAGATTTCACTGCCCTTTGCTTTTGACCTTGTGCACAGAATGATAATCAGGATCAAGTATTAAAGGTGAAATGATAAAGTGGTGTTGCAGTTTTCCTGTTGCTTGGGGGTTTTTTGGTTGTTTTATTTTTTTCTTTTTGTTCTGCAAGCAGGCGGGATTTTGCTTCCACTCTTCTCTCTGCAATCAGCCTGGATTCACAGCAAATCTGCTTGCTCTGAAACAGAGCTCTTTCTCTCTCCACTCTTATTGCTGATACATCAGAGGAGAACAATTTCCCTTCAGGAGCAGACACTTCAACAGCCCTTCCCAAACCCAGTTCTGAACAACCTCTTCTTCTTCTTTTTTTCCCCCACTGACTGAGACCGTTCTTTGCCCTGAACTTGAAACTGTATCTATTTTATTCACTCAGATCAGGATACAATGCAAGTCTATGCAATTGTCCAGTAAAAATCTTTACTTTCCTCTGTCTACTCTGCATTCAAGAATATTGGGACTGCCAGCCATCTTAATTTTGGCTCTTTTTAACAGTCCGCTTAAGAGGAAGGCGAAAGCTTGCGGAATTTGGAGCCTCAGAGTGCACTCTCGTGTGATATAAAGAGCTTATTTTTTAAAGTTAGCTTTTCCTGGAGTTTTTGAAATCACATTGTGTCAAAGTTTGTTTAGCTAGTCACTTTTGACAATTTCGAATCAAATTATTTCTTCTATAAATGAATAGACCATCATTACTGAACAAATCACTTTATTATACTGTCATTATTGAGAAAAAATTGAAAAATACATTGCAGAAGAGTTTCAAAGTACTTCTTTTGATAACACTTAGTAATAGTCTGAAAGATCTATTTATTCTAATACATGTTTGCTTCATGTGATTTAAGTAGATTGCAGACTAAGATAATGTCTTGATTACAAATACCTATTTAGTCAGTTTAAAATCAATCATAGTTTTTTACAGTGCTAAGGAACAGTACAGTAACTGTTATTTTGCAAAATGTTTTACAGATTTGTTTGATGAATTATTAGGCCCAAGCTCAGGAAACAGCTTAAGCTTTAATTTGTGGAGTAGATATGCATTGATAAATTGTCTAACTGTAGAGTACTGATACCAAAGTTTTACCTGAGAAACAAACCTTTGAAGTAGATCTGCCAGCACCTTTCCATAAACTAAGCATACTTTATCTAAGCCTACTCTGTCTGCAAGGACCTCATTTCAGCAAAGCTCCCCCCACCTCCACCACAAGTCTTTGCTATTGTGACAACTCATTTTCCTAGACTGGAGAAGTAAATGCCTGCTCCATGATGCTCTGTAAAGTCCCCCGTCCCTGGAAGTGTCAAAAACCATGCAGCTGAGGCCCTCAGTGACACGGTTTAGTGGTGGTCTTGTCAGTCCTGGAGTAATGGTTGGAGTTGATCTTAAAGCTGTTTTCCAACCAAGTTGATTCCATGATCCTATGTTTGTTTCTCTAATACAGTATCTTTCCTAAATGGCTCTGCCTGATCTGATGTGCAATAACAGCAAAGAAAATACAGATTCTTCATCACTGCTATTTAGCTTTACCTTAGGAGGAATATGACTGAATAATACATAAAAACTATCACACTCACCAAAACCAATTTTTTTTAATCTGTACATAACTGTGTGAAAGACGTTTAGAATGGCTTAAACCTGGAAAACTTTGCCCTATTGCTACACTGTGGTGCTGCATATCCATAAATCAGCTTAGATATGAGGACTAAGCTAGGTTAAGTAGCACCCAGTTTTATCTGGGCTTGCTTAGTATTGTCTCTATGACACGTTACTGTATGAACATTGATGTATTCCAAATCATATTTAGTATCATTCACTGCTCCCTCATGCTTTGTAGCACTGCCAGAGCAGAAAGAATTATACGTTTAAACTGAAATTAATAGAAAAGAAATAAAAAAAAAAGAGGTAGACATAAAGCTTGCATGAAAATTAGATGAATTTGCTTCTCTTGCTCTACTTACTAGCTGTAATTATAATTTCACACTGTTTGTTTATATACAGGAGCAATGCCGGTTGGATCATATTAGCTTGCATGTAGAACTATAAGTAATCAAATCCTATTAATTCAGAGGATTCTTTAAGGGGAATCTCTAGTTGATGCAAATTAATGAAACATTTTTTGACAACACTAGCAAAAATAAATGGTTTTAAGACCAAAATTTGTAAGCATAAGGAAGAGAAAAAAACTGATAGCATAACTTTCTTACAATTTAAAGACCTTTGCCTTCCACGATTGTTGCCAGCTGAAAATTTAGTTAAAGTAGTATTAGTTCTCTATAACAAATTACAGGATCAACACAATATAGTTCCACTGCAGAGCAGAAGGAAACAATCTGATAACCAGAGCAGCACTCGAGCCAGTTCACCAGAGGCTCCTGTATATCCCTGAACCATGCCTTCTTTTCACAATTGTTTCCATTTAATTTCTTCTAGAAATTTAGTTCTGCAAAAATAAACGTAAGGAAAAAAAAATAAAAATCAAACAAAAAAAACCCAACAACAACAACAAAACAAACAAACAAACAAAAAAAAAAACCAACCAAAAAACAGCACTATATTGACAGAGCTGAAGCAAAGCATGTTCTCATGACTGACTTGTCATTTTGGCTGGGATAGGTTTTCTTCATAGTACCTGGTATGGGGCTACATTTTACGGTTTCATGATGGAAACAGTGCTGCTTGTTAACGTTGATTTTTCGGTTATTGCTGAACACTGATTGCACAACATCAAAGTCTTATCTGCTTCCCATGCTGCCATGACAGCAAGTCAGCTGAGATTACACAAGAAATTGGGTGTTACATATCTGGATCAGCTGACCCCAAATGAGCAAAGGGATATCCCATGACATATGACATCATGCTCAGTGCTAAAGGATGCAAGGAAGAAGGAGGAAGGGGGGATGTTCGTCTCATGGTGTTTGTCTTCCCAAGTAACCATTACATGTGGTAGAGCTCTGCTTTTCTGGACATGGCTGAACACCTGCCTGCCCATGGGAAGTAATGAATCAATTCCTTATTTTTCTTGCTTATGTATGCTGCTTTTGCTTTTCCTATTAAACTGTCTTTATCAGAACCCACAAATTTTCTCACTTTTACCTTATGATTCTGTTCCTCACATCAATAGCTAGGGTTTAAAAGAAAAGCTTAATTTTTAGAGAAACACAAACCTCTGGGTAAAATTTAGAGTTAATATTTGGTAGCTACTGAGAATATTTTCAATGATTATTTATCACCCTGGTTAGCACATATTATCAGTAGCCCTATATGGTTAACGTTAATTTGCCTTTGAAAAATATTTTTTATTTTATGGGCAACCCAGACTTCTGTTTTCTTCAGAGACAAGGACAGGATTAAATTATTCCCTAATTTTTGCAATGCCTGCCTGGTTGAGCATTACTTTTCATACACAAAGTGCTATGATTAAATTTTCACACTTGATTCTTAAGCTGCCGTGGTGACAGATTTGTATCCAACAGCTGTCTCTAGCTCCACTGGCAGAGCATCTCACCTGGAGCACTTCCTAGGAAAAATCTCCATGACCAGAGAATCATTGCTGATTTCCCTAATTGCATAGGCAACCATGGTCACTTCTTTGAGACCTCCTGTTCAGAATTTGAGTGCATCAAACTAGAAAAGCTGTGCTGCAAAAGCAAAGCTGAAGCTCCAAATTGAGTGAATTTCTAGAAACCAAAGGGTAATTCTATACCTGAGCAACATAAATACGCCTTTCAGCTAAAACTTCCTTATTTTTCTCATTATAACTGACTCATTTCTTAAGAGGTGCCTCAAAATCTTTCAGAATTTTGCATTTCTTTCCTGTGTTCTGGGTTTTCCTATATTTGTTTTTGTTGTTGGTGTTTAGTTTATTTTTGTAGATGAAAAATTATGATCTCCAATTTTGAGATTCAATTTATCAAGTGATAACTTCTTTTCTCTTGCTTTCAGCTTTTAAATAGCTGAATAAATAATTCAGCTGCAAATCAAACTCTCAGCAAACTTTTTAGGAAAAAAAAATTCACCACTGTCATTCTCTTGTTCTCTTTAAAAACACCTACTCAGTAATTTATTACTTTTTTAAAATTACTATCTTATCCAAAGAGACAGTTTTGTATTCTTCTGTTTAGTACATGACAATTAAGACAATCATGCAGTAGAAACAATACAAGTGTTGAAATTTATGGTTAACTGCGGTTTCCTAAGATTTCTACATCCATGCAGGTGTTTGTAATGTCATCATACCCTTTTTGTGATGATGACTTACTTCACAACCCAATTGGTTTCTGACAGTTTCTCTTAAGGCACAGTTCTCAATACTTTAATCGCTTTCACTGCTCTTCTCTGAAAACTCCTTAAATGTTTCTTTAAACGTTTCTTTAAACCTCTTTAAATATCCTTCTTGCAGTGTTACCTTTTAATTTACATATAGAATTCCAATAAATCAAACTATACTAGTATTAAAACTTTTTTCTCTCCTAGTAAATATTTGCAATTATACGTAAAAAGAAGAATAGGTATAGAAAACCAGGAAGAATATAAAATAATAGAATAGTAGAAGGAATATAAATTAATAGGAAAAATAGGTAGAAGGGACAAGTTATCTTTGCCTGCTGTAGCATTGCATTGAAACCAGATTATGTGTGACAACTTTTTCAAAATTTGCTTCCGAAGATGCAATGATCCATTGCGTCCATATGGCTTATACCCTCTATTCATAATTGTGTGATATTACTTCCTTTGTCACAGTGGAATGTATACTGCTAGCTGTCACATGTTACCTGATCACGGCTAATTCGGCAGCTTTTAAACTGAGATAAAGAACAAAAAAAAAGATGGGGGAGTGGGTGGGGACAGAAGGACATATGGTGATTGCAGTTCCAACTTTTCTCATTTTTTAGCAAGACCTCTAGCACTGAGATATATTTACAAAAGAAACCCCAAAAAAACCCCAACCAACTTTGTTTTGCACATCTCAGAGTTCTTTGATTAATTCACTTCTTGGCAATTCTGTATGAAATTAACATTTACTTTTCTTTTTTTCCTAGTTTACTAGTCCTGCTCCTAGAAGATGAGTTCTTGTTTTTACAGAAAGGGAAGATAGCTAAATTTACTAGTCTATTTTTTTTTAGAAGTCTAATGGCTTAATGTTCCATAAAATTAAAAAAAATATATAAAATTTAAAAGCCAAATTTCTCCTCCTTACTCCATAACTTGGCAGCCAGTTCCACACTCCCTTAAATCCTGGGATTAGAATGCTTTCTGAACCTACTCAAGTGTTTTCTAGAGCTAGCTCCCCTTTCAATAGTTTATTTAAATACAACTGACTTAAATTTGTCAAAATCCTCTGTCTTTATCAGGCCAGCTGATGTTAAAGACTCCCTGTTTCATAATGGCTCTTCAGTCTTCGTTGAGTTTACCAAATCCATATCCATTCCTGTCAATTGTAAATCACTCAAAACGAATTTCACTTTCAAATGAATTAAAGATTACATTTCATGTTTGGAACATTGGTGTAATGACAGATTTGTTTAAGATGATTTCACAGTCATATTTTTTTAATTATTTTCTAATAACTATTGAGTAATGATATTTGTTTGCATGTCTACCTTACATAGCTAAAATGAACTTCCTTAGAGCCCTAAGCACCAGTACTGAAATTCAGCTTCCAAATAACTTATTCAGCAACCACACAATGCACTAAGGATTTCTCCAGAGATTCTTAGGACAGAAAATAATGTTATGATTTATAAACTCTTCCTGTCCATATATCCATTCAAATACTATGTACTATATTAGACAAGTGAGTTGAAAATAAAAAAGTCAGAAGGCTCTATGCCAGTTTCCCACAATGAGCAAGATCTTTTCAGCATATTAGCTTTTTCTGTAATTAAAGCTACTCTCAGTATGAAAACTGGAGGTCAATTCCATCTGACCAGATGTGAATTTCTACATGTCTACCACTATGCAAGAAAGACTAAGCTGCTTTCATGGCCACAGGAGAGAAAAGTTTCAAACCATGATTAATGTTACCCTAGAGTAAATATTTGAAACCTTACACATAAATACCTTAGAAATGCCTTCTTTTACTCCACTGGCATGGAAGAAATCTATATTTTAAGCATTAGAAATTATGTTAAGTGAAGCTCCCTACACTCACATAGAAGGGTATTTTTTTCTTTAATGTTTTTTAACAATTTCAGGGGGTTGTTAGACTTACTTTTGGAAGCAAGAGAACCCGTTCAAGACTTTGTCTTTGAATAGTCACTTTACACAATGAATTCAGAATCCCAGGGACCGAAGATGTCTTTCAGAAGGGAAGATAAATGAAACTGTATTGTTTGACTAAGTCAAATATAAATTTAAAGATGGAAGCATTTAGCAAAGTGACACTCCTTTAAAAAAAATGGCTTTTATCTAAGACCTCCAAGCATGACATCATAATTACCAAAGCATCACATGAAACAGCAATTAAAGGAGATCAGCTTGACCCTAACTGGGACTCAAAAATAATGATCAGTTATACCCCAGCACTCCTGAGTTGCACAGTTGTATTAGACAATAAACTCAACAATCAAGATTCATCTTTGGTCCTTTCTTTATATCAGTATGAAAGCAACCCTATGATTTTGAGCTGGACAGCTGAAAACAGTGCAGAAATCATTTTGCCTCCAAGAAAAGCTATTGGCACATCACACAGCAGATTTCAAAGCCTTGGGTAGCACACATTTCTGAGGTGTAAAAATGCCCTTTGTTCTAAGAAGGCCAGTAACACTTTTTCACATCTGAGAAACTGCTGAATTTGAATACGTATCTGGGAGTCATCATGAGATGACAAATTAAGGGAATGAAATGTGTGGTTTACCAAACAGAACAATGTTCATGTTTAGTTGCTGTGCTTTCAATCTGCAACTATAAAAAAAAAAAAAATAAATTTAAAGTTTATCATTGCATCTCCAAGCTACAGATTTTATACAAAAATCAATTTTTAAGACTATCCTTATTTATTGTTTTTGTTTTAAATTATGCAGTTTTATGCACTTCCAATTTAACACACCAGTATTCATTTATCACTGTAGGGCATCATGGACAGCTGCAAACTGAAGATCCAACTGGATGTTGGCAGACTTGCACAGAAATATAATGTTGCCCTGGGTTACAGCTATAGTCTAATTTTGGCCGGTTAGTAAACATGCTTGAGTTTGGTTGGTTTTTCTCTGACAATTATTGGCTGATCTTTAAAATAATGCAGATGTGAATCCTTTATATGTCATATGTCTTTTTCTACACTTAGATTTTACCTCTCATCCCACATCAATTTTTGTCCAGCTACGAAACTATTATGTATACTTTCATTTTTCTGTTTATTGAGGGCCAATCTTCCAAATCTTTTTTTTTTTTCCCCCGAAAGACAGTTCCCAGGTCTCAGGGCCTGTCATGTTGCCTGATCTTTTGTGCAAGGCATAAGCCAAAGAAATTCAGACGTCTTTCTGCTTTGCCACATTAGTTGTTTATGAACTGTGCCTCTAGTCATTTGTTTGTGTGAGAGATCTACAAACAGCGAGCAGCAAAAGGACTAAAAAAGAGATCCAGTGCAGAACAGGTAAAGCAGCAAATCCCCTAGGAAGATTAATGATTTCACAATTTTTAATTTTGTATATAATTGACCCAAGACAAACTTTTTTAATCATAAATTATGCAGGTAAAATGACTGTACATGAATAATAGTAAATATAATGATTCTGTTCAATACAGCTGAATTTTGTCATCTTGCTCATAAGAACTTTGATACATGAATAAACATTCTGGTACACATCATGTACTGTACATCTGACAAAACTGGTTCAAAAATTAAACCAAGGCTTAAGCAGATACAGTTCATCAGCTAAGTCAGTAGTTCTGTAGCTGAGTATTTTGAATTTTTATTTATCTTTTCAATAAAAACTGCTAAAACACTTCTTTTTAGTTTGGGGAAAATAAGTTTATAAAAAGGATACATCTTACAATCGTAACAGATTCAATCAAAATAGGATTTTGGCACTTTGAAAGTATTGGCCTTGTAGGATATAATTTTATTTAAAATACACCTGTTTAAAAGATGGTATAATATTTGTGAAAAAAAGATCAGAGTTTGTTTAGGTAAACAGAAAGGTCCTAGGTTCTATAGGCTACTCCACAGTCTTCCTATCTGCAGATCATTTGATGAATTTTAAAATTATTTCATTTTCAGCTTTTTTATTTACTATCAATACATATTTTTATTTGTAATATACCACCCTATTGTTTCTGTTAAAACAATTATTTAATCCTTGCAAAAAAATATTTTCTTTGGTTTTTTTTTTATTCCAGATTGAAAGAATGTTCTGAAGAAATGAAACTGATGTGTGTCATCTTTTAAAAGACAGAAAGAATATACTTACATTTCTGTGTACTGGTTTGAATCAAAATTAGAATGTATACTTATCTACATGCATTTTTCTTGCAGCAATGTTCTGTTCACTCATAAAATGTAGCTAGTCTCTGCTGTAAGCTGCAGCATAAATATTTTCCAGACTAATTTCGATTTATTCTTGGAAGTATATGACATTTGTTCGATGTCTGAGAGCAGACTATGACCTGCGAGACACCAGAACAGTGATAAACATATGGTCCATCCTACCTTATGTGATATTTTAGACAAATGGCCCTTCTAGACTAATAACTTAGAGAAATATTAAGCTTGAACAATTCATACAGCAAATACAGTAAGCCTAAAAATTCAGAAAGATTATTTTTTAACTTAGTGATATTCAAATCTTAGTATTTCCTCAAATACTTCGTACTTCCTCAAATAGATACCCATTTCAACAATTCGAATTGGAAAATTTCCTCCTAAATATAACCCAAAATGTTACAGTGGTCTGTTGTCGGGATCCGTTGTTGGAGTCGCGGAAGACAAGCCTCATGCTCTCATGGTCAGCAAGTCTCGTTTATTGATTGCAATACATCGATATTTATAGATCATACAATCAAGTACATATCTATGCGAAGCTACACGATACGCAAGCTTATTGGCTCAAACGTACACGACGCACAAGCTTATTGGCTTGAACGCATTTGACGTAAGGGTTTCTAGGTGGCCACCACCACCTCTGCTTTCAACTTTGCTGGTCGTTAGCAGCTGTTGCCACATCAGCAAGTAGCCGTTAACAATGCGCTATTTCAGCAGGATATGCATCCTGTTTCTTTGTTTCTTGAGTAATCGTTAACTGCAAGGTCGCTGTGCCCTTAAGGCCTAAAGCTCAACTAGTTGCACAGTATCATGGCCTTTGCTACTTAGCCATTCTGCTGTTAGGCTCTCAACATCTGTTACTGTTGGAATGTCCCACTTCAGCCATGGTGCATCTGGTTCCCCTCTAGAAAATATTTGTAAGCAGAGCTTACTTTCTGGTGTCTCTTTTCAGTTCAATATACTTAACTTCTGTATTCAACAAGCCTTATAGTTTCTTTTTTTGCCATCCTCACAGAAATATGTAATATTTACATGATTAGGATAGGTCCCACATCAATGCCTTTCCCCTCCCACCCCCCACCCATTATTATTATTTTTTCCGATAGGTTTGCAAAATAGAGTGTTATTTCTATAATATTCTTCTATTTTATAAAGGGTAGGTGGATTTGGCAGGTTAAGAAATATCACCCATTTCTAGTGGTCCATGTGGGTGCTAGTAATATACAGAACAGTAGCCCGGAGAACATTAAGAAGGACTACAAAGCCCTGGGAGAGGTGGTTAGGGAATCTGGAGCTCAGACAGTCTTTTCATCAATTCTCCAGAATAAAGGTGAGGACGTTAAAAAGGCTAGGTGGATCTGGAAGGTTAATAAATGGTTAGAATAGTGGTGCCATAGTCAGGGGTTTGGGTATTTAGAACATGGGACTTGATTTGGAAGTCCAGGTCTACTGGAAGCTGGTGGAGCTGGTCTATGAAGAGGAAGAACAGTTTTGGTAGGAGGCTTGTCAGGTTGGTCAAGAAAGCGTTAACCTAGATGTATTGGGGGAGGGGGGTTTCATTCCATTCCATCACTCTCAGTCAGTTGCCAGCACCTATAAAAAATGTTTGGAGCAATGTAGAGATATTTCAGCCACTCCAGACAATGAGACGGCTTCCTTTGGAGCTCGGCTTAGATGCCTCTATACAAATGTCCATAGTATGGTGATCAAACGAAGAATTAGAGATGTGTGCACCTCTATGGGGATATAATAGGCATCACAGAAACATGGTGGGATGTCTCCTATGACTGAAGAGTTGGAATGGAAGGTTACAGGCTCTTTGAAAAGACAGGCCAAGTAGAGAGGGAGAGGGAGCTGCTATTTATGGTAGGGAAATGGTGGAGAGTATGGAACTCAGTTTGCGGACAGCTGATCAGTTAACAGAGACTTTGTGGGTCAGGGTTAAAGAGAGAACAGCTGTGGGGAACATTACTGTGGGGATCTGTTGCAGACTTCCTGATCAAGAGGACTCTGTGGATGAAACACTATACAGACAGATAGGAACAGCCTGACGCTCGCAGGCCCTTATCCTAATGGGGGACTTCAACCACCCCAATGTCTGTTGGAGGGACAGTACGTCCAGGCACAAGCAATCCAGGAGGTTCCTAGATTGTGTGGAAGACAACTCCCTTCTGCAAATAGTAGAGGAGCGAATGAGGAAAGGTGCCATGCTTGACCTCGTGCTCACCAACAGGGAGGGGCTGGTTGGAAATGTGATGCTCCAGAGCAGCCTTGGTTGTAGTGATCATGAGATGGTCGAATTCGAGATCCTAAGGACAACAAGAAGGGCATACAGCAAGCACACTGCCCTGGACTTCAAGAGAGCAGACTTTAGCCTCTTCAGAAACCTGCTTAGTAAGTTTCCATGGGATATTGCCTTAGAGGGCAGAGAGGCCCAAGACTGTTGGTTGATATTCAAGGATCACCTACTATAAGCTCAGGAGTGTTGCGTTCCAGCTAGAAGGAAGTGCAGCAGGAGGGCCAAGAGACATCCTTGGATGGATAAGGAGCTGATGAGGAAAACTGGAGGGAAAATAAAACCTTATAAAAGGTGGAAGCAAGGACAGGCAGCCTGGGAAGAATACAGGGATGTTGTCTGGGAAGCTAGGGACCAGGTTAGGAAAGCAAAGGCCCAGTTAGAATTAAACTTATCTAGGGATGTGAAAGATAACAGGAAGGGAAACTATAGATACATTGCAAATAAAGCACAGGCTAGGTACAACATAAGTCCCTTCCAGAAGCTATAGGGAGAACTGGCTGCCCTGGATTTGGAGAAGGCTGAGGTTCTTAAAGACTTCTTTGCCTCAGTCTTCACTGGAAAATGCTCTGACAGCACCACCAAAGTCTTGGAAGGCAGACAAGGGGACTGTTAAAATGAGGACCTTAGGCCCACTGTACGAGTGGATCTGGTTCAAGATCATCTAATGAACCTGAATGTGCACAGGTCCATGGGACCTGATGAAATCCATCCGCGGGTCCAGAAGGAGCTGGCAAATTAAGTTGCTAAGCCACTGTCCATCATATTTGAAAAATCATGGCAGTCAGATGAAGCTCCCGATGACTGGAAAAAAGGAAATATAACCCCAATTTTCAAGAAGTGGAAAATGGATGACCCAGGGCACTATAGACCAGTCAGTCTCATCTCTGTGCCTGACAAAATCTTGGATCAGATTCTCCGGGAAGGCATGCTAAGGCACATGAAAAACAGCAAGGTGCTTGGTGACAGCCAGCATGGCTTCACTAAGGGGAAATCCTGCCCGACCAGTTTTGTGGCCTTCTTCGATGGGGCTACGGAACTGATGGACAGGGGCAGAGCAGTTGATGTCATCTACCTGGACTTGTGCAAAGAGTTCGACACTGTCCCACATGACATCCTTGCCTCTAAATTGGAGACATCAATTTGATAGGTGGACCACTCAGTGGATAAAGAACTGGCAGGATGGCCTCATGCAAAGAGTTGTGGTCAATGGCTCAATGTCCAGCTGGAGACTAGTAACGAGTGGTGTCCCTCAGGGATAGGTGTTGGGACCGGTCTTGTCCAACATCTTTGTTGGTGAAATGGGCAGTGGGATTGAGTGCGCCCTCAGCAACTTTGCTGATGACACCAAGCTGCGTGGTTTGGTTGATACGCTGGAGGGAATGAATGCCATCCAGAGGGACCTTGACACTCTTGTGAGGTGGGCAGATGCCAACCTCATGAAGTTTAACCATGCCAAGTGCAAGGTCCTACACCTGGGTTGGAGCAATCCCAGGCACAGCTACAGGCTGGGCAGAGAAGAGATCCAGAGTAGCCCTAAGGAGAAGGACTTGGGGGTATTGGTCAATGAGAAAATGAACATGATCCAGTTTCAGTGTGCGCTTTCAGAACTGTATCCTGGGCTGCATCAAGAGGAGTGTGACCAGCAGGTCAAAGGAGGTGATCCTGCCCCTCTACTCTGCTGTCATGAGACCTCACCTGGAGTATTGTGTGCAGTTCTGGTGTCCTCAACATAAAAAGGACATGGAACTGTTGGAACAAGTCCAGAGGAGGGCAACGAGGATGATCAGGGGACTGGAGCACCTCCTGTATAAAGAAAGGCTGAGAAAGCTGGGGCTGTTCAGCCTGGAGAAGAGAGGGCTGTGTGGAGACCTCATAGCAGCCTTCCAGTATCTGAAGGGCGTTATAGGGTTGCTGGAGATGGACTCTTCATTAGGGACTGTAGTGATAGGACAAGGGGTAACGGGTTAAAGCTTAAACAGGGGATATAAGGAGGCAGTTCTTTACTGTGAGTTTGGTAAGGCATTGGAATGGGTTGCCCAAGGAAGTTGTGAATGCTCCATCCCTGGAGGTGTCCAAGGCCAGGTTGAGCAGATCCTTGGGTGATATGGTTTAGTGTGAGGTGTCCCTGCCCATGACAGAGGGTTGGAACTTGATGATCTTAAGGTCCTTTCCAACCGTAAGTATTCTATGATTCTAAGATTATATGACTTGATTCTAAAATTCTATGATTTTCAGTGAAGTACACTGAATGTGTATGTTATACATGTATCTAATTCAACATTGTGAAACAGACTTTTCCTCTGCTCTTAGTTCGATTTGCCACTGTAGGAGCCAACTACCTAATTACACTAAACATGCACCCCTTTAGGGGAAGTTTTATTAGGAGAGTTTAAGCAAACAAAAGTAATTTATACTTTTCTGATATGTACACTTACACTAAAGTCTAATGGGAGGGGAAATATTATTTTAAAATTTGCCCTTTGAAACATTCTATGTGAAATCCAAGTTATGAAGTTCTATACCCCTACGGACACTGTATGAACAAATTCCCCACATGACATTTCGTAACTAATTTTCATCGCCTTGAATTAAACATAAACAATCTGACAACTTCTTTATGCAAATGTGTTCTGAACTTCTTTGAAGCAGCCATTTTTAAAGACAAATACTATCTCTGCTTGGGCCTGAGTACCGGAAAGACTTATATTTATTTCAATATTTAAAAAAAAAGCTAGAAGTTACTTTCTATATGGCCTGTTCCATTAAATACATTTATTCTTAGAGGAAGTGCTGAAAAGCTAGTAATAAAGTGCTGGAATTACACATTTGAGTTTAGGATCAAAATTCAGCAGAAAATTCGAAGTGAGATAGGACTTGTATCTTTGAACTAAAGTGGGAGGCATGTATTATTTAAACAGCCATACATTCAAACGCAGGTTCTCCAAGCCAACAGCTGCTCTCTTGAGAAGGAGATGGCATTGAAACAGTAGCTTATATCATCTGAATAAAACTTTTTTTTTTTTTAATGGGAAAAAAATAACTGAAAACAGAAAATATAAAAAAAGAAACAGGGAGGTATTAGAATGGTTTTAGTACGAAAATAGTTTTCATGGTATCTGGAAAACCATCTGGGTTTAGATACTGAATTTGTAGAATAGCTGGAAAAATAATTATAAACTTCTGAACATACAAGGCCTTTTTTTTATTTCACAGCTTCAGGAAACACTCTTTTAGTCTGAGGGTGACTGAGCACTGGCAGAAGTTGCTCGGATATTTTCTGGAGTTCCCACACTTGGAGCTATTCAGAAGGTGTCTGAACATGCTTCTGAGCAAGTGGTCCTAGGTCACTCTGTTTAGTCAAGAGGGTTAGAAGAGATGACCTCCAGAGGTGCCCTTCAACCTCAATTATTCTCTGATTTTGTGATTTAATATTGATTTTGCTTATCTGTCATTGCTGCTCATTAATACACCAAAAAAGTTATATCATTACCTGTATCTTTGATATCTGATGTGTCAGAAAAATCAGAATTTATTTCTATTTTCCTCTGAGACAATAAACTGTTGTGAAAATTATATGGTATCTAACTTAAGAAAGCAGCAAAACTATATTTTATATGCCTCGAGTAGACATAGGTAAGTTCAAAGAGACCAGCTACAGCTCATAAGCTTGTAAGGAACTAGATGAAGGTACAGAGAGATGGGTTTTATCAGCATCTATTCTAAAGTTTACCTGCAGGATTTTGTAAAATTTGGATGAGTTACTCACGTCTTATCAATAAGGAGTTATTTATATTTGGCTTCTTTTTCAGATACTTACCATTTCAGTTCCAATATTTTTTTGAACACGAATTAACTCTCAGTATGTATTTTATAATATTTAATACAATGATTTTTACTGTCATACTGGAAATGTTGAAGACAATGGAGAGCTGAAGGAGTTTTGGGGGGGTTTTCCTAGCTTTTAAGACTTGGACTTATTAAAGCGTATTACTGTAGAAAATATGCCTAAATTAAGTTTTTGTGGATTTTCTAAGATAAAATTATCATTGAATAATAGATGTATTTGAGTTCAGGATTACTAAAGACTTTTTTTCAGTCTCATAACTGGCTTTTTATAATTTAACTCTCGGTATCTCAGCTTTTGAAAGTGTGGTCAGCAGTGTGTGATGAAATAGTCATCATCATCAAGGAATGACATATATGTTATATATTTGCATTTGCTGATAATTGGAGCAATATTTGAACAATTAGACAATTATCCAAGCACCCAGCACAAAAGCTGGCCTAAGTGAAAAAAGTTTTGTTTTTTTTACTTTCTACCTTTAGAGTAGAATAGTTACACAGTACTTCTACTTGCACACTGAATTCCCCAATGAAGGGTTTTTTCTTTGGTTGTTTGGAGTTGGTTGGTTTAGGATTTTCTGGGATTTTATTTTCAGTTAAGGACAACATTTTCAGCTACTAAAAAAAAAAAAAAACCAAAAACTCTCATCTCGAAAAGAAAATAAAATTTAAAACCTAAAGAAATAAGATGGAGAAGAAAGGCGATCTTTTCAGGTGAACTGAGCCTTACAAAATTAACTGTCAGTCAGGTGTTGTTTTTTTTTACAATATAGATCATCACCACAATTTGTTTACTCTCTGAAATCTAAATAGTTTTCCAATTGCAAACAAACTTGATTAGCTTCCTGCCACATTGCCAATGCAGTTCTTTAGCAGCAAGACTGATCAGATCCCTAAGAACATCTGGAATCTCTATTCCTCTCATTCCATGAAACTTACTCGGGAAAAATCTTTCTACATGCAACTTTACAATCTATTTAACTAAAGCCATTTCCAGCGTTCCAAATTATCACTGAAATATTCCACTACTTCCGTCTTCAGTCAGGTCAGGGAGTAGGATAGTTCTTTTGTTTCATTTTTCCCTTATGTTTTGACTGCACTGCCAGATTTATCTGCACACAATGGCTCCTGCTAAGTATTTCAAATATTCAGCACAGTATCTTTAAACGACCAGAGATGAAGAAGGCAAGAAATCTCTCTTGAGATTGGTTGCTTTGTTTTTGTTTTTGTTTTTTCTTCATACTAACCTAAAAGACACATGTACCTCAAACTGAAGCTACTAGGTTTTCTCAGGCTTTAAATGAACAAACAAAATAAAATGGTGTGGCGTATCAAAGACGGACTCCAGTTCTGGTGAAATCTGAAGACCTTAATTACGCGTCTCCAGTCCCTTTTATGGTCTACTAAGTGCTAAGCAGTAATTTTCCACTTCTCTTACTTCCTTCTCATCCTGATTCAGCAAAACCACTAAGGGTTACAACTATTTACATTGTGTGGTGTGTTTTTGAGTTGCACATCCTGCTTTATCTTGCAAACAACCTGCATTGTTTTGCTAACTGATCTTGACCCTTCATTGTTCTCTTTACATTTCCCAAGGCTTAAGCCTGATCAGGTGTCCTGGGTTTAGCAGTAGCAGTCATTTTTCTCTTTCTTGGTAGCTGGTGCAGTGCTGTGTTTTGACTTTCGTCTGGGAATAGAGCTGAAAAAAATTATGTTTTTGGTTTGGCCAAGGACTTTGTGAGCTTCATGATCTGCCTGGGTGGAAGGGAAGCCAGGAGGAGGCAGAGACAGGACACCTGACCCAAACGGACCAAAGAGGTATTCCATACCACAGCACGTCATGCCCAGGATATAACTGGGAGTTACCCAGAAGGGCTAGGTGGACTGCAAGGTTGGAAGAGGTATCAGTCGGTGCTTGGTCGGGCTGGGGGGGCAAGTTGTTGGTCACCTGGTGATGGGGTGTTGTATTCTCTTCCCTTGTTATTTCCTTTATCATTACTATTATTGGTGGTAGCAGCAGTGATCTGTGTTATACCTTAGTTACTAAACTGTTCTTATCTCAACCCGTAGGAGTTGCATTCTTTCTGATTCTCCTCTCCATCCCTCCAGGAGTAGGGGGAGGGCAAGAAAGGGGGGGAGTGAGTGAGTGAAAGCTGTCTGGTTGGGGTTAAACCACGACATCAGGGCAATAACACCTGTATCCATTTTGTTATTTCTGTTCCGCTACCCATAAAATGGTACATTTCCCAGACAGAAAGGAAATGTACATGCTTGTATTTGTCATGCATCTGGTCTACCTCTGTGCAGTCACAACATATGTTTGATGTAACTGCAGACATGATGATACATATTCCCTAAGTCTGAACATAGACCCTAGATAGGGTGGAACTAGAAAGATTAAATGAAGACTAGTATCTTTTTTGACAGGTATATTTCTATTTATCACCTGATTATGGGATAAGAAGTGATGGTGTTCTGTGGTTATATGTATCAGAAAAGTAATCAATAAAGGTCTTTTCTGCCTTTATATCTGGGAGAATAATCTGTGGTGTAAGTTCAAGTTCTTATTTTAGTTTATTTTAAATATAATTTTTAATGTTTTATATTACATATAGCAAATTCCAAGAAGCTGGTGAAACCATGAGATGTTATGTTAGCAAATTCAGAGCCTTCTCATATATGCTATAAATTTAAAATGAGTGGGTTTTACTACTCATGAGCATAACTTAAACATATTTTACATTCAGAAATGAAAATGAATCTCTATAATAAGACACAGTGACAGTTATATTAAAATCTATTTTATACAGACACAGAAATACAGTGAGTTATATTAAAGAGTGACAAGACAAATCCTCACTCTAAAAATCTGTATTTTTATCAGGTCTTACAGATAACAGGATGCAATACTGCAGGTGGGTTATTTCTTTTTCTAGTCTATTTCAGATTCATAGCCACTCTTAAAAAGATTTGTCCAAAATCTCCAGAATCAGTAGCTGAAGTACAAACAAGTGAACAAACATGTCATAAAGATTTTGAACTCTCTCACACTCCCCTTGGTGATGCAAAAGGATGCATTACTATCATTTAGATTCATATGATGATATCATATGTCATCTTGTTACTGAGAAGGCAATGCTATGACACAGTAAATGGACAACCTACTTACCAGCTGACTGCATATTAGGGCTTCTAGTCTTCCATTTTACTTGTGGTGTCATAGAGCTCAGCATATGCAAAGACATGTACGGAAGACATGTGAACTAACAAACAAACTTTGGAGCAGAACGACACTTGTCTTCTCCAACCAATAAATTTAATGAAGTCAGTAAGAAACCAGAGACATCAAAGAAATATGCCCATTCTCAGTACAACACCACAAAAAAAAAAAAAAAAAAAAAGTAATTTCTTAGACACAGTACTTCTCAGCCAAAACAAATAATTTTAAAGTGCCTGGTCAGATTTAAAATGATAGGAAGTTGGCCTACCAATAGGATTTCTACACTGGTGTGTGCTAGTTCTTAATTTTTTGAAGGCGGACTATAGGGATGCTGGGGATGGACTATTCATTAGGGACTGTAGTGGTAAGAAAAGGGGTAACAGGTTCAGACTTAAACAGGGGAAGTTTAGATTGGATATAAGAAAGAAATTCTTTCCTGTTAGGGTGGTGAGGCACTGGAATAGGTTGCCCAGGGAAGCTGTAAATGATCCATCCCTGGTGGTATTCAAGGCCAGCTTGGACACAGCCTTGGGTGGCATGGTTATTGGGAGGTGTCCCTGACCTTGGCAGGGTTGTTGCAACTAGGTGATCTTAAGGTCCTTTCCAACTGTAACTATTCCATAATTCTATGATTTTTTTTTTAGGGTGGGCAGTTACAGTGACCACTGTTAGCCTTATATGCTCTCTTCACATTTCTTTAAGCAAAGCATTGAACTACCTCTTCAAAAACTGTATTCCAGCAGTGTTCCAAGCACCTAGCTTCTAGAAGAAGAAAAATTAAAACAAAGGCTCCGGTACAAGCATGACTGCATCCTGAGAAGCTTAATACATGAGCTGGCAGGACTACATTTTCCTCTGAAGGAACATAATACTTGTATCCTTATAGGAACTATCAATCTACAAGTCTACCAATCTACCAGTGCCTCATTGTAGGCACATATTTACAACTGTGAGCCATACTGGGATGCTGTTGCAAAGACTTTGTTACAAAGACGTTGCTTTCCCCTCCAGTTTTGTGGTGTTGATTTCTAACAGCCGTAGATATAATAGTTTCACCCTAATAAAACGTTCTGTTGTTGGGTTTTGTTTTTTTACTAGTGTTAAGTATCTGAAATGTAGGCTAGTCATGTATTGAGAGATCATTTCTTCCAGTCCTATATATCAGTTGAACAAAGAGAAAAAAGTCCCAAGGAACTGCAAAAGCAGTTTCAGTCCTACATTCTTTTGGGTCTACACTGTATTTATTTATTACACATCTTACACCATTTAAGTGATTTAATGGATACTAAACTTTCTGAAAGGATCTTTCTTGATGGATTACTGGTAGCATCTGCAAGAGGAAACAGCTTTCTCAGAAGTTAATGTCTTTCAACCTAGGATATATTTAAAAAATGAATTAAGGGAATGAACATACACTTCAGGCGGATGCTACCAGCTTTTGATAATTTTGATAGGAAAAACCAATTAATCAGGTGTTCTGAAGCTTGCTTTCCAGCTGCCTGCAAACTTTCTCCTGCATACAAAGAATATCACATGCTTTTTTAGATATGAAATATTAATTTTATATCCATGTTATTCACGAATAGCGGTCAATAAAACAAACCTCTGACCAGTCAACCTGGTAATCTGTAAAACTACCGTATCTGTCTCCTCAGTGATTTATCCTGGCCATTATTTACAGAAATAAATATCCTTCCAATGCCTCTTCTGTCAGCAGCACAGGAAGCACTTATTACTTCACAGTTCTATTAGTTCACAGTTCTCTTTTGAGTAGTTCTGTTAATTGCTTTCAATAGGCATCAAGAAAAAGTACAGTATAGCAATGACTTTAAGCTCTGAAAAGGTATAAAATTATAATTCTCATAAAAAATATTTCTCTTTTTCATATTTTTCATGCATTCATTTGTTTTTATCAACAATAACAGTTGAAGCAAGCAAAACTTTAAACTGGACATCCTAAAACCAGGTAAAAAAACAGTCTTTGATAAACTTGAATTAGGAAGATCAGAATACTCTCAAGATTCAACCAATTTGAATTGTTCAAAGCTTGAAAAAGAAGCTTCTGATTTTCCTACCAAAATTGATAAATTTAGAAGTCATTCTCTGTGCAAAACTAAAATCTGAATAATTCTCATTACTCTGCACTTGAAAGGGCACTAGGAGAGTCACCCAGACTATATTTGAAATTTTATGTGCTATTTCACTATTACTGGATGAGCAGACAGGGGTAAACTTTTGAACTAGCTTAGCATGTGGAGAGCAGACAGTACCATAAATTACCCATGTTGTATTTAAAATCAAGCTTTACAAGCAGTATCCCTCTAGGTGTTGGAAAAAATGGCTCTGGAACAGGAAAATTGAAAATGAGAAGCAGAATGTGGTGCAAGTACTAGTGTTGCAAGTTCTAGAAGTTTGTTTAATAGGAAATAAGTGCAATGTTTTATTGTTTTTTTATTATTGATTTTATAACCTTTCAGGGAAATAAAAAACAGAGGCAAACAGTTACATAAATAGAAATGAACCAAAAAGAAGAAAGAATTTGATTGCAAAACTAGATTTTTGTGTCTTCCTTTAGAGAAGAATGGATAAATAAAAAAAAATTGAGATTTTTTTTTATTCAAAATACCAAGTTTAAAGCATGATAACTAAATTGTCCTGATATTTTTTTATCTGGCTGAGAAGTACAGATTGCTCTATGGGACATATTATTAGACTGCTAACTTTAAGTGAGGTAATGAACTGGATTATCTCAATACTATGAAATTAATAACTCCTCAGTACTATAATTAACAATAATGACAAAAGCACATAATTAAAACCCTCATTCAAAAAAAAAAAAAAAGAAAAAATCCTATTAATAAGAGAAAATTATTTAATAAGTTAAATATCTTTAAATAATTTCAGCTTTAGAAGTCTATATCATTTATTAATATGTTTCAGCTCAGTAAGTTGATAAGGCTCTCCATATCTGTAAAAGAACATTTTATTTTGCTTTAATAAAATTTTTTTTTTACTATTTTACACAATTCTATTTCCCTTCACTGTGATGAGTAGCATGTTAAAGTTATTGAAAGAAGGGGGGATCACAAACTTTGTAAGTGCTTTTCTTTCAAGCTCTGTCTCTGGTTTATAGTTTAGAATACAATCATCGAATAGGTGGGGTTGGAAAGGACCTTAAGACCATCTAGTTACAACAACCCTGCCATGGGCAGGGACACCTCACGCTAAACCATATCACCCAAGGCTTTGTCCAATCCGGCCTTGAACACCTCCAGGGATGAAGCATTCACAACTTCCTTGGGCAACCCATTCTGGTGCCTCACCAACCTCACAGTAAAGAATTTCCTCCTTATATCCAATCTAAACTTCCCCTGTTTAAGCTGTAACCCGTTACCTCTTGTCCTATCACTACAGTCCCTAATGAAGAGTCCATCTCCAGCATCCTTATAGGCTCCCTTCAGATACTGGAAGGCTGCTATGAGGTCTCCACACAGCGCTCTCTTCTCCAGGCTGAACAGCCCCAGCTTTCTCAGCCTTTCTTCACACAGGAGGTGCTTCAGTTCCCCTGATCATCCTCGTGGCCCTCCTCTGGACTTGTTCCAACAGTTCCATGTCCTTTTTATGTTGAGGACACCAGAACTGTACAAAATACTCCAAATGAGATATCACGAGAGCAGAGGGGCAGGATCACCTCCTTTGACCTGCTGGTCACGCTGCTTTTGATGCAGCCCAGGATACAGTTGGCTTTCTGGGCTGTGAGAACACACTGAAACTGGATCATGTTCATTTTCTCATTGACCAGCACCCCTAGGTCTTGTTCTGAATCTCTTCTCTACCCAACCTGTAGCTGTGCCTGGGATTGCTCTGACCCAGGTGTAGGACCTTGCACTTGGCATGGTTAAACTTCATGAGTTTGGCATCAGCCCACCCCACAAGTGTGTCAAGGTCCCTCTGGATGGCATTCCTTCCCTCCAGCATATCAACCGAACCACACAGCTTGGTGTCATCAGCAAACTTGCTGAGGGCGCACTCAATCCTACTGTCTATGTCAGGGACAATGAGGTTAAACAAGACCCGTCCCAACACCACTCGTTACTGGTCTCCAGCTGGACATTGAGCCATTGATCACAATTCTTTGTGTGCAGCCATCCAGCCAGTTCTTTATCCACCATGTGGTCCATCTATCAGATTGATCTCTCTTCAATTTGGAGACAAGGATATTGTGTGGGCAGTGTCAAACACTTTGCACAAGTCCAGGTAGATGACGTCAACTGCTCTGCCCCTGTCCATCAGTTCTGTAGCCCCATCATAGAAAGCCACCAAATTTGTCAGGCAGGATTTCCCCTTAGTGAAGCCATGCTGGCTGTCACCAAGCACCTTGTTGTTTTCCATGTGCCTTAGCATGTCTTCCAGGAGAATCTGCTCCAAGATTTTTGCCAGGCACAGAGGTGAGACTGAGTTGTCTGTAGTTCCTTGGCTCATCCATTTTCCCCTTCTTGTAAATGGAGATTTTTTCTATTTCTGTGTAGGAAAGTATGTGGGTTTGTTTCCTCATGCACATATCAGCTGTCCTGGAAAGAAAAAACCATCAAAGAGAAAATCTTATTTACAAAATGGGATGAAAAATAAGTATGAAAAGGAAAACTGGTTTATACTTTCTTTAAAAACGTAAAACCACTGTGCTGCTCCATGAAAGTACTAAAGTTTGAACACAAACATTCTTATAGTTTGCTGTCTAATCACAGTCTAACATCAGGGCAGGTATAATGTACCACTTCCTCTTGAAAATATTTTTATTCATATATACACTAGAAATTACTTGACATATTGTAGGGAGAAGACAAAAACTGCCTTCTCATTATGTACCACCCATTCTGTGTTTTCACAAGAGTAGACTTTTAGTCCTCTCTATTTTGCAACTTGCTGGTTTAGTTAAATGCAGAGGAACTTCTGTACTTCAGCACTGAGCTCAGCTCCATTCCATAGAAACGGCAAGCTATGGTCATTCTTTTTTTTTAATGTGCATAAAGAAGTCTACACTGTTGCAAGATAATGGAATATGGATTTTTTTAATTTATCAAGATAACTGTTCACTGAACAAAAAGCTAAGTAAAACTTTACAGATTATAATTTATAGAAAATGTTATTTTATAGTTCAGTATTTTCCTTACTACTTCTATATTCAGAGTGGTGTATAGTTATAGAAAATAATAATGTCTTTCACTGATAACATTAAGTCACTGGAACAGGAGGAACAAATACAGGTTCATTGTCAATTTCATTTTTAAATATCTCATCTATTTAAAAATAGGTATGAAAAATATTATTCCAGGTATCTATTTTATAAAGAAGAGATCTGGATGGGGACACAAAGTAATGAATGCAGCAGAAGCAATGAATAAAGTAGAAGCAATGAAAGCTGTTCCTTGAGATTGAAACCATTATACATTGAGGGGTATGCAATTTGGAGATGGAAAAGTGCATGCTCATTGTGAAACTATCTTGTAGTATAGGAAGCCTATATTTAGTCAATCCAGTTAAAATGTAAGGAAGAAGTTTTCATTCTTCTTGTGACACAGATATAATGCTGTTCCAAGGGGAAGGGGGGGGGGGAGGAAGCTTTGAAAGCTAACAAATGGTCATTTGTCTTGACAAATAGACATCATTATGGTTCAAGAGCTTAGTAACATCGGCATAAATGGGAGAATACAGAACAGCACTCAGGCAGCGCTGGGTGGGAAAGAGTAGGACCCCCTCCACATGACTGGATTTCTGTATCTACCTTTACTATTGGGTAGCTTGATGCCTGCCCGGGCAGCACTTGGCAGGTCATTTCACCTCCCTGTTTTTTCTTTCTCCTCTATAAAGTAGGGAAGTTGAACTAATGAGGTCCTTGTATAGAGCAGTAGCTTTATGTCTGAACAGGAAAGTTAACTTCTTAAAAACATTAAGAAAATAATTAAAAAATACTTAGCTATGTCTTGTGTATGAGGAGAGGCTGACTTAAGGATAATATGGGACTGAGTTAGAGACCCTTTCTAAACTGGAAAAATTTCTGGAGCTGGAATAAAGATGACCATACTTACCAAAAATAATGAAACTACCTTATGTTTTGGGAAGCAGTTAACATTATTTCTGCCACTACTAAAATTGAGTTTTGGAAAAAGGTCTGGGAGCTAAGGTCCTGTCTTTTATATATGCTTTAATCCAAATTCCTTTGAAGGTTTGAAATAATGAATTAAAGAGCACCTTTCAAAACCAAACAAGTGAAATGGGGAAGTGTTAATACAGATATTTCTTTATGTCTGTTTTTCTTTCAAATAAAGTCGGTAGTACCAAAAGATCTTCTGATTAATAAAGTCCAGGGGTCTGGACTACCTGCTGCTATCAATAAGCATTCCTCAGCAAAGGCAGGTAATGATTTCCTTAATTATAAAAATAATAGGAGAGAAAAAAAATCTTAAACTTTTTTTCTGAGGGTTTTTTTTCTATTTTCAACAATTGTCAATGTTTTCCTGTTTCCACTAGCAATTTATTTTTTTGTTCTTTGTAATCACCATTATGCCAACTTCCGATAGTTTGGTCTGCATAAATTAATGAAAAGCAATATGATGAAATACATACTGTCAATCCAAAGTCACTTGCTAAGTAGCTCACCATGAATCAGTTGACATGGCTACAGAACAGACAAGTTTCCAATACACTGAATCAAAGCCAGAGTTCCATACACATTTTATATATTTAATTCACTGAGGTAATTTACAGGTATAAGTGGGATAAATATTAAGGACTTTCTCTCTTTCAGAATTCCAAGTAAATGTCACCTCCACAAATAGGAACACTTCTATAGAGGAAAATGAGAATTTCCACTGTGTTTGGAAAGTGAGCATAGCTTTCCCCGCTAATCTTTATTAGTTCCTCTGCATCAGATGTACATAAAATGCTTAGGACATTGCACACAGAGGAAGAATGCACATGCCCAAAAGGTAGAAAAGTTACTTTAAACACAGATGTCAAAAATAAAAAATGTCTAACTGAATGATAAATTGCTGTTATGGACTCAAACTAGCAGGCACTTGAAATTCTAAGATAATTGAGTGTAATTGCTTAATACGTCATCAGTGTGGATGAGATTTTCACACTGAAAGTGAATTATTTGTCAGTAAGTTTTTGGTATAAGATTCTTTTCAGACTGAATGTATATTTCTCAGAACCAGGGAGATTTTTTGTTTTGTTTTGGGTAGGGCATTTTTTTTTGGGGGGGGGGGGGTGCTGGTATTTTGATTTGGCTTGGGGTTTTGTGTTTTTTTTTTTTTTTGGGGATATTGTTTTTTGGTTTTTAGGAAACCTGTTAGTGGGAATTACATGTTAGGCAGCTTGTGTCTTACAATTTTTCAACAACCAATGAGATACAGGTTGAGCTTTTCTTCCTATTGCTTTTACTGTTCTGACTGGATGTTTTATGATTGGAACTTTTTTAAATAACTTGATTTAGAACTTACAGACTCTTAAATATTGGAAAGAAAACTTTAGCATTCTTTCTTGAGATGAAAGAGGCTACCATTTATTGTGTTTCATGTTTTCAGTCTGCCCAGTTATACAACAGCAAAGAAGTCCTTGATGCACCAAACCATAAGCTGTGAGTTAGTAAGAGTAAAAAGTGTTCTATCAATGATTTATTTTAAAACTCATGAAAAATTAGCAACACAAATGTGTTGCAAAAAAAGTAATAATAAAATATATATATAGTATACCTAAATAGCATAAAATCTAATGTCTAGTGAAAACTGACCTTTTGGAAAACTTGGGAGTACTGGGTTATCAATCTAGAATCCATAGAGACATCCACATAAAATAATATGTGCAGGTTTTACATGAAAAAGTACATAGCAAAAATACTTTATAGCTTCTAAAAAGAAAAAAATATTGTGCTAAATTTTCAAGTATTTTTAAAGAAATAAAAACTTTAGAAAACTTTCTATTTATGTAAATAGATCTTGAAATAAAAAAATCTTAGTTTAAAAAGATTTCTTTTCAAAAATATCAAATATTTTTCTTTAAAATAATTAAAAAGTTTTTTTTCCAGAAGACAGAATTCAAACACAACCATATTTTTAATATAGCTATGACAATAGTGAATAGAAACCATTTAAATCAGAATTTACTAAATGCTGTTACATAATCATCAGAGGTACTTTCTATTCCAAACTCTTAAAAGGACATTGAAGCAATGCAAGGTTGTGGGTAAGTGACATTTCATAGCTATACCTATATAAACCCAGTGCCTAGAGTACTTCTAAATTCTCCATCTGTATTAACCTTAGTAATGTAATGACACAAGGAAATTTATAAATCTGACCTCTGCAAGTTTGATACCACTTTTTGTATACGTTTGTAATATACGAGGTCTCAGCAGGGCTGTTGGTAGTGCTTTGTTAGTTCATTTACAGGTTTTCCATCTTGACAATATTTTCATTGCTTTCAGTTCCTGAAGGGCCATGTCATGAGATTATTGAGGACCTGTTGCAGAAAATTGCCTTAAAGCTCTTTAATAAAAACTAGGGGACTGGAATTTGCTGTTATTATGGTATATAGAGAAAGTTTTAACTGACAGTACAAAGTGAAACTGTCATGATTTTCACAATTAGAGCTCTAGTTCTTGAATGTAAGTTTAGGATAACAACTTTGGTATTAAAGTTAGTGGATCAGTCATTTGGAAGTGTTAGTAGTATTTTTGTTAAAATGCCCAAAGGCCTCTTTTGACAGAAATGGAGGTTATGCAGCCACAAAAACAAATTATTGTGTTTACCAGCTCTTTGCTTTAAGAATCAGGGGAGAAAAAAAGAGTGGAACAGAAACTATTATATTTTGCAATAACCAAAAATTTCTTGGTGTGCTATCTTCATGATGTAGACTAAGCCTAAGGCAAGGAATAGAGGATCTTATTTTTCAGCACCGAATTTACTTTCAATGGTACTAGGACTTGTCAGGTATATTCCCTAGAGTTGTAACTTGTATTATATTTTATCTTTCTAACATTTTAATTTGAGACAGACAGAATCAGTAAAGTGGCTATGCAGTAACTCAAATGTCTAATCCATGAAGAACTTTAAGAAATACCTTAGAAATACATCTGGGATTGATAAATCTAAACCAGTGAATATGCTTTCTCATCCCTGTGTGAAATGCTCTCATCCACTAATCTTTCTTTTTATTTGTTTTATTTGTGTTATTTGTATGGCAATGATAAGTTTAAGAAAAACTTTGTTATTAATTAAGCTTAACTTTTTCTAAAATGTTAATTCAAAGTATTTGCTCAAACTCTTGAATCTTGAAGAATCTCATACCATATATGAACAACTCTATCTATTCTGCAGTCCTGCCCCAACAGAAAGAAGTACCTCCCACACTGAATATACATGCAAAAGCATTACAGACATTAAAGTGGACTCCATAAGAGATTTACAATTTCTTATTGAATATTTAAGCACATAAAAAAATCCAAGAAAGCCTACAAAATACATGTTTTTATACTGCCTTTTGTTGCCTGTTTTCATTTCATGTATATACATATAATTTTAATATTGTACTTTCTTTTTTTTTAAAGACACAATATATACATTTATCTGTAACAGAGACAGTACTCAAGGAGACCAGAGATTTTATTACAGAATAATTTTGCCTATTGCATAGTTACTGTCCAGCATTCATGGATGCCTTATTGTTATATAACAGTAAGAGTCAGAGCTTAAAATGAGTCTTTTTGTGATTTTGTGGAGTTTTCTTGAGTTTGGACCAGAATATCTTTTGAGGTCCCTTCCAACCTAGGTTGCTCTATAATTCCATGATTATATGATTTTTTACAAATTTCTAAAATTTATTATAGCAGAAAAGTAATAAAACTAGTGAAGAGACACATGCCAAATGACAAAACTAGAATAATAAAGGTTGAAGGGAGAACTGGGCTGCATTTGGGGATCACTTAAGTGATGAAGCATGTGAGCTGGCAGAAAGTCTTGAGGCTTGTGGAAAAGATACACTCAGCTGAAAAGGTGACTGAGCCATCTTGAATAAAATCTTCTCCAGCCCAGATGAAACAGTAACATCAGCTGCAGAGACAGCTGGTGGCAGGCCTTCCCAACTGGAGAAAAAACCAAACAAATCTTGCTTAAGTGATTTAATAAATTATTAGTAAGCCTGTTGTAGGCTCTAGGCTGGAAGTGCAAACACAACAACAAGTTACTTTTATGGTCTAGCTTTTGCTTGGTTTTACCTGAATCAAAATCCAAATTTGTTCACAGCTTTGAGTCTTTCAGCTATTTTTTCATGGAAATTGGAAGAAAGAAGTAAGGACAAGGCAGTCCTGTTTCAATGGCCTTCAGAGACTCTGTTTATTCTATTTGACAGATTCCACCACTTCCAAAGTTGTCCTTTGGTTTATATGTAAGGAGCATTCCCCACAACATTGCAAAATGTCAAAACCAGAAAGTGAGTGAACAAGTTTCTTCTATACCACTCAAGCTTTTAAACAATATATCTTTCACTGTATCTTTAGACTACTTTAGGGTAGTAACTGAAATCCCCTAAAAAGAAGCACCCTCACGTTCAATCTAATACCATCAATTTCTGACTCAGGTCTGAGGCATTCCAATATTAAACAGAAGTATGAGTTGTAAGTAAGTCAACCTAGAAATATCTGCCTGTTTTCAAAAATTAAATTTCACCTTCTTTGCTAACAGACTGCATGGTGCTCATAGCAGGTCCCTCCCCCCCCCAAAAAAAAAAACCACAAAACCCCCCACTTTATTTTACCTTACCACAGACTCTTTCCAGAAAAAAAAATAAAATACTCAAAACTAAGATAATTAATGTAACATCTTCAGGGGCTTAGTCACAAAATTGGACTAAGCAGTTTGCTGATGATCTATCAAGTTATAAAATGTTGGTGCACATAGTAGGTCTACATATTGCACATGAATACATGAGATTTCACACACTAGTGTCTTATCTTGGGGTTGCTGTTAACAGATGTTTGGCTTTTTCTGTGCCAAATATATGTATAAAATCAGTTGGGAACAAAGAGAATGATTCATGCTAAAAATATCCACTCCCGATTGTTATTGTCTATGAGAACTGAGAAAGAGTAAGAATTCCTTAAGAGAGAAATCCAATGGAAGTCTAGTTCAAAAAAAGACTCACAAAACCTCTTTTTCCTTAGCTTCCAAAATGCATCATCATTGTTAATTATCCACATCAACCTGTTCATATACAAGAAACTGTCATTAAGATATCCCTTACAAATGGTATGAGTTACAGAAAGGGATTTATAAAAGCATTTTCTGTAGAGGAAACTGTATGAACAGCGGCAGGGAAACTATGTTGAAAATCAATGAAGCTTTCCTAGTCAGAAAGGTGTCAGCTCAGTAGACACTGAAGCTATTTCTGAAATACAAGTAGATAATAAAAATGACCCAGAGGTATATTTTTTCCTCCAGTGTGTCACTATTTGGATAAGGAATTGAAAATCTATGAGAGGAATGCAGATAGAAACTAAAATCATATTTTGATTTAACAGCAACAAAAGTCATTGTTGACTGAAACTAGGTAAGAAGGATGTTAAATGAGTTAAATTGAAATAACAACCAAGAATATTTGGAGGTTATTATAAAATAATAACCTGCAGAATCTTTATGTTAGATTTTATTTAACAGGTTATTTAACGGGTTATTACCAGAGTAAAATTGTAGCTTACTACAGAGATCCTTAAACTATTTCTGACTAAAGCAAATTTGAAAGCCTACCACAGAGACGTGACAGGGTATTGAGTTGCTAGTCAAGTTCACCAGGACAAAAATAAAAAAATCACAGAGAAAAATTTCCAGAAATACTCATAATAGCTTGTTTCTTTTCCCAAAGGCTAAAATATGTCTGAAAAGTTCTGTGTGAACAGTAATATCAGTAAGCACTCTCAAGACACCTTTTTTATTTTTTTATCTGTGTGTTTAAGTAGGTGAACAGATTTTGATGATACTGGGAGGTAAAATAATTTTATATATTATATATGTATTTGATACACATGCTTCATATATTTCTTTGACAGCAATATGACTTCAGTGTTCTTACAGTTATAATGAGAAATGATGTAACAGAGAAATTGCAGCAAGTCTTAATCTTCAGATTTATTTTACTCAAGCGGATGTTCCCTTCCCCTTTTGGTGGTCCTATCTGAAACTTGTGACTCAGTGGGAAAGTCTAACTTACCCTTTTCACATTCAATCCACCTCAATTTTCCTTTTGCATAACATTGACAGAAACGGACTAGATCCAGCTGCACCTAGGCTCCATCAGGAGTTTAGAAAGCAAGGGGGTCTATTATAACCATCATGACTTAATGGGAAGGTCTCCCTTATTCCTTTGTATCTTTGGTTTCTTACCACATTATATCTAATTATATATAAATCATAGCCAATTCTAACACAATCTTTTTGTAGCTAGGAGAGTTAACATTGTCATTAAATTCTGTTGAGTCACATATTTCTAAATTTCTATTAAATTACTTTTGTTAGTATCTCTGATGATGAATCTGCAGTTTTATTGTCACTTTTGCTCTTTATGTATGAAGTTAGGCTGAGAAAGTTGGGGCTATTCAGCCTGGAGAAGGCTACGTGGAGACCTCATAGCAGCCTTCAAGTAGCTGAAGAGGGCCGATAGGAATGCTGGGAAGGGACTTTTCATTAGGGACTGTAGTGATAGGACAAGGGGTAACGGGTTAAAACTTAAACAGGAGAAGTTTAGATTGGATATAAGGAAGAAGTTCTTTACTGTAAGGGTGGTGAGGCACTGGAATGGGTTTCCCAGAGAGGTTGTGAATGCTCCATCCCTGGCAGTGTTCAAGGCCAGGTTGGATGGAGCCTTGGGTGACATGGGTTATTGCGAGGTGTCCCTGCACATGGCAGGGGTGTTGGAACTAGATGATCTCAAGGTCCTTTCCAACCCTAACTATTCTATGATTCTATGATTCGATGTCTCTTCTCTAGCTAAACAGCCAGCTCCAAAAACCTGGATTTAGTTCTATTATTTCAGAGCATGTAGAACAATCAGATTGTGCTCTTGAGCTAGGTCCCTGAATACCAACATTATGAAGTAAATATTCCATTAAGCCTAGATTCAAGTTAGACCTTTTGTAGAACCGGCTGAAGGCAACTGGTTGTATTGTTATCGATGAAACTAATCACAGATTTACAAAGGACTACACCAACCACTTAAACATAACAGAATTACTAGCCAAGTTGGGAAATATTAGACTCTTCTCTGGTGCAAGAAGATAACAGCTTCTGGCACATCTGCTTGCTCCTTTCCTTATCTCTAACCTTCACTCGGCCTTCCGTATTGTCTTTTCTCCTCTTTCTTATATTCTGTTCTCATTACCTTGCCTTGGTACCATTTGCTCTCTCTTATGTATACTCAGTGTTCTTTTTTTACCAAAAAAGTAATAGATTCAAAAATGTCACTTCCATTTAATCTCTGGGAGGGCTAGTCACAATAAACACTTTACGGTTAAAGAAAAGCATAACATCCTGGGAGAATTTTTGTTTTATGTTTTGCTGATGGTTAGGTTCTGAGCACCATCAGTACAAAGAAATGTGCCATTTTTCAATCTGTTGTTCTCAATCACTGTGTCATGGATAAACTGGCCAGTTATTAGCCAGCTGCAAATTAGGAAAGCCATGGTAGTCAACGGACAGATTTGACAGCACAGTGAGAAAGACAGTGCTCCATGCATAATCCCTATTTCTTTGCAGTTCTAAGGAAAAGGTCAAGTTCTAAGAAAGCTAAGGGAGATAACTCAGGAATGTTACCTTATGTAGAAATAAAATTTATCTCAGTCTAACTGTCTCTTTTAATTATCCTGGTATCTTGCAAGAAGTCTGCATATTACAAAACATGCCTACAAAATATGGGACTTCTTAAAATAAGTAACAGTAGCATCCAACAAAGATGTAGGAAAACTAATATTTTTAACAGTTTTTAATTAGGTTTTGCTGTTGGCTTGATTGGATCAGAGATTCTTTGTGGTTTTTTGCTGCTACAGCTTTCGCTAAAGCACAGACACAGGAGCTACACAAGCATTTCTAGTTAGAGACATACCAAATCATAGAATGGTTTGGGTTGGAAGAGACCTTAAAGGTCATTTAGTTCCAACCCCCTGACATGGGTAGGGATATCCTCCACTAGATCAGCTTGCTCAAAACCCTGTCCACCCTGACCTTGGACACTTCCAGGAATGAGGCATGTTCATTCAAACTTGAAATCGTATTGCCCATTGTCCTGGGGTCAGGAGCAGCAGTCATTTTTCTCCTTAGTAGCTGGTGCAGTGCTGTGTTTTTTATTTTCATCCGGGGAACAATGATGATAATACCAATGTTTTTAGTTGTTGCTTAGTCATGTTTACTCTGACCAAGGACTTTGTGAGTCTTATGCTCTGCCAGGGAGGAGGGGAAGCCAGGAGGAAGCAGAGACAGGACACCTGACCCAAACTAGCCAAAGGGGTACTCCATAGCACAGCATGTCTTGCCCAGTATATAAAGTGGGGACAGTTACCCAGAAGGGCCAGATTGCTCCTCGGGTGAGGCTGGGTATCGGTTAGCAGGTAGTGAGCAGTTGTATTCTCTTCCCTTGTTATTTCCCTTGTCATTTCCCTTGTCATTATTATTATTGGTGGCAGCAGTAGTGGTTTTGTGTTATGCCTTAGTTAGTGGACTGTTCTTATCTCAACGCATGGGAGTTAACATTCTTTCAATTCTCCTTCCCATCCCTCTGGGAGCAGGGGAAGGAAGAACGGGGAGAGTGAGCAAGTGGCTATGTGGTTCTGGGTTGCTGGCTGGGCTTAAACAACAGTTCTTTGTGGCAACAAAGATGGGCCATGACACAAAGGGTTGAGATAATGACAAACCTGACCAGAGTGTGTCTAATCGATCGTATTTGTGATAAGCATTCATTGTTTTGGATTAATAGTCACTTGTCACAATGCTGATTTATTGGCTCTCAAAGTTGTTACTCTTGATCTCAGAGTTTCAGCATATCGTACCTTACTTACAGCCAGTATTTGCTGGCTTAGTGTTTATCAGCTGGGGGGCCTGGGCTAAGGCTGTTATTTCACTGTACTTTATGGTAATGACTTGTAATACAATAGGATTGTTGATCATGAAACTCTTCTGGCTTGTGTTCACAGTTTGGTCATCACCTCTATACTTCGGGAGGTATCTAATGAAAGCATTTAGCTATTACATATCTTTTTTTTTCCCTCCTCAGGTGGTCAGCCTAGAAGGAGACATTCCCTTACACCCCAGCTCTACCACCAGACTATTTACAGCATTATTTGAGAGTTCTGAAGGTTTTGAATGGCCTTGGAATACCCTTGAGACCTGCCTTCTGATTATGATGGGGATCAGCATTTTGGCACACATGCAGAGTGTGTTTTACATACGACCATTTCATCTGATCTCAAAAATTAGTCAGAGTTGGGTTTGGGTCTTGCCTAGGGTTAGATGATGATATGGGAGGACCAAGAGATTTTCCCTGAGGCTGAACAGTCATGAGTGGCAGGCCGTGTGGGATAGTATGGGCAAGTACCTATGCCAGTGGGCCCCTCTAGCGCTTTTAACTTCACCACTGAACAAGTGCAAAATCCAGAAAAATTAGTAGAACACTTAAATGAAGTGTGTTGTCATCCTGGTCATACCAGAGAGGGACAAATCATAGCAATGTTTTTGGGCTTAGCCTACTCCTACAGAGCCCTGTTCAACACTATCCAGCACCTTCAAAGGCAAAAGGATGCCTCTGGATCTGATGGCAAAGCAACAGATAACACAGCTACTCCAACTCCAAGCACAGCAACTACACCAACCGCAGAGACAAGTACAGCAGTTACTCAAACCCCAACAGCAACAGATGATGCAGCTGATGGTGCTACTCAACCCCCAAACACAATGGCTGCACCAACCCCAACAACAGATACTGCAGCCACTCCAACCCTAGTGGCAGACACTGCAGTCATTCCAACCACAATGATAGTCACTGCAACTAAACCAAAGGACTAATTCATGACAATATTGGTTGCTCCTGTATGCAAGGGAAAAAGCAAACAAGAGGCACAAAGAGCAACTCGTGTAGTGAAGAAAAATGAACAACCAATATATTTACTACACGGGACAGCATCTGAACAAGTTATTATTACATGAACCAGAGGAAAAGGAAGACTTCTCAGCCCCAGACCTCGTCGGAGCTACAGGATATGCGAAAAGATTTCACCTGTCGTCCAGGGGAGCACATCGCCACCTGGTTGCTCCAATGCTGGGACAATGGGGCAAATGGTCACGACCTAGAAGGTAGGGAAGCCAAGGTACGGGGGAATTGACAAAACGACTCCAAAAGAGAAAAAGTCCCTCAGCCTTTGGAGGCATCTCTTGGCAGCTGTAAAAGAAAGGTTTCCCTACGAGGACAATGCTATGAGTCGTTCGGCCAAGTAGACCGTGATAGAGAAAGGCATCCAGTCTCTGAGAGAAACAGCTATTGTAGAGATTATCTATCATAGGCCAGATGCTGGGAATGTATCATACATCCAGATAAAGTCAAATGTACACAACCCATGCAGTGGAAATTTAGATGGAGTGCACCACCACCATATGCCCACTCACTAACATCAATTACCTGGCATGATGTAACACCACCAACAGTGGGTGAACTGATTCATAAACTCCAAGACTTTTAAGACAATCTCACCCCTTCCATCATTTCAACTGTGGAAAAAACTTTCCCAGGAGTTCAAACAATTGAGAGACGATCTATCCGACCTATGCAGCTCCCCACATGTACCAACCCATGTCTCAGCTATTAACAAAAGACACCCTACTGCTTGAGAGAGAAGATATAGGAGGTACATGCCATGGGCCACCCTATGGTTTTTCCTGCAGGATCATGGAGAAGACATGAGAAAATGGGATGGAAAACCTACCTCAGTTCTGGAGGAACGGGTGCATGAACTGAAGAGGATAACAAAGGTCAAGGCTGATCATCCCATGAAAGCTGTGGCTTCAGTCTCTGGTGAGCAGGTTCTCAGATGGAGTGGAAGAGATGAATTTATGCCAGCTCCTGTGATAAAGAAGACTAATCCCAATCTACGAGATGTAAGTGACCAATGTTGTGATCACTATTAGAAGGGCCCTGCCTCCAGCCTGGTGGAGGTAAGGGACAATCAGATTTACTGGTCTGTGTGGATCAAATGTCCTGGCACATCAGTCTCACAGAAGTATAAGGCTCTAGTAGATACTGGTGCACAGTGTATGCTGATGTCATCAAGCTGTCAAGGGGTGGAACCCATTTCTATTTCTGGAGTGACAGGAGGACCCCAAGAGTTGACTGTACTGGAGGCTGAAATCAGCCTGACTGGGAGGAAGTGGCAGAAGCATCCCATTGTGACTATCTTGGCATAGACTATCTCAGGAGAGGGTAATTCAAAGACCCAAAAGAGCACTGATGAGCTTTTGGTATTGCTGCTTTGGAGACGGAGGAAATTGAGCAGTTGTCCACCTTGCCTGGTCTCTCAGAGGATCCTTCTGTTGTGGGGTTGCTGAAGGTCAAAGAACAACAAGGACCGATCACAACCATAACAGTGCACCGGCAGCAATATTGCATCAACCAAGACTCTCTGATTCCTATCTGTAGGCTTATCTGTAGATTGAGGAGTCAAGGAGCGATCAGTAGGACCCACTCACCCTTTAATAGTCCCATATGGCCAGTGTGAAAGTCTAACGGAGAGTGGAGACTAACTGTGTCTAACTATTCAGTCACACATCAGTGTGACTGAATGCAGTCAAACCATTATTGAGTGCTGCCATACCAGACATGAACTTCAACATGAGCTGGAGTCAGATAGAACTTCAATATGAGCTGGAGTCAAAGGCAGTCAAGTGGTATGCCACAGCTGATATTGCCAATGAATTTTTCTCAACTCTTTTGGCAGCAGAGTGCAGGCCACAGTTCGCTTTTATTTGGATGAGCATCCAGTATACTTGGAACTGACAGCCCCAGGGGTGTAAACACAGCCCTACCATCTGCCATGGACTAATCCAGACTCCACTGGAAGAGAGGCAAGCTCCGGAACACCTGCAATACATTGATGACATTATTATGTGGGGTGATACAGAGGAAGAAGTCTGGAAGAAGTGAAACATGCTAGATGGTTAAAGCCTCTTTGGTATGAAGGACGATGGCTGAAGTGCAAATATGGGGAGGCCTGGCAGACTGATTATATCATACTCCCACCTACCCGCCAAGGCAAACGGCATGTGCTTACCATGGTGGAAACAACCACCGGATGGCTGGAAACATGCACTGTGCCCCACATCACTGCCCGGAACACTATCCTGGGCCTTGAGAAACAAATCCTGTGGTGACACAACACCCCAGGGAGAACTGAGTGAGACAATGGGACTAATTTCTGGAACAGCCTTATAGACATTTGGGTGAAAGAGCATGGCATTGAGTGGGTATATCACATCCCCTACCACGCACCAGCCTGTGGGAAAATCGAATGGTACAATGGGCTGTTAGAAACTACACTGAGAGCAACGGGTTGTGGGACTTTCAAACACTGGGGTACACATTTACCAAAAGCCAGCTAGTTGGTCAACACCAGAGGATCTGCCAACAGGGCTGCGCCAGCCTAGTCAGAACTCTTACGTGTTGTAGAAGGAGATTAAGTTCCTGTGGTGCACATAAAGAATTTGCTTGGGAAGACAATCGGTTATTTCTGCTTCAGGTAAAGGCAAACCCACTCGTGGGATTGCTTTTGCTCAGGGACCTGGATATACTTGGTGGGTAATGCAGGAAGATGGAGAAGTCCGATGTGTACCTCAAGAGAATTTGATTTTAGGGGAAAACAGCCAATGAACTTGATTGTACTCTATTGCCTGCTATGTAGCCCTTTTATAGCCCACCAACTAGATGTCTTCAGGTCACCAGCGACTGGCGCTAACTTTCTTCTGATCATCATCCCAACAAAGAATGAACTTTAAAAAAAACAGGTGAGCTCAGCAGTGACCAGGTGAGTTCTGCGGTGTCATCAGCAGCCAACAGTCCAACACTGCACACTGTTTGTCTTGCTCTGAAAAACTTTTACAAGAGATGGATCCCGACATCATGGCCTGAATAAACTCAGCAGCTTTAATAGGGTCCATGGACTAACGAATGATACCTCTCTGCTTGTGTGTGTGTGTGTGTGTATATACATATATACAGATGAGGCAAAAGTGATGGTATATTAAAAAATATGGGATCTGATCATGATGTGAATGGTAATAAGGGGTGGATGCTGTCCTAGGTTCAGCAGTAGCAGTCATTTTTGTCCTTCTCAGTAGCTGGTTCAGTGGTGTGCTTTTGACTTTCACTCTGGGAACAATGCTGATAACACCGATGTTTTTAGTTATTGCTAGGTAATAATTACTCCAAGCAAGGACTTTCTCAGTCTCATGCTCTGCAGGGAGGAAGGGAAGCTGGGAGGAAGCAGAGACAAGACACCTGACCCAAAGTGACCAAAGAGGTATTCCATACCACGGCACGTCATGCCCAGTATATAAACTGGGGGCATTTACCCAGAAGGGCTAAATTGCTGCTCGGGTGAGACTGGGTATCGGTTGGCAGTTGGTGAGTGGTTGTATTCCCTTCCCTTGTTATTTCCCTTATCATTATTATTATTGGTGGTAGCAGTAGTGGTTTTGTGTGGTTAGTGGACTGTTCTTATCTCAACCGTGGTAGCTACATTTTTTCAATTCTCCTTCCTATCTCTCCGGGAATGTGGGGAGGAAGAACGGGGGGAGTGAGAGGGCGGCTATGTGGTTCTGAGTTATCAGCTGGGCTTAAACCACTACATAGAATCATAGAATAGTTAGGGTTGGAAAGGACCTTAAGATCATCAAGTTCCAGCCCCCCAGAATGTTCACATCTCTTGGTCTGAAGCCTTCATCTTGGAACCTTTTGTTGTTTTCCAAATTACACATTTCCATGTCTGTTTTACCGTCCATGACAGATATATTTTATAGACAGTAGTACCTATAATGTTTTCAGTATTATAAACTTCTGATTTAACATTTTCAACATGTATTTGACACTGGATTTATTCTGGCTGTTTGAAACATATCTTGCTTTAGAATACTAACAAGCACAGAGTGGCAGATTTTATTTTATAGTAGTTTCAAGAAGATATGTTTTGCTCTATAGCAAGATACAGATGATGAATGACAAATTATGTTATTACCTCAACTTCATATATAAAATAGAGGTGTTAACATGTCGACAGGATAGACAAGTGGAAATGGACAGTAAGGGAGTAAAACATCATGCGGATGTACTGTATCATTTGATGGAAGTAAATGTTCAAGGGATTCCATATTTTTGCTGTCAGATCTTTCAAAAACTACCTGCTTCACAACATACAGTGAATTCTGAATATGTTCTCCATTTTCAATGGAGAGGCTTGTCTTCAACAAAACATTTTGTTTAATTTTGATAACATATTTAAATTTATTCATCAAAGTACTTTTATAATTACAGAAGAAGTCAGACTGACATATGCATTTACACAGGACTTAAAAACAAAAAAACCTTTAATCATTAAGATGCTGAATAAAGCTTCTTATGTGGATCTTCACAAAGATCCTCCTTTGAATGGGGAGGATGACTTTTTGTATTTATTTGACAAGAAAGTAAGAATTTATGCTTTTTTTATCAGAAAAAAAAATTGTTTTGCTTCTGTTTCAAAGATGTAGCAAAATAGAACCCAATCAAATAAAAAAGGACACACTCCATTGGCTGGCTATGCAAGCCTAATCCAGTAACATTTACACAAAAGTAATAATTAATTTTAAAATGCCTAATCATAAACTGTTCAGCAATCATTGACACTTTTACTCAAAGTTATTGACAATTATATTCTTCTGCAAGGTTTCAACATAAATTTACCTTATTATTAGGTTATTTTTCATGTTTTAAGCTGAATGAAATACCTCAAAATGAAAAGTTGTTTCACTTATTTTTTTTTCTTTAAAATAAGCCATTTAATAAATCCCTGAAATCAATCAATCAATCAATCATGATAGGAGACTCTAGAATCATATCTTTAAAATTCAGTATGATCAGTAAGTACTGAAACTATATTTCTTCTCTTTAACAAATCAATAATTTCAGTGCTGATTTAGAGGAAGTTCTACCCATGTTTGACCAGACAGGTTTAAGGATGCGTCATGGTTTAAGCCCAGGCCGTAAATCTGAACCCTGCAGCCTATCCCCCACCCTGCCCTTTCTCCTGGAGGGAGGGGAAGGAGAATCGAAAGAATGCAACTCCCATGGGTTGAGATAAGAACAGCCCAGTAACTAAGGTATAACACAAACCACTACTGCTACCATCAATAATAATAATGAAGGGAAATAACAAGGGAAGAGAATACAATACAGTATGAAACCCAGCCCGACCGAGCAGTGAACCAGCCCTTTCAGGTAACTCCCAGTTACATCCTGGGCATGTCATGGTGTGGTATGGAATACCTCTTTGGCTAGTTTGGGTCAGGTGTCCTGTCTCTGCTTCCTCCCGGCTTCCCCTCCTCCCTGGCAGAGCGTGAGACTCAGAAAGTCCTTGGTCAGAGTAATCATTACTTAGCAATAACTATAAACATCAGTGTTAGTGTTGCTCCCAGGCTGAAAGTCAAAACATATAGCACTGCACCAGCTACTAAGAACGAGAAAAAAAAAAGACTGCTACTGCTGAACCCAGGACAGGACGCAAAAAATACTCAAAAGGGAAGAGGTGGCATGTAAAAATACCAATTACTAATTTAACTACACCTGTTACGTTTTTTCAAGAAATGGCTGCTGTGACAATGTAGAATTCCATAATACCTAAGGTGCAGGTCTAATTCCAAGGTGGCTAAATGTTTATCAAGGATGAACTATGTTATCAACATTTGGTGTAAACTTGAGCCAATGCCATCCTGATAATGCTAGGTACAGAAGTCAAACCTTCAAATTTCAAAGTGTCACTGCTTGCTTCTGGTTTACCACTGGTATATATTTTACTGCCTCATTAATCCCAGTCAGAATTATGTTGCATAATTTTGGGAATTTTCTCTGGTCAATCATTTATATGGGTAACTGGAGCAAAACCAAAATATTCCCTTTAAACTCACTGCAATGGTATCCTCCATCAATCATCTGTCATTATAGGTATGTAATGTGTACTGCAGGGCAATTTCAGAGTGATCAATATCTAATAATTTACTATTTTTATTTTGTTTTTCTTTAATATTATTTCCATGTACACACAAATTTATTAAAGGAAAAAGAGTTATTATTGAATTTTCCATAGTAAGGAAAAATTTAATTCAGCAATTATTTGTCCTTTAAAAATACAATGCCAGCTTGTCACTTGCTTTATAAGTATTTGTCTAAGTTCTTTAAATCCTTTCAGTAAATTTAATGAAATGGTAAAAACATTAGTGTTTAAACACTTATTTCCCAAAGGACAGTGAAGATTTTGCATTTTATTTTATCAGCTCACATGTAATTCTGGAACCACTGTATAATAATTACACTAGATACACTGACCAAATTAATGTAACAATTTCATTCAGTTCTCTCTTAAACTGATAAGCATTCTCATTAATCTTGGTGAATTATTTGTGTCTTTGATTCTGAATAAATAATTTTGAGTTAGGACATAACTGAAAGGACTAACACTACTAACACTGTAGGACTAACTGTCCTACACTATTTAAGTTTTCCACAAAAATACTTTTCAAATTATTGTTAGTTTTGCACAGTATATTTCTAAAAATCAACTACTAATAAACATGGTGTATATATAAACAAAATATACCAATAAATGGTATATACTGTTGAATGATAGTTCCTTACACAAGTAGGTGTCTGTGTTTTTCTCTAAGGTGAACAGAAACAAGTCGGCCAGCACTAATTAGTTTGCCACTCTACCATCAGGTAAGAGTACCATCAGGTATTCTGAATAATTTTGAAAGCTCTCAAGGCTGTAACAACAACAGCAAAAGAAAGAGCTTTTTGTAATTTAGGCAATATATCATTCAGTTGTTAAGATAGGGATGTGTGTATATATGGATGGCTAAACCTAATCAAAACCCCAATCATCAACATAATCAGTAAAAAGAGTAGCTAAAAGCCCATGCGCTTCTGAGGATCTCCCTCTAAAGGCAACTTCTACTAATCTTGAAATCTAAAATCCTCTTATTTCAGTGACAATCAGTTCAACAAATACATGTAAGAATGTGACTACACTTTCAAATACTTTAATACATGAGAGTTCCTATCAGTATGACATGAATATTAAACACTTTATCACTACCATAAATTTATCCTTTCATGCGGTGTTAAGGATACATAAAATTTTGTTCCAAAGTGTGTTTCTTGCTGGCCGCAATACAACTCAGATTAAGCTGAGGAAGTGATTGATGAAGGATTAGCTAATTCTGAAACTGTCTCTTGTATTTTTTACTGTGATTTTGCTGCTGTTTATTTATTTCCCCTAATACAATCTTCATATATTAATGCTTAAAAAGGCATATCTACACAGTAAAAATAGAATTGTTTCTTCAAACGTTTACAGATATTTAACATTAAAAATAAGAAATAGACATATATGAAATTAAACACATGCATATGTGTTTATAAAATCATCTTTCTAATTCTTTACTGCCAGGGCTGAAATATTCCTCTTTGACATTTCTATGATAAGGGTCATTTTTACATGTATCTGTTGAGATTCTGCATTTAGAAACCAAAACATATCTAGGGCCAAAGTGAATGTTTTCATTTCCTTCAGGGGGCCTCTGTTAATCCCTCAAGTTCCACAGAATTTTTTCTGAAGTGAAACAGTCAATTTAAGATACATAGGCACTTGACTTTTTGGGATTTTTTTATTTGTTGGTGCGGGGGGGGTGTTATTTGTTTTGGGGGGGGGGGTTGTTGATTAAAAACACATTGCAAGATTTCATCTGGAGTCTGATTTCTACGACATTTTTTAATTTATTTGAATAAGAGAAGGTTTTATTTTTTTTTTCTCTGCTTTCTCAGAATTTACCAGTGTCACAGGACAGGACATTCAGAGAAAGCACATTTGAACTTCTGGAATTATATGAATGAGCAACCTTCTCAAGAAGACTGCAGTCTTTCCAAATTCCCCAGTCTAACTCATAATCCAACTTCTTCAATATTCAGTAGTTCCAAAACGCTTTCAACACCAACATCATTGTCTGGGAACTTCTGTATTTGGATTTGATACAGTTGCACTGTGAGTTTCCACTCTTACACTGTTTTGGGTTAGGTTTGGTGGTTGTTTTTTATTCTTTTACATAAAAACCCCAAACAAACAAACAAGCAAAAAGCCACTTATGGATATAAAAAGATCTAAGTTGTATCTTCTCTAATGTCTTATCCACTTTGTTTCTCTTGCGAAACAGTATTTTCAGACTATTTTTTCTTAAAAGAAGAAAGTTTTACTGAGAGTTCTACTTCTGTGTTTTTCATATACTGCAAGATCTGAGCTTGAATGGTTTTTGTTTTTTGGTGGTTTGTTTGGCTTTTTTGTTTGTTTGGGTTTTTTTTTTTTTGTTTTTTTTTACACTTGTCACAATTCCCTTTTTCTTAAATGAACCTTACAGAAATAGTGCTGAATATTTTTGTCATTTTATTGTTCTTTTAGAAATTCTTTTCTTCTACAATGTTATCCTGGGTTCAGCTGCAGCAGTTATTTTTCTCCTCCTTAGTAGCTTCTGCAGTGCTGTGTTTTGGATTTAGTCTGAGAACAATGCTGATAACACACCAATGTTTTAGTTGTTGCTAAGTAGCACTTACCCCGATCAAGGACTTTTCAGTCTCTCGTGCTCTGCCAGTTTTTTATTCTCTCCCTAATCATTATTAGTGGTGGTATTAGTAGTAGTTTCATATTATACTTTAGTTATTGGACTATTCTTATCTCAAGCTGTGGGATTTATATTCTTTCAGTTCTCTACCCTACCCTGCTATAAGGGTGGAGGGGAGAAGGGGGGAGTGACTGAGCGAGTGGCTGTGTGGTTTTGAGTTATTGGCTGGGCTTAAGCTACGACAAATGTTAACGGTCAGAAATGAAATTAAATCACTGCTGTAGGTGGAACTAAAAGGCATTAAATGCCAGAAAGATCAGTTGCAAAAATAAATTAATACTAGGTTTGGCTGTCCTGAAGTAGGAGCTTTTGATACAAATGGTGTATAAAAACTAAGGAGAGTACTTTTCTTTGACCTCAAACATGTTTAGGCATGCTGACTATTCAGGAAAATATTTGTAAATTGACAAACTTAGTTTTTTGCATTGAAGTATAATAAAATTATCAATTCTTTGTGGTTTGAACAGTAAGAAGCTTATTCAGAACACAAAATATGGTTTAGATCCAGAAGTACCTATACAAACTTTCTAGTAGGAAGCATCATTTAAAAATGGAATAAATCACGTAGGAGAGCAGTAAACAACCTAGCACTGATTGTGTGTGGAAAAGGTTACATAACTTATAGAATAAACATAAAATCTATCTGGATTAGAAAGTGAACTAAGTTGAGCAGAAGTACCTTCTTTTAGAATCATAGAATAGTTAGGGTTGGAAAGGACATTAAGATCATCAAGTTCCAACAACCCCTGCCATGGGCAGGGACATCTCGCTCTAAACCATATCACCCAACGCCTTGTCCAACCTGGCCTTGAACACTGCCAGGGATGGAGCATTAACAACCTCCCTGGGCAACCTATTCCAGTGTCACACCACCCTAACAGGAAAGAATTTCCTCCTTATATCCAATCTAAACTTCCCCTCTTTAAGTTTGAACCCATTATCCCTTGTCCTATCACTACAGTCCCTAATGAAGAGTCCATCCCCAGCATCCCTATAACACCCTTCAGATACTGGAAGGCTGCTATGAAGTCTCCATGCAGCCTTCTCTTCTCCAGGCTGAACAGTCCCAACTTTCTCAGCTGATCTTCATACGGGAGGTGCTCCAGTCCCCTGATCATTCTCGTGGCCCTCCTCTGGACTTGTTCCAACAGATCCTGTCCTTTTTATGTTGAGGACACCAGAACTGCTCACAATACTCCAGGTGAGGTATCACGAGAGCAGAGGGGTGGGATCACCTCCTTCAACCTGCTGGTCACACTCCTCTTGATGCAGCCCAGAATACGGTTGGCTTTCTGGGCTGCGAGCGCACACTGAAGCTGGCTCACGTTCATTTTCTCATCGACCAGCACCCCCAAGTCCTTCTCCGCATGGCTGCTCTGAATCTCTTCTCTGCCCACCCTGTAGCTGTGTCTGGGATTGCTCTGACCCAGGTGAAAGGACCTTGCACTTGGCATGGTTAAACTTCATGAGGCTGGCATCAGCCCACCTCACAAGCGTGTCAAGGTCCCTCTGGATCGCATTCCTTCCCTCCAGCGTATCAACCGAACCACACAGCTTGGTGTCATCGGCAAACTTGCTGAGGGTGCATTCAATCCCACTGCCCATTTCAGCAATGAAGATGTTAAACAAGACCGGTCCCAACACCGATCCCTGAGGGACACCAGTCGTTACTGGTCTCCAGCCAGACATTGAGCCACTGACCACAACACTTTGTGTGCAGCCATTCAGACAGTTCTTTATCCACCGAGGGATCCATTCATCAAATTGATGTCTCTCCATTTTAGAGACAAGGATGTCGTGTGGGACAGTGTCGAACGCTTTACACAAATCCAGGTAGATGACATCAACTGCTTTACCGCTGTCCATCAGTTCCATAGCCCCATCTGAAAAGGCCATGAAATTGGTCAGGCAGGATTTCGCTTAATGAAGCCTTGTGGGCTGTCATGAGCACCTTGTTGATTTTCATGTGCCTTAGCATGCCTTCCAGGATAATCTGCTCCATGATTTTGTCAGGCACAGAGGTGAGACTGACTGGTCTTTAATTCCCTGGGTCATCCATTTTCCCCTCCTTGAAAATGGGGGTTATATTGCCCTTTTTCCAGTCGTCGGGAACTTCACCTGACAGCCATGATTTTTCAAATATGATGGCCAGCGGCTTAGCAACTCATTTGCCAGCTCCTTCAGGACCTACAGATTGGATTTCATCAGGATCCATGGACTTGTGCACGTTCAGATTTTTAAGATGGTCTTGAACCAGTTCCTCTCCTAGAGTGGGCCCAAGGTCTTCATTCTCACAGTCACTGCATCTGCCTTCCAAGACTTGGGTGGTGCGGTCAGAGCCTTTGCTAGAGAAGACCGAGGCAAAGAAGTCATTCAGAACCTCAGCCTTCTCCAAATCCTGTGCAGCTAGTTCACCTGAGAGCTTCCTGAGGGGGCCTATGTTTTCCCTAATCAGTTTTTTATTTGCTATGTGCCTGTAGAATTCCTTCCTGTTATCCTTAATATCCCTAGATGATTTTAATTCTAACTGGGCCTTTACTTTCCTAACCTGGTCCCTAGCTTCCCGGACAACATCCTTGTACTTTTCCCAGGCCGCCTGTCCTTGTTTCCACTTTCTATAAAACTCTTTTTTCATTTGAATTTTCCTCAGGAGCTCCTTAACCATCCAAGGAGGTCTCCTGGCCCTCCTGCTGCACTTCCTTCTAGTTGGGGTGCAACACTCCTGAGCTTGCAGCAGGTGATCCTTGAAGACCAACCAAGAGTCTTGAGCCCCCATGCCCTCTAGGGCTATATCCCATGGAACCTTACTAAGCAGCTTCCTGAAGAGGCCAAAGTCTGCACGCTCTTCTCACTGTCCTAAGGATCTCAAATTCAACCATCTCATGGTCGCTGCATCCAAGGCTGCCCTGCAGTGCCACATTTCCAATGAGCCTTTCCCTGTTGGTGAGTACAAGGTCAAGCATGACACCTCTCCTTGTAGGTTCCTCTATTACTTGCAGAAGGAAGTTGTCTTCCACACAATCCTCCTGGATTTCTTGTGCTGGGCCGTACCATCATTCCAACAGATGTCAGGGTGGTTGAAGTCACCCATGAGAACGAGGACCTGTGAGCGTGAGGCTTCTCCTATCTGCCTGTAGAGTGTTTCATCCGCAGATGAAAAGGGTTTTACTCCTAATGATTTTATCCAAGCACCTCATTAGTCACTGAATTTCATAGCTCCTGAATATTTATTTTAAGAAAGCTTTGAATTTGTATTTTAACGATTGTTTCCCATGTTTCCTTTTTTTTTATTTCTGAACTCAAGACAGTTAATCTGAATTTTTACCAGGCCATACAAAATTAAAAAAAAAAAAAAAAATGGAAACCACATTCAGGAAGCTCCTAAATGCTGCAGAAGGTGAAGATGATAACTTCATTGTTGTAAATAGAAAGTACACTTTTTGAAAAATAGGACCTTATTCCCAATAAACACCAGCCACCAAAAAGCTGTGTCAAAGCAAGATGCTTACATTACATTCCAGCTACCTAGAAAATACAGACTAGCTCTAGTGCATGTCTTCATTTCTACATCAAGTAAGTTGTAACAGAGCTGAAGAAAATAAATGCATTTTCAAAAATACTAACATTTCAGGGTGAGAAAGTTGGGGCTGTTCTGCCTGGAGAAGAGAAGGCTGCCTGGAGACCTTATAGCAGCCTTGTAGTATCTGAAGGGAGCCTATAAGGATTCTGGGGAGGGACTCTTCATTAGTGACTGTAGTGATAGGACAAGGGGTAATGGGTTAAAACTTAAACAGGAGAAGTTTAGATTGGATATAAGGAAGAAGTTCTTTACTGTAAGGGTGGTGAGGCACTAGAATGGGTTGCCCAGGGAGGTTGTGAATGCTCCATCCCTGGCAGTGTTCAAGGCCAGGTTGGATGGAGCCTTGGGTGACATGGTTTATTGCGAGGTGTCCCTGCTCATGGCAGGGGTTTGGAACTTCTCTGAGGAAGAATCAAAGAGATCATAAACCCGTGATTCCCTACAGTATACACATAAAACAGATTGTAGGCACTTAATGTGAATGTTCCATATGAGTAAATTGTATTTAACACTAACTTATTTAATTCTGTTTCTAAATCTTCAATTTGAAGATATGCAAGAAGAGAAACTCTCTCCTAAATATGCTACAGTCCAGAGAGTAAAAATAATGCAACTTGAAGGCAACACCCTTCAGCCTCCTCTGTCCCATGCCCTTTTCACTCAGAAGAAGCTTTAAAGGGAAAAAATAAAATCAAGATTCTTTGGTCAAACGAAAGAGGAAGAACAAGAGAAAGATAGTAGTGTTTGTCTGGGGGCTGGAAATTCAGGACTTGTATAACATTTTGGAAAGGTTCATGATGCAAAATAATACTGCTTTACAAGCAGTTTTGAAAGTACCAAAATCAGCTGTTTATCAGATGAGGGAAATCCTTCTGATATGAAGGCCTAGTAATCCTCAAAAGGGTAACACAGGCTACTGTAATGTTTTTTTGCAACACAATAGCTTTTGTTCATTAGGGTGTTCATATTCAGATAAAAATCACAGGAATATTGTACAGCTAAGGCAATTCAAATACTCAAATCTCAAGTTTGGTTCGATGTCTGCCCTGTCTGCTATTCTTTTTCTGACACAATTAGCCAGTTTCTTAACAGTTTCCTGTGCTTTCTTTGATATACTGTATGCATCTTTCTTACTTCTGGTCAGTTTTTTTCATTACCCTGTTCACCTACACTGGCCATAAAACAAATACTATGAAAATAACAGAATAATACCCACCACTCACTGTATTTACTGCTAGGTGACATGCATAATCTCTGTGCCTAAGAAATTTATCTCTAAACACTAAATTTCTCTCTATTATTCAAAATCGTTCAATTTCACCCATCATTTCCTGCATGCTTCCAAATTTTTTTCTGAAGAAGTTCAGTATCCTTAGGTCTCAGTTCAGTCCTAGCTATAAATTAAAGGAGATTGCATTATAGTCTTCACAGCTACCTTTTCTCCTTATGCTGTGCAGCAGGAGTCAAGTCCTGTTTGCAGAATTTCTAATTTATTTCTTCAACCTAGTATGTCACAGGTCATATATGAATATTTCAGTATTATTAGCCTTGGTTTGTTTGATTTTCTCTTTTATGATAGTTAGAAGGAAAACATATGTATGTTATTTAGTGTAAAATCACAAAGACCATATTCAGTCAGTATTTCTGATGTCCGTGGACCTTCAATCCTGTTACATATGAAGAGGAAAATCTCTTGCATAGGTGACAGATAACTCTGTGTTAGTACTGAGTTTACAGACAAGACCAGCTTTCTGTTCCAATACTGACAAATTAACATGTTACAGTGCCTGGAATTTTTTCTTACTGGAATAATCTGTAGAACCTCCTAAAATATATCACAGGCTAAATTCCATTACTAAGTTTCAGACTTTTTTTTCATTTTGTGTTTCAGAGGTTTTTCATAGCATCTCAAAGCATGGGTTTTAAATAGATGAAATGGTGATTTATTTTCTCTTTGTCTGCAAGACAGTGCCTGCACTTATTTTAAGGACCTCTGACCATCAGAAAAGGGAGACTTTTCAGATAGCACTTCCTTTTCCTCCTCACTGATGCATCTCCTCTAACTGGAGAGCTCACAGATGAGAATTGAGGTCACAGAGTGACCACAAATGGGGATTCTCCAACATCCATCACCAGGAAGTTCACAGAACTCAAATAACCCTAGGCAGTATTTCTGCATAACAGGATTCCTTTAGTTGTTCTTGTGACAGAAAACAGAGCTGGAGTTGCAGTAAGAGCAAAGCCCTTCTTTGGCTAGCTAGCACCTCAGGAACATACTAGCTTTGGGAGTGCCTTGTACCCTGCGACTGGTCCAGGGTAGCTGATCTTTTACCACACTCTGAGCTGCTCACAGGTGTGAGAATGGAAGGCACGGATCCAGAGATAGAGTACAAGCTGGATCATTTATTACAAGGATTACACAATATTTATATGCTTCCAAGCAATTAGCCAAACACATCTGTGTCTGCCTTGCGGTTAAGTTAATGACATCGGGCAAAAGGTCTACCTGATCTTATCCTTTCCAGTTCTGACATCCTTGTTCCTTCCCAGTTTCAACATTTTCCAAGTACCAGTCAGGGATGGGTCACTATTAATTGCCTGCTGTAGTTCCTCCTTCCTTGGTCTCTGACAGTTTCAATGCATTCCAACTCCCACACACAGGAGACACAACAGGTCCTCCAGAGGTTGAAAACTTAAACAGCAATTCTGTTGTAAACATCCATAAAACTATGTTAGGAGGAACAAATTTCTTGACAAGTTCTTATTCTTATAAAAGATTCCAAGTAGAAAGAGAAAATAAATAAGGAAGGAAAGAAAACTGAGATACAAAATTACCACCCCATGGGTCCAGCAACATCTTCACAGTCAGTGAGTGAAAATTCTTACAGTTGCAGTCCTTGTGATCTCTGAAGTCAGCAGCCACACTCAAACCAAGAATAAAACAACTCACACCATATGGCTGTGTGGCTGGCTGCCTTTTTATGGGGTCGAGTCTCTTGGACCTCTCCCACAGGCAAGACTCATTTGCACACTTGCACATGTGGTGTGAGCTGTTCTGGAAGGTCCCACATGATTGCAGAGAGATCAGGTAAACCACCTCCATGTGCAATTAACCACAATGGGTGCTGCAGTGTTTGTGCCTCTGCCTTGGGACAGTTTGTCAACTGGGCAGTTGATCTCAGGGGCCTTAGGGCAGTCAACACAGGAAAACATCCCTCACCTTCACAGAGCTCAATTTCTACTCTGCCCAGGGCCCCCATTCACCCAAGCGGTAAGGAGCTGTCAGTTCCTTATATCTTTTGAGCTGTTTTGAGACAAACACAAAAAGGAGTTTTTGACCATCACAAGGAGGAACATACTCTGTAGGGCAACACCTGCCAGTGATTTTTAATGTAAGGACACACGATTAGCTACACAAACAAAACTGTTATTATTAAGAAAGTTGTTAAAATTCTGACTATGCTTCAGGAGAAATTTTTTTTATTAAAAAACCCAAACACATAAGAATAATTGTTGTCTAGTGTGTCCTTACTGTAAGTAGCTGTATTTTGCATAGAGCAAACTCTCTTTCTGTGTCAGCTGTCTAACTAAGTGTCGTGGTTTAACCCCAACCAGACAGCTTTTCACTCACTGCCCCCCCTTCTTGCCCTCCCCCTATTCCCGGAGGGACGGAGAGGAGAATCAAAAAGAATGCAACTCCCACGGGTTGAGATAAGAACTGTTTAGTAACTAAGGTATAACACAGATCACTACTGCTACCACCAATAATAGTAATGATAAAGGAAATAACAAGGGAAGAGAATACAACACCTCATCACCAGGCAACCGATAACTAGCCCTGCCTCAGCCCGACCAAGCACCGACAGATACTTCCTCCAACCCCGCAGTCCACTTAGCCCTTCCGGGTAACTCCCAGTTACATCCTGGGCATGACGTGCTGTGGTATGGAATACTCCTTTGGTCAGTTTGGGTCAGGTGTCCTGTCTCTGCTTCCTCCCAGCTTCCCCTCCTCCCTGTCAGAGCATGAGGCTCACAAAGTCCTTGGCCAAACCAAAACATTATTTTTATCAGCTCTGCTCCCAGGCCAAAAGTCAAAACACAGCACTGCACCAGCTACCAAGAAGGAGAAAAAATGACCGCTAATGCTAAACCCAGGACACCAAGACACAACTATTTCTTGTTCCTGCTACAGCAGAAGTTCAAGTATATCCTTTATATTTACCTTTCTCTGCTGCCTCACTGAAAGTTACAGGCACGGATGTAAAACTCAGCCCTCCCAATCGGGTCATTGGACACAATGTTTGATCCTGAAAAAGGAAATGTGCAGCTCCCAAGACCAAATTTTCTAATTAACTCTTTGTTACAGAAAACAACAGTTTTCACTGTCCCTAACAACACCTAAAATGCTCAAACGTTAACATATTTTAATTACCTTGTTGCATTTATATTATGAAAAAAGGCATGGAAAGTCAGAGTGGTTGGTAGGTTAGTGCTGCAAGCCTGGATAGGGAAGCTGCAGAAACACAGGCACGCAGTGGGGGGTTTATGGCGTAGTCACTGTTTCAGTCTGCAAATACCAGCACTTATTGTTCATCCTCACAGAGAATATAACTTAGAACAATGTAGGCTACTACACTCATTGTGTTATATGCTATTCAAACAATCTGTCTTTTTCCATACCTTTTCTTTATTTCAGAGAGATGGGAAACTGGAACAAAGACGATTTCACATTGTGTGTCAGGTCCTTTCTATTTTTTATTTATTTAATATATTGTAGCTTTTAACCCATAAATAACCTGTGTGAAGTTCTACATTTTCTTGGGTTCAGTGGGGTGTGCACATCATGTAAAGTCATTGAGTGTTTATGGTATCGACGAAACAAAACTTCACAAGTCTCCATCTTGCCTCCTGGCACTGTCCTCGTTATTGCATGTGTATGTCTGCCTGACTTTTCAGAATACCCCAGTTCAACCATTATCTGTGTCATTTATTCCCCTACTTTTCTGATGATCTGGCATTTTGTCAGCAAATAACCTTCACACAGAGGGAGCCTTTAAACTGTACCTCCACAGTCACAAGAGCAGTTGCTTTTATTTTTGTTGCCATTTTCTCAGCTTGCTTCTGTTAACAGTGAATGATAATAACAGGCTTTTTGTGTAGCTAACTAAAAAGCTGTTCTTTGGGTTACGGTAATTGTTTCAGTGAAGTCCACAAAAGAGCATAGTTAGATGTAAATGGAATAATTGGGAAATGGCTCCTGCAAATACCGAGGGTCTAAACACACTTGAGTTTATATGCTGCGCACAAAAGTAAATAAAACCTTTTAGTAAACTGGTGTCTTACTCTGTTTAATTATTCTTCCAATGATACTTTCACATATATTGGAATGCTCACTGGAACATCAAGATAGACATAAAGAATTCAGCAAGTTCTGTCACATCTTCCTTTTTTAAGGCTCCAGTGACAACGATAGGCAAGAAAAAAGGAAGGGAGTATGCAGTAAGAAAAAAAATGCCATGTCTGTTATATTTTCTCTGAAAGAATAGCAGGGGGTTGGGTTCTGTAAATAACTTAAATATTTAATCCCAAAACCCTTTATATCATTGTTGCCACTTTCATTTACAATTTACACCTTCACTATCATAGACTATATTTACATTCTCTGGAGTGTTGATAGCTTTCCATAATCTGAAGGATATTTTTAAAACTCTAGTAATCTCAAACACTCACCAAGCACTTATTCCCTCTTCTTAACCTGTTAAACTGCCTGTAGTTTGATTCAGTGCTGAGCACAATCTTTTCTATCAGACCCTGTAAATCCAGTTTTTCAGCCCAAGGCAGAGCATAGGTCTGCACTTTTAAAAGTCATAGTTGTCAGAGACTGTTCCAACCTTTTTGACAAAACTCAGCTTGCAAATTCCAAATAGACTAAAAGATTGGCGAAGTTAAGTCATTTGTTCTTTTGCATTTGTATAAAAGAACATTTAGGAAAATAAAATAAGTAGTTTGTTCCAGCTTTAAATGTTAACACAACTAATTTGTGTTGTATTTTCTCAGCTTCTGTTAAGTTACATTTGTCAGGAAGATGATTTAAGGTTACACTGTCGCGGTCCTATCTTGAATGAATAGGAGACCAAAGGGGAAATCAGAATCTCTTAGGAGAGCAAAGAACACAATTCATTTTACCCTTCCATTCTGCAAAGAAACAAAGAGAACTAGTGAATGGAGGAACACATGACCTCTGTGTGCTGGTTACAGTATCTGTCTTGTAGAGGCAGCAATAAACTGCTCCCCATAAAAGGATAATTCCGAGTCTGGTAGAGGAGGTAAGAAGGAAAGATTATGTCCAGAATTTAGTCAGCCATGTGTTCATGGGGCACAGCCCTGCTATACAGTGGTTATTCTGGAAGCTTAAAAACCAACATGAAGTGAATTAGCAGAGACAGTATTACTCTTTTTTGTCTTATTTGTTTCTTTTTCTTTCTCTTCTGTGCTCTTATAGATCTGGATACTGAATTTCCTTATGGTACTAAAATGTCCTTCACTGAAATTTTGCTACAGTTGGCAGCTGTCTGCATTACAGTTCAGCGTCATTCCCCAAGAAAAGATATCTGTTCTACAGCTTCAGTGGCATATTTTCACTAGCCTACACATGTCTCTTTGGAACCAGACAAGCTTCATAGAAGAAAACAGTGTCTTTTCAGAACAAGCATCAATGGACACAATTGCCAACCCTTCATTTTTAAAAAGCATATGCCAGAAATATTTCAGATAACTAAAAATGTGAAGGACGAGGTCAAGTATGGATGGCTTGTGTTTACAAAATGCCAACAGTATAATATCAAAATATTGTTTTCATAATAGTATGCAGATCATGTTGTTAAAATCTAAAAACAAAAGCCAGAGAAGTTTTCAGTCCTGTGGCTCATCTTTAAGATTATGTGCAGCCTAACAACAGAAAGCTAAAAACAGCAATGAGAAAAAGTCTCCATTTGGATAACCTGTAGAAAAGAGCCTTCTTGATCTTTGTCATTTTGCATTTGGGGAATGAGGGTCAAGAACAGATTTTCAAATGCTGTTCAAACCATTTAAGTAAGAGCTTAAAAGCTTTCAGCATGTTTTCCTGTGGTAATTCTATCACAAAGAGCAGTTTTATCCATTATGATCCAAGCTAAATCAGAGCTCCCCAGTTTGGAATCCCATATCCAACATTATCTTCCTCTGCTCTTTGATATCACCCCTTCAGTTCACATCTGAAACGCTTCTCAGAACCATTGTTTAAAAGAACCACATATTCAGCAGCTAAAATTCTTGTTAGAAGGTCCATTACATCTGCTGCCTTGCTGAGAAAAATGAAAATATAAAGCTATATATTTTAATGTTTAGGTGTGAGTCAGACTCCTCTAAAAATACCAGCTGCGGTTCAGTGCTTTGATTGCCCAGCCACTGATATGGGCAGAGTTTTAGAGTAAGTATGAAAATGACACCAAGCCAGCTCTATTTACTAATGGGTCCTTGATCATGTAATAACCCATTCTGCTGGAAATCCCTTGATGGCATGTTTTCTCACTTATTACCTTCCCCAGACGATACTTTCACAGAATTGGGCTAACAAAATAAAGACAAAGATTATTAGATGTTGATTCTTCTTTTCACTCTCATTTTCTAACTCCCTCCATGCACAGCAGCTACAAAAATCAGTCTTCACAGTGCCAAACAAATGTTCCGTGAATGTAGCATTCTTCACAGTAGAGGAAGCACAAGCATCCCAGGATAAAGAGGGAAATCTACAAATGACAAAATGCAGCTTGCAAACAGATATCAACACAGACAGAACAGTATATCAGATTGATAGATGGAATTTTACTGGGATTACAGTTACGTCTGTGTTAAAAAAAAAAAAAAGAAAAAGGGGGTGAAAAAGAAAGAAAAATAAGAGAATAAAGGCAGAACTAAAAAAAAAAGAAACATGAAAAAAGGAAAAGAAAGAAAAGAAGAGGCTGAGAAAAAGGAAGACAGGTGAAGAGCAACTCAGGGCTGGTCAGCCTCTGCATATTATTTTCTGTAGGTCATGTGCATAATCTCATTCACCTCTTGTCTTTCCCTTTGTTTCCGTTCTAAAGTGAAGCTCCTATATGCTTCTAACTAAAGACGTAATAAGAAACACCATGAAAATTCAAGTGCACCTTCAGGTCCTTCCCTTCCAATACCACAGTTGGGTGGAGGTTCTGGCTGTTTCTATAGCAAACATGTCCCACATGCTAGCAGCCACAACAGTTGCCATTGGCTCATGTTGCAGATGCAGAGCTTATGCAAAAATCTAATTGCTGTCTGTCCCTAGCCTATGGTCTGCCTAGAGCTCTGTGAATACTGGACAATAGGGCTCTCTTTTTCCATTTCAGAATATCTGTGGTAGGGCTGAAAAAAAGTCATGCTTGACCAATCTCGTAGCCTTTTATGAGGAAATAACACGGTGGATGGATGATGGAAGAGCGGTGGATGTGGTCTACCTTGACTTCAGCAAAGTGTTTGACACGGTCTCCCACAGCATCCTTGCAGCTAAATTGAGGAAGTGTGGTCTGGATGATCGGGTAGTGAGGTGGACTGTGAACTGGCTGAAGGAGAGAAGCCAGAGAGTTGTAGTCTATGGGGCGGAGTCTAGTTGGAGGCCTGTATCTAGTGGAGTGCCTCAAGGGTCAGTACTGGGACCAGTATTATTTAATATATTCATCAATGATTTAGATGAGGGAATTGAGTGTACTATCAGCAAGTTTGTTGATGACACTAAGCTGGGAGGAGTGGCTGACATGCCAGAAGGCTGTGCTGCCATCCAGCGAGACCTGGACAGGCTGGAGAGTTGCGCGGGGAGTAACTTGATGAAATATAACAAGGGAAAGTGTAGAGTCCTGCATCTGGGCAGGAACAACCCCAGGTTCCAGTATAGGTTGGGGAACGACCTGTTAGAGAGCAGTGTAGGGGAGAGGGACCTGGGGGTCCTGGTGGACGACAGGGTGACCATGAGCTGACACTGTGCCCTTGTGGCCAAGAAGGCCAATGGCATCCTGGGGTGTATTAGAAGGGGGGTGGTTAGTAGGTCAGGGACCTACAGGTAAGAAGGACAGGGACCTGCTGGAGAGAGTCCAGCGCAGGGCAACTAAGATGATTAAGGGAGTGGAGCATCTCCCTTATGAGGAAAGACTGAAGGAGCTGGGTCTCTACAGTTTGGAGAAGAGGAGACTGAGGGGTGATCTTATTAGTGCATATAAATATATAAAGGGGGAGTGTCACGAGGATGGAGCCAGGCTCTTCTCAGTGGCAAACAATGATAGGACAAGGGGAAATGGGTACAAACTGGAACACAAGAGGTTCCACTTAAACTTGAGAAGAAACTTCTTCTCAGTGAGGGTGACGAAAACTGGAACAGGCTGCCCAGGGAGGTTGTGGAGTCTCCTTCTCTGGAGACATTCAAAACCCGCCTGGACACGTTCCTGTGTAACCTTATCTAGGTGTTCCTGCTCCGGCAGGGGGAATGGACTAGATGATCTTTTGAGGTCCCTTTCAATCTCTAACATACTGTGATACTGTAATATCCTTCTGGGAGATGGGATTGCTCAGCAACTGTTTGAATAAAAAGGGATTATGTTCTAGAATCTCAATTATGAACAAATTGTGTTTAGCACAAGGCTTGATTTATGAAACAAGCCCCTTGAGACCATAAGGATTACATCAGACTGGTGTGAGCTGAGTCAGCATCAGGATTTCTGTAATGGAAAACTACACGAATGATCATAGTTTTAGGCAGATATGGGTGGAGTGAATACAGATTTCGACAGGGTTTGACACAGCTACATTGCAAGTGGAAATAGTTTGGCAGATATGTTTCCTGAAGATTTCTCTGTGTCACTTAATAGAGCCACTTATTACCAGAGTTTAAATCTGATTATTCTTGGTTTCACTTTTTCTATGCACAGAAACTGAAACACAGATTAACACTCCCCCTTCTCATAAGGACAACTGCAAAATGATTTTCACTTTATGTTCCTGTTGCAGAAGGTGTCACTATTTTGTCTCTTTTTTATAGAAATGAGACATAGGTTTTACTTTCTGTCTGGCAAATATAGCAATGTTATGTGTAAACTGAGACTAAGGTTATCCATGTTAACATACAGAACCATTCTTCAAGCTTGGGGTATAAATAGCAGGAAAAACAGTATAAATTCAAGACAGGGACCTGGTCCTTACTGAAGAAAAATATGTATCGCTACATTTCTGTCCCAAAGAGTATCTGAAGAGCAGAATCTGAAGATACTAAGGAAGAATGGATATAGAATGAAAGTGAGCTTTCCACAGTTCACAGTTCTCTCTTACTACGATAAAGGAATAAAAATAAATCCCACGGAAAAGGAGAAATAAAGTGACAACAAAAAATATAATATGTTCTGAAAAACTGTACCTCCAAGCAATTTAATAACATACTTTTTTGAGCACTGTAAAGACTCTCTTTTTTGGTTTACCCAGAAATATATACCATTCGTACTTGTGAATATCTATGATCCACTGCACAAAATAAGAATTAAAATACAATAGCTGATGATTACTTTGAAAACAGTACTACGTTTAAGATGGTACAGAGAAGGAAAATTCTGATTCAAGTCATTCCAAAGTAGTGATGCTTTTTTCTGTCCAAAATCCAAGCACATATCATGGGTTTCTCCATGCTCTGCTGCAGTTTCCTCACTCAGAGCAGTGCTACAGCTGCAAACAAGTCAGAGAACTGAATTCTCGTAACGAACATAGCTGAAAACTAGGACATGGCTGGCTTGAGCACCTGATATCCTTGCAGGCAGGGAAAGCGTGCAGAGCAAATTATGGGTGCTCATTAGCAAGGATGTTGTGGGGTCACCTGCTGCAGGACCCCTCTTCCCAAAACAACTATGTATATGAGGGCTAGCCAGCATCCAAGTCAAAAAAGCATCCCACCCTGTCATGCCAGGACCAGGCCTCTTGTTACTTAAGTTGTTTTAGAACTCACACAACCCAGCATCATTTTCGAGTTCCCTTCAAGTACAGAAATGTGCTCTTATAGTATTTCTATCTCAACTTGGAGCAAAAACCTAGTGAGCACTCTCATGACCAGGGCCCGGTCTGGGAATTCTGAGCTGGCTACACAGGCAGTGGTCAGTGTAGACAGCCAGACAGAGCCAATGAGAGGTAAGGCTGCAGTGCAGAGCTCGAAGTGTAGAGTATGACTGCACTGATCTTGTGAGGGAAAGGTGCACAATGGGCAGGCATGCTCCCTGGTGGAGGTCATCCTGCAGCAGGTGCCTGACCTGTGGGACACTATTAATGGGCTGCAAGATTTCAGGGAAGCTGAGAGGAAGCAGGAATGTTTGCTACAGGCCCAAACTCTGCAGGGCCCTCAAGCATCCCCTGTAGTTCATGGAAGAAAGAAGGAGGTTGTTAACCTGCGAAGCTGGGAAACAGCAACAAAAAAACAAACAAACAAACAAACAAACAAACAAACAAAACAAACAAACAAACAACAAAACAAAAAAGGAAGAGGACAATTAAAAGCAAGGGGCTTCTTCCTAAATCTGTTGTCCCCACACAGAACCACTTTGCTATCCTGCAGGGGGCTGATGAGGAAAAACTCTCGCACCAGAAACAACCAGCTGGTGCACTGGTAAAGATCCCTACTGGTGCTGGCAGGGAAAAAAGGTGGGTCATAGTAGTAGGAGACTCTGAAAGGAGCAGAAGCACTCATCTGTTGGCATGACCCAGTCTTCAAGGGAGGTGTGTTGCCTTCCAGAGGCACAAATCAGAGATGTTACAGAGAGGCTGCCTGCTCTAGTAAGTCCCGTAGACTATTACCCACTTCTAGTGATCCATATGGGTGCTAGTGATATAGTAGTAGCCTGGAGAACATAAAGAAGGACTACAGAGCCCTGGAAGAGGTCAACAGGGGCTCTGGAGCTCAAATAGTCTTTTTGTCTTAGGTCCTCCCCTTTCCAGGATAAAGGGGAGGACCTAAGAAAAGCTAGGAGGATTAGCAAGGTTAATAAATAGCTGTATTCAAGTGGTAATGTAACCACAATCCACCCCGATTAAAGATTTAGTAGGCTGCTGACTTCACACTAGACCTTCTATCTAAATATAGACAAATCATTTTTCATTGTGTCACTTATTCCATTCTGTAAATTGGAAAGTGATCTCTTTCTGGTCATTGTAAAGATGAAAATATTAAGGCATGTTAGGAAATCAAACTCTGAAATGAAGATTCCACTAGAAATATATACTAAGTGAAACTAATACAAGTAGAAGTAAAGTTAAACTAAAAATTTTGTTTGCAGATATTTAGGAGCCAAAGAAAATATCTGCATCTTCAACAGACGGAGATATAAATATATGAGTAAATTTAATCCACAATCTCTTCTAACACTTTCCACTATGAAACAAGGAGATTGGTTACATCTTAAAAAACTTAAAGAAAAAAAGTCCATATTTTTTTTTAGCAATTGTTTCAGAATTATAGCAAAGATTATCTATAATTTAGTTATCTGAAAATCTTTAAGGAAACTGACACACTTCAAGGATTTTGTAATTATGCTAGCAGACAAAAATTGAGTCAATTGTAATGAGTCTTCGAGATAATTTAAGAGGAAATTTAAGAGAATTAAATGGTGAAACCTCTTATCATCCCCTTGCTGGTTATCTGACAACTTTGAAGAGAGATTGATAGGAGTTTAGAAATAGAATTAAAGGTTGCCAATGAGAAGCTAAAAAAAAAAAGCTTCATTCAGAAATAGGCAACCTTATCTGTCTTCTAATACACTGAATTTCAATGAATGCCTTAACACTGACTTTTGAATGCTTTAATTAATATTTACATGTTCATGTTGTAGTTGCATTTTTAATACTTCTCCTAACGTTTTAAGATAAATAACTCATGCTACACTTGTTTATCTTGCTTATATTCACAAAACCATTTGTGACTTTAAAAAGAGACAGTAGAATTATAAAACACATCTTCCTAGAAGGCCAAGAACATAGGCTTCATATAGCAATCAGTGCATTGATATACATATAGTTCATGAAAAATATCCACCGTATCATACCTGAGTGAGCCTTAAGGAACAAAGGCAAGCGTGGGCTAACACATACCATTTCTTGTAATTTACCAGTCCAAATATTCTATAAATATTCCCCTTAATTTAATTTCTGCTGGGCAAGGTGTTAAATAAGAGTCGTGATTATAGCATATTCACTCACTTTCATAATTAGTTGCTATAAAAAATGGATGACAAAAGACAGCATCTATTTTAAAAATTAATGTGTGCCACTAATAGGGTGCTCAACTCACCAGGCTCAGGATCAGTTATCTAGTTCTCATAACCTTTTCCTAACAAGTGAGAAATATAAACCTGGTTAAAATCAAAGTCTCTAGAATTCAGAACAATAAAGCAAAGCTCATACTGTTCAATTTTTAGTGCCAAAGATGTCAATATTAATTATAATGTGTTAAGAGCCCAATATCCTAATAACAGACAGAAAATTGGGTCATTCAATTATATCTGAGAACCAGACTTCCTGTGGTTCATCTAGCATGTATTCAGCCATGGACAGTTTGTTACAAAGACATGGTATCTTCCATTTAAAATGTAACAACACCTTGTTTTTTTCAGAGCAACAGTTTAAGAATAGCCAATTCATTTATGATATTTTTGGTGGGTTTTTACCAGCTTCCAAAGAAAATGTGGAAGGTGTTTCCTGTAGGCTAGGTATGTAGATAGATAAGTAACAGAATCTCTGTAGTCATGTAAAATAAATTTTGTTCTGTAAAAAGCGAAAGACATAACAGATGTACTGCTGATGTGCAGCTTAATTGAACTTGGTCTTGTCAAAACAATGCTAGTAGTATAGATTTTGATAATACAGAGGGACCAAACACATTGAGAAAAGTTGAACAAATGTTGTCCTGGAAGTGGGTCTTTAACTCAAGGTAATGTAACGTTATTACATAAACTTTTTGGACCAGAATGTCTTGGAGGCAGATAGACAACATTCTGAGAAGCCACTTACTTTTTTTTTTTCTTACTGCTATTATGTAATGTTTTCATTCATTTAGTATTCCATTTTTGCAGGCACTCTACATGAACACAAAGCTTAAAGATGAAACCAAAATATGAAATTCAAAAACAGATTTAGAGAAAAGGCAATGAAATACATGAAAAAAGCACAAGTTATTATCATGAAGCAGCCTGTTAATAGCAGATATCACAGGTTCACAAGTGGAATATGAGTTGGTTCACTGTTTTATGGAAACTAAAATTATCTCTATGCATCAGCTATATTCAGGTATTTTCTGGAATATAATGTTAGACTAGGATACCTGTAACATGAACCCGTGTGTAGCAGAAGTAGAAAAAAGGCAACATAAAAGTCTATCAATCTGATTACAATACCTATCAGCAGAAAAGAAAGCTTTGAGATAAAATGTGGGTGACTGATAATTTCAATAGCCTGGTTATAATTGGGTTATTTTGAGTATGTTGTCTCCCTCAGGCTAGATTATGGCCAAAGATTACCAGTAATTGAAAGAAACAAAACAATAAAATGAAAAAGCCTTATAAGTTTATCAAACAGAAGTACAAATAAAGCTGTACTTCAATAATGCTTATTGGACACTTTCTTCTGAATTTAGGACTGATTCAGATATGGCAGCTATTTCAACTTCTGGTAATTTGAAAGCTACACATGTGCTTCTGCAGTTACCAAGCTCATATGAGTCTGTAATTTAAAATTCTACTATTTGGGAGTTTACTGAGTCATAGGATAATATTCTGGTCTAGAAAAAGTGGCTGGATCTTATGAACCCTGACACAAATAGTTTTTGTCTGTTTTGTATTGTTGTTTGATTTTTTATTTTCCCACATTAAGCAAATTTGTTTCAAGCCTCTCTGAAAGAACAAAATAATGTCTGTCAATAAAGTATGCTGAAAATTGATATCTGTTTTGATGTAACTAGTCAGTCTGAAATGCTTCAAAGCAGAACTGTGCACCAGTGGCTGTCAGTCACCATGATGCTCACTCTAAGATAGTGAACATTGTCCACCATGTTTGCAGAGTTGAAATCTTCTTAGTATTTTTACCCCTAAACAGAGAAGTCACCCAAATTTGAAGTCCAGCTAGACAGATATTTAGCAATGGCTCTCCTGGTAATGTTCAAAAATGACTTTGCAGCAAAAAAATCTGTAAAAATAATGTATATTTTATGATTTTCTAAGCAGAGGCCATGATTTCTTTTTTATTAATGAGTAAGAATTCTAAGGGAACAAAGATGAAGAAATATTGCAAATGAAAATGAAAAGGTATTTAGGGTCTGGTTCATAATTTTTCTTGCAAATTCCAAGTTGATTATGTCTTCAGCCAACCAAAAGAAGCTTCATGTTCACAAAGCCATCAAGTCCTCATGGGGACTTGAAGCACCCTGCTACACAGCAGGGCACAATCAGATTTCTATAGTACTTTGATGATAACTTACTGAGCCCAGAGATTCTGTTCTCTATCCATACCTACAAACAGAAGAATCAGGGTAAGGGACAGTACTGGCTGCAAATGATGGATTTCAGGGTGCTGAGGGAAAAGGATAAGGGCAAAAAACAGGATACTAACCCCATATTTCAGGACAGCAGAATCTGGCCTTTGGCTTTAGAAGACCTGCTCAGAAGAATCTCAAGGAAAACAGTCATGGAACACAGAGTCAGTCTCATAAATGCCAAAGCCCGCCTGCACTGAATCTGGAAAGCATTTTGAAAGGTAGCAAGAACAGCTTTTATAAACATATCAACAGCAAAAGGAAGACTAGGGAAATTGTGGGACAGCTTCAGAACAGCAGTGGAAGCCTGGTGAGAAAGAAGATGGCCAGGTACTCAGTATCTTCTTCAATTTGGGTTTTTATGGGTGAGACCGGCCTTCAGAAAAGCCAGGTCCCTGAGTCCAGTAGAAAATCTCAAGCAAGGAAGACTTACTCCTAGTGGACAAGGATCAGGTTAGGGAACATTTAAACAAACTGAACATATATAAGTTAATAAGACTTGATAAGATGCACCTGCAAAGGATGAGGGAGCTGGCCGATGTTATTGTGAGGTCACTCTTGATAATCTGAAAGCTCATCATGGTTGGCGAATATATGTGAGGACTGGAAGAAAGCAAATGTCACTCCTACCTCCATGAACAGCAATAAGGAGGATGTGGAGACCTATAAGCTTGTCAGCTTCACATTCATCACTGGGAAGGTGAGGAAGAAAAATCTTTTGAAAACCATTTCCAATTATATTAAGGACATACAGACAATATATTAGATTGAAAACTGGCTCAGCTGTCATGATCAAAGTGTTATGATCAATGGCAGAAAGTCCAGCCTCAGGCCAGTAGCCAGTGATGTATCAAAAGTGATCCATACTGTGTCTTATACTGTTTAACATCTCCATTAATTACCTGTATGGTGGAACAGACTGCATTCTCAGCAAGTGTATTCTCAGTGGAGAGATGGGCCAACAAGAGCTTCATGAAGCTGAACAAAGGGATATGACAAGTCCTATACCTGAGGAAGAATAACTGCATGCACTAGCCCAGGCTGATAGAATTAGCATCAGTTTTGATAATGAGAGTCTTGCTGATCTAAGTGAGCAGATTTAATGAAGGAATGCAAGGTGTATAGTGCCCAACTTAAGAAATTGTTTAATTATAGCTTTACAAAGCCTAAACCAATTTAAAGTTTTCTTTCACAAAGCTCATCCTCTATATAGCCCTTCTTTTTGTGTTACCCTACTTTTTCCATTTTTTAATGTAGCTGATTTCAGATTAAAACCTTAATAGAAGCAATACGAACATGATACTCTATATTCTTAAACCCCACCTATGTAGAGACATTTTCAGTAAGATGAGCCACTGTGATAGCTCCTTTGGGTTGATTTTATTATTTTTCATTCTTTTTATTATTATTGGCTGTAGTGATTAGGATTTCAGGCAATGAGTTAAAACAATGTATTACTACACTGGCAGTCAATCAGATAACTATAACTTCAAAAATCATTTAAGAAAATCTACTTTTTTATTATTTATATAGCTCCATAGTTCATGGTGCTACATAGAACAAACCAAAGAGAGGTTCCCTGCCCCCTAAGAGCTTACAGTCTAGGCAAATACAAGAACAACAGGAGAAGATAACACAGGCAGGGGACAGAGAGGGGTAGTAAATGAAAAGAAGGACAATTACAGTCACATAAAAAGATAGTGTGTTTATCTTTGTGGATACAAACTGGGGAGGTGAGGTGCTTGAGTAACTTTAGTTTTAATTAGAACTACTTCTTATAGGAAAGCCAGAAGAGAGGGGTTTTGAAAATAAATGTGATAGTGTCAGAGGTGCTTGTATGAAGGCAGAGAGGCAAGACTGGAAGGGAACAGGACACTAGCATATTTGAGATTGGAAAGAAACAATCTTGGATGTCAGACAAGTCAACCTCAGCAACCCTTTCTTTTCCTACACATCTTTAAAAAAATGACAAAAACCACAGTTGCTCCTGTACACCTTAAAGTGAGTTGGATTCTTATTTTTCATTTAATATTGTATCAGTACACATTTGGGAACAAAAGCTTGATTCCTCTGAAGTAGTTTTGAAACTCCTTTCAAGGTAGTCAGCATTTTAGTCATCATATTTTGTGATTGTTGATGCATTTGGAAACTCTAATGTATTTGGAGACTAAGTGAAGTTGTGTCTAAAATACTCTAAATATTTTTCTAATATCCTTAATGTAATAAAACAAAAATTACTATCACATTATATTTTACTTCTTTGTGTGATGTTATCTCTGCTCATGACTCCTTTACCATGAAAACATTTTGATTTTGTAGAATGTCAGGGTATTTCTCCTACTTCTATTTGAGATTTGGGATTTTGGTGGGTTTATTTTCTTCATACGTTGTGTCTTTTGCATTCTGTTATTCAAGGGGTTTAGAAGACCTTATGGATGAAATCAGGAAGGATTAATGCATGTAATATAAAGAGGAAAGAAAAGGTATTTTCAAACCTATACTGAATTCTTCAACTGAAAGTTGATACAGAAACTTCATGAAGCAGTATCTCATTAAGTACCCGCCAGATACTCCCTGGATATGCTTGTATTTGTTTTTATATAAGAAGAATATTATGAAATATCTTGCTAATGTGTATAACTAGACAAATCCTCATTTACTATAAAGCTCCACACATCACTTGATTTCATCCAACTATTCGGCTTAGAATTTTTTACTACCAGTCCTTTCACATTTTCTTATTTATAGATATTCTGTATTATCCACATAGTTATTTATTGATGTATAACCATGCTGAGGCAACTTGAAGGTTGAAATTGTGTGTCTTGAGAATTTTTAAGATTATAGATGTCTGTCTCCCTTGAAAGAGATACAGTAAAAAAAGAAAAAAAAAAAAAGAAAAAAGTCCTTTTCAGTTTTTACCTCAGTTGTCATCCACCAGGTACCACCACATATAACTGAGTTATAACTGCTTTAAAAGCATCTCTAGAGTGACATTCGAGGTCAGAAAGAGAAGCACCATTCATCGTGCCCTGGGAAATCAACAGACTGAGCTATTATTTGAAGCCCCATAAGCAGTTATGTACAGATTCTGAATCTTCATGGGCCAGATAGATACTCACTTGATATTATCTGGTGTAGTTCCAGTGATTTTAATGGCATTGTTGATATTTATGCTACACGAGAATTTGGAAATTTGGAACTTGCCATTCAGAAGCCTATCAAAATGAGGAAGCTTTCTTCAGAATTAAGGATTTCTATCACAACAGTGAAAGGAAAAGTAATCGTTATGTTTTTGGTTTTGAGTACAAAACTACCGGTAGTATTTCTACTGCTTTGGGGGTCAACCTTTTGTTACCAGTTTTTCCTCAAGTATCTTATTTTTCTGTGAAACACAGAGAAATAATTACTAACGAACAACAAAGTAACATTATGAATTAGTGTATGATTATTTCTTTTTAAAGACTATGCTACTATGAATCTGTGGAGCCAGGCATTTTTAGTCTTGATCTAAAATACAAATCTTCAGTTGCTTTCCATATTTTCCTTTATAATAGAAGCCTGAAAATTTCACTGAAATCTTAATTAAGCCACATTACTTTTGATTTTGTTTTTTTGTTCCTTGGGGGACGTTGACCCAGTAAAACATTTGGGACATATTCTGCATTCACACCTACTTTGGCTCACATAAAGCTTAATGAGAATTAGTCATGTGTATCAAGGTGAGAATGGAATCCTGCTTATTTCAACACCCTTAATGGAGAAAAGAAAGGTTTGTTTGAATATAACACAGCATTTTATTACACGATTTTACAGATTTTATTGTAAATCATCACTCAAATGCAATAGCTAATTTTTTGTCCATTCCAAACCACCATAATTAGGAATTTTCATTCTGTTGTACGACAGTTACTTTCTCGCCCTTTGTATTTTAAAGAATTAACTTAAATATTTGTTATGTAAGTATATTCATTTTCAGAATCTTTGCTGAAGATGTTTTTATCTTGTTTATACTTCAGACAAAGATAACCTCTTCCTGGTTATCACATAAATGGGGATGAAACTGTCATGAATGCAAGAGAATTTGCTTTCTCAGTCCCTGTTCACAACAGAAATGGCCAGCTCAGTCTCTATGAAGAACTATGAGAACTGGTTAGTAGACACAAACCTCCCCTTTTCCCCAAAATTTCATGATTTAATTTCTATAATTTGAATGCTATATCTTACATTCTTGTGCTAAAAAGACAGTAAGATTAAATTAAATCCTAGTAAACAAATGACCTCATTGCTCACCAATGACTAATTGTCTGTGATAATTTTAGTCTGTTTTAAGTTAGTTGAACTAACTATTCTCTGTATAAAGACAATCTCCACAATATTTTTGACTGACATATCATTCCTTCATAGTTCATTCTATATATTTTTGTTGATATACAAATAAATTTACAACAGATGGAGGTGCAAGATTCAACATCTGTAGGGCATTATTTAAAAATGTTATATCCAGCAGCTTTATATGTCACAGGCAGGACATATAAATTATCTTTGAAGCAACTAAGGGCTAGATCCTGCAAAAACTTATCACAATGTGTTGTACTGTCTTTCCTCAGGAATCCCAGAAAACTCTCTGGCCATACCTTTTATGGCAAGAATCAACAGAACAGGGCCCTAAGCTGAGGCTAAGTACCAGTACTCAGACAAAGTACTGTACATATGTTGCTCAAATAACACAGCAAAAACAAAACAACTAAAACTGACATAATTTTAATGTTTTTTTTTTTTTAATTTTGTGCATTGGTTTCAAACAGCAAACTGAGTGCACTTCAACTGTTATCACAATGTGGTCAAGAGGTCTGTGTCTTTTACCTTTTACATACAATTGTTCATGACAGCATGTTATCAGGCTAGTGGAAAACAGGGATGTAGCATGGTAAGCAGTGTTGGTAGTGCACCTATTTTTTATATTATCTAACTTGAAAATATGTCTCTTCTAAGATTCCTTTTACTTGATAAAAATAGTTTTCACCAAACGTTGGTGGTGCACACGCACTACCATTCATGCTTGGCATCACACCCCTGGCAGAAACACATGTTCTTATTTTGTTGATAAAAAGTATTACAAAAATTTCCATACAAAAACTATTTTCATAGAAATCTTGCATTTCCAGAAAGAAACCTGAACATTTTTTTTTTTTTTGGAAAAAAAAAAACCTGCTCAAGAATTTTGTTCATTTAGTACTGTGACTGTATTGAAAAATGCAGTCCTCTTTAAAGTTCTCCCCATTCACTTCTTTTAGGTGACTCATTCTACTTCCAATATTAGTGAGAATTCTTCAGGGTCCATTGAGTTCAATTAGAAGCAGGAACAAGGGTTTCAAAACCCATTCAAGCTAAAATGTAAGCCCTCTACGTGTGAAGTACAGTGATTCCCACCCCCTCCCTCTTTTCACAATTAAAGAAAAAAAAAGTAATCATTTATATCTAAAGGTTGTAAAATACATTCCTTTGTACCAAGGAAATTTTCATTCATCTAAAACTTGGGTCAAAATTATGGACTTTTTTGTTCATTTGTTGTTTTTTTTTTTATTTTGGTGAGTTGGTTTTTTTGTTGTTTTGTTTTGGGTTTTGTTTTTTTTTTTTTTAGATTAAAGTTCCAGCCCAGGTAAATTTAAGTTACTGATTTATTTTTTTAATTATTATTTATTTACTTAATTCAGTGACACAGACAGTCCAAAAAGTAAGTGAGCATCCTCATATTTATCCTTCTAATCATGGGATTCATGTTTCTTCACTTTAACATTTCTCCCATCCAGGAAGCTTATATTGCCTGTCCAGATGGTAGTTTCAGTCTACCAGCAGTTACCAACTCTTCTATGTTTGGAAGTTCAGAAGAGCATATGGTTTCTTGTTCCATTACAGTTCTGAGATATTATGCTTACTAGACTCCTTCCACGGTTAGTATCATCTTGGACATTTATTTTCCATCTCCTGGCAACCGTTGAACTTCAAAAGAAACCTGTAATTTCTCACTGAGACTGAATTTGAAACCAGCCACAAAACTCATGTGGAACATTCATTCATTCAGAATGGTGGAAACCCATGACTAACAGTGTAACCCCGCATAACTTGATTGATCCATGATGTTTGTGATTCGAGTCTGGCCATTGCAACTGCTGAAATCACAGAGTCTCTAGTTCATAGACACAGCGGCATGAGGTAACTCATTTATTTTGCACAGGTTGCATATTTCCACAGGAAACATTCTTGCAAGGTTGTTTCGAAAAAAGATGACAGTTTGTGCTTGGGGTATTTGGCTTCCCAGCTCTATGCCATGGTTTCTTTACCCGGCAATCTTCTGTCATTAAACGTGTGCATGTTGATAACTTCTTCTGTTTTCACAATAACTGGGGCCTGTGGCTTGTGTTTTAATCGACGTTGACACTTCAGAGACATTCTTAGCTCCTCTATCATGGCACTACAGAAGGACCTCTACAGAGGGAAATAGAGGAAGAAAAAAAAAACAATATCAGTGAGAAATGTCTAGCAATAATGTCTAGAAGCAGATTCACTTTATTGGCGCAGCCTTGTCAGTCCTATAGGTTTGCTTTGTCTCAGTATGGAGCTCATAGCAAATTTCTGTCTTTTAAATATTCAGCGCATAATAACAGAAATGACTTATCAAGCTGTGATGACTCAGTGAAAAAATCACCTCTATTTGTCTGGCAGCTACTGACTATAGATGCATATGATACATAAAAAAAATTCAAGCAAACTATCTGTTAACATAGTTTAGACCTAGAGGATAGAATCTGAATGCAATATATATTAGGTATTCAGTAATACCTTCTTTCCCATATTTAAAAGTAATAATTTCTATATGATTTAAATAGCTGTTCCTCAACAAAACAACAGGCCTTAGTATAGGAAGTTTACCTAAATTAATGATTAAATATGGTTAAAATGCAGCCCAGATTACTGAAACTATCATCTAGTCCATTATTTTTAACATCTCCTGTATTGAAACACTTCTTTCGCTATTGAATATCATTTGAGGAATGTATACTTGAAAACAAGTTCATCTCTTTTTATGAATATTATTGGAAAAAGTTTACCATGTTTTCACTGAAATCTAGGTCCTCAGAACCTTTTTTTTCATTTTTTAGTGAAGTAAATTTGAAAAGTAAAATAAAATCTCCCTTAGTCCCTCTATTTGACTGAATTCTCAACTGCTAATAGGGTGCTGAGAAAGCTAGCTTCTCAGTATTAGAATTGGAGTATGGATGAAATATGGAAGTAAGGAAGAAGAGTCTCAGTTTTGGGATATGTGAATTAACCATTTTTATCATATACTTTAACTTCAATATTTTCTATCTAATGCAGAAATTTGTTAACTGAGTAACACATCCCAGAGCCCAAGACTCTGACAATTGCTCTCACACAAAACAAATTTGAGGTATAACGTAGCCCTTTGCATTTTGCTTTCTTAGTAACTAATGAGCAGAAGGAGATGATCTGGGAAAAAAAAAAAAAAAAGGACGTAGAACCTAGAATTACTGAAAATATTTCTTGAAAAATGTTTGATTTTGTGTGATTAGTAATAGATCATCAGTCAATATATAATTGCCTGATTTATTTGCTAAATAAAGAACTCTGCTTTATTTGTAAACTGTTACATCACTATTATTAGCACAAACATCAAGTTTGGAGATGAGATACAGAAATATTTAAGTTCCTCACCCTACCTAGTTCTTTGGGAACCTAAACTGAAACTGTTTATCAAAACCTGCATTCAGGTTTTGATTAAACCTCCAGGGCTGAAGGCACTCTGAGCAGTAAGGCAATCAGTTTTCCACATGAAATTTTATAGATATGTCATTTGGCGGTAGTAAGTAGAAATTCTGCTAAACACTTTGGTGCTTGGCTTAATCTTGGATCCAATCAGAATTCAGAGAATTCACATTCAAGTTTTCCATGTATGTCCTTCAAGAGTGCATTCTGCCGAAGGAGCTTTAAGCTTCAGTGCTCACCAAATGGCTGCAATGTAGAAGCATTAGGCCATTTCAAGGTAAAAACATTTGCATTTCCACCCACTGATGCTGTTCCACTTGGTACAGAAGTGGTTAGCAGGTAGAGCAGGAAAAAAGGAGAGAGAACATGGGCTTTTTCTGTATATTACAGATTAGAGCGCACAAGGAAAGGCTTCAGTGGTAGTTACTGCTTCAGTGATGAATTCAACATTTTAATGTAAAATTCTTTAAATAGAAGAGCGCAAACATGAGATGTCTCAGTCACAGGTTAGAACTGAACCTGAATCCCCCAAATCCTAAAAAAAAACCTTTTTCCCTTATCCTTTCCATGAATAAGGGAATAGGCAGGTGGAAGGAAAAGGTAATCTTTGGCTGTGATACCCTTCATTTCAAACATTCCTTTCTGTTAAGTCTGAAATAAAGAAATGATATCTACAACTAGGAAACATTTAAGATTTTAGTCTAAAAGAGGGGATAGTCAAGCACAAGACCTTCAGAGGCCAAATTTCAATTAAAAAAAATATAATTTCTGGCAGGCACTTCTAGCTGGAGTGGCTTCTTCAATGGACACACATTAGCAATAGCTTTTAAAGATGTTCCAGTGACTGGGTTGACATTCAAGACAGAATTTATAGCTTTTTGAATGAGGTGGCTAAAATTTCTAATTGAATGGTCTGAGGTGTAATATGTCAGATATTCATGCATAAGGTATCTTTGCTTAGCACTGTGTTGAAAGCAGGAAGATGTACCTACTTCTTATCCAGCTGTACTTTGAAGGAAAATACTCAATTAGAACTCCTTAGACCTTCTGTTTTATTTTTAGAAAGTGCTTTTACTTAACATCAAAACTGCAGTTATGATTACAAATCTGAAATTAACCCCCAAATCTTTCCAAAGGGTACAATTTAATTTAATACTCCCTAATGGTTTACAGGCTAGATTGTTAATGCTTGCAGATCTTGGCATTTTCACTATGTGGGGAACCTAGTACACAACTCTGGAATTTCACAGGGAATCCACTCAGAAGTGAATGCTGCAAATCTCAGCCTTGCACCACCTGCAGACATTACTTGGCTCTCACCTCTTGAACAAAGATCTAAGTGAAACATTCTGAGAAACAAAACCCATCTAAATTTAGATATGGTACATTAGCACTTTAAAACTTTCCAGACTGTGTCCCTTTCTTTGCCAAAACATCTAACACAGCTGCCAAAACAGAGTGACTCCTTTTCAAGATGCATTAATCAACCAAAACCTTTGCAAAGATCTCCAAACACTTATAAGAGGGTATACATTTTTAGGTAATATCAGTAGAAACAGGATTACAATCAATAGTCAAGAGGTAAGAAGACACATGCACTTGATGCCAACTTTCTGAAATAACGTTCAAATGAGATTTCATGAAACTTGCCAACACATTTTATCTAAGAATGTTACCTGGATCTGAAAACTTATTAAATGAGAAACATTGGCAAGATTGACAAAAAGGCAGTAAACAAAATTTTTAAATAGCTATTTTATCTTAAGAATTCGTTTGTGTTTTGGAGTTATTTTGTATAAATTAAGTTCATGGGAACTTATCTGCATATATGGTATTAAAACCATTATTTAATTACTTCATTTACTAAGTTTTATATGTCTGCTATGTCTTTTAAAATACCAAATGTCTGAAAACTATAAACAGTATTAGCTCTCGGACAGTACCATTGTTTGGTAACTGATCACTGAATAGGAGCAATATTACTTTCCCTCTTGCCCCAGATTTCAGTCACTGAAGTAGTTATATATTTTAAAAAGATTAATTCAAGGTTATGTAAAAGCTAATGGCCTGGATGCTTATTTTTCTTTGCCTTCTATCTGAGAAATAGAAAGAAAAGTTTTCTCACATATTGATATAAACTCATGTTCAAAAAAAAAGGTTCACAAAGGATTACTTTATGTTTGACCTTTATTTGATAGAAATTCTTCTATTGCCTGTTTTCAATTCCAATAAGTGCGCAGACTCCATTTTCTGTCCAGTTAGACTTTGTGTTCTTTTACTGTTTTGGAATAATAAGACATGATTTTTTTGTGACATATTTTTTGTGACAGATAAATGACATTTTCAGATACGATTTTAGAAAATACAACCCAATGTCTTGATCCTGAATTCAATTGACCTTTCAGATTGTTCGGGAAAAAGAGTAAAATGTTTACAGAACATACTGGCTCTATTTCAAAACTGTTGTCTATCATGAAATAGAGCACTTTTAGTACATATTACAAGACTGCTTAATTCAAAGAAAATAACCTTTTGCCCGAACTTACCTTCCACACCTCAGGCATGTTATGGAAACATCAGTTATAATTGATTTTTCACCTACCCTTACAAAATTGCAAGTTTTCTCCTGAAATGTTACCAGAAAGTAAATACTGCCTTCAAGTCATCTTATATATAATCAAATAGTAGAAAAGTTGAGGAAAGGCATACAGTTCTCTAAACAATAGTGCAATTAAATGCAACTATTTAGTTGCAACAAATGACTACAAAATGTTTAAATAAAGTTGCAATTCTGAGTGGGGAGTTCAAGTGTTCAAAAGAAAATTTTAATCAGAACTACATTTCATAACCTTTTAACACAAAGCGATTTTGTAAAGCTCATCTCCTTAAGGGCAATAAAGAAGCAACTGATAACTCTTTAATTCTTTGCCACAGCTGACAGCTCTCAAATCATGTAGAATCAAGATGATAATTTTGCCAAGCATTACCTCTGTTTGTAATCTATTTAGACAGCTTGTGTATGGTTTTACCACCTGAGAAAAAATGTACCTCTGCATGTATGTATTGATGTGAAAGGTACACAATATTTAAACTGTTTTCATTATATTGTGTTACACAAAATCAGAAAGGTAATTAGAAATTGTATTAGCATTCATTAGACATATAATTGTGAGACTGCTACCACAGATTTTATCAGCCTAAAAAGAGCAACAGGAAGACAGGAATGACATGCCTGCACCACTCAGCATTTTGATTTAAGTGAATACTATTCAATGCGTTTTAAATATAAAAATCTCTGGTCAGTTGCTGGTTTGTATTTTCTCACATTTGATGAAGTTAATATAAAGCTGACTGTCAATATTCAAGAAAAAATGCAAGATTTACTCAAAAGTTCATTGCTACAGTCTTGTGTGTCAGATATTATCTGAAGCCTTGTTTAATTTTCTTAAAGCAGTAACAGCAGTATTCCTGCATTGCCTTCTTGCATTATGCGTCAGTGTTGTAGCATCTAGTAAGATATATCAATTAAGCTGGTTTTCATCCTCTTGAAGTTAATGAGAACGAATGCACAGCCCTAACCTGACCAGCCCTCTTAATCAATTTCTGGCACTACATGCCACTCCTCCAGGGGTTTTGAATGTGTATATGAAACACCTGTCTATCTTAAACCCCCTGGACACCATCATGAATTCTAGCAAAATGTTGATTTCGGATCTTAAAGAGCTGATCAATTAATGGAATGAAAATAGCCTCAGAAAAAGAGAAATCATATTTCATTGTAGTTCAAGTATTACAATTTCTAATGTAGTTCAAGCATTACCAAAGAAAGTGTACTTGTAATCATTAGATTTTATGTTGCTTAGTTATATACTTAGTCTTAGACATGATTGTTGATCAAAAGATGCACACATATATATGTACATACATATATATCTATATACACACAATATGGTTACATTAAAAATAATTTCCCACACTTTTCTGTTGTAGTACATTTTCAACCCATAGCAAGTATAATGCACAAGTACACCACAGTCTAATTTCACATTAAATAGCAGAACATATCACCAACATATTCTCAATTTCAGATTTAGCAATTATTGCTTTCTTGGTAGAAGTAGAATGAGCAGCTATTTTAGAAACTTATTTTTAAAATAACTTTTTAATTCCAAGTGTATGGGAGATTTCATCACCTACTTAAATAAAGACAATAATATCAAACAAAATGAACATTTTAATCTCATAAACTAAGCTTTTCTGCCATCATAAGTCAACCATAAAAAGTTAAGACCAGTAGAGTTTTTCCATACAGCTTGGTGAAGCATGAGGTGTTTCACCCTCTAACTGAATTGAATGCTGATTTTTTCAAGGACTTTCCTATTTGTTTCATAGAGAGGATCAACAAGTATCTGATGATACTGACCCTTCCTTTAACAGAACAACATTGAAATAATCTTCTGCAGGTTGAAGTGCTCACTGGGTTTTAGAGTTGTGCAGTGAACTTAGATGACATACAGGACCTCATTGCAGGCCACTTCTAGCAGATGTTGTTAATGTCTCCCACTGGGAACATAAGATTCTGGCTTGTCTTAATTAATTAGTATCCAAAAAACATCAATTCAGCCACTCTCAAATTCTAAAATTTATTTCCTGACAAAAGAAAACGTACTCTGGGTGGATGACAGAGACTTCTGGTGAAGCAACTCTGAATCCATTTAAAGTCTTCTGAAACTGTTTAACCTGGTTCCAGTCCAAGTGCGCCCTGACAGCTACACTAGCTCCCTGTGGCTGATGGGGAGCGCCTATCAGTGCAGAAACCTTTTTCAAAGGTGGCATTGTTTAGCTCTGTCAGCAGCTTTTCTGGCCATCTTACTGACCATGATGTTTTTCTGACTCACCTGTGGACCTAGGCTGGGGCAGATGGAATTGCATTTGTGTGGTTCCACTCTTTCCTCTCAGAGAAATCCCAGAGGATGGCATAGGACAATTGCTCATCAGCCTCGAGGGCATTTTCTCATGAAGGATTCCACAAGTTTTCATCCTGTCATCTCTCCTTTCAACATGTATATGAGGCCACTGAGGAGATAATGAAATAATTTGGGCTGTGGTGTCATCGGCACGCAGATGATACACAGTCCTACTCTCCAGGACGGTGAGAGAAGGATGGTGCAATCATTTTGTGCTTCCAGGACCTGGCTGAAATAGGGGTGTGGTGGCATCTTAATCCCGGGGAGTTAGGTGCTATGTTGGGCAAGAGAAACATTCAGAAGGTAATCTCTATCCTTTTATTAAGTTTATCTACGTATTATTCAGTTCCACCTCTTGTGAAAGAGGCTTACAGTCTCAAGATTCCTCTAGATTCCTAAATCTGTTTCTGAATTTTCAAACTGGATCAGTGGTGCTAAGTACTATTTGTCACCTATGATTCAGTCAGTGGCAATAATTTCTACCAGCACTAAGCTTGTCACACCAGCTTCCTCCCGGACACACTACTGCAGTCCATTGCCCCTTGACAATGGCTACAAATGGCTGCCAGGTGTTTAGTAAGTGCTGATAGCAATTCACATTACTTCAGCCATGTAGCTGCTGCTGAGCAAATAAATAACAACATAAGGTACTACCTATGTGATTCAGCATGTTATCCAGTGCTATATTTTAACGTTTCTTTGTGTTGCAATCACATCTGTGAAGGGTACTGCGCTGCATTTCAGCAGAAATTATCCTGATTACACTAAAATCAGTCACCTGTGGTCTTGATCTCTCAGCCACTGGACGTAAAAGTTCATTCCCTGTTAAATCATTTTTGATCCTAAATCAAAATTAATTCTCTGATTGTCTAAGGAGGATTGGGTTTGTTGATCTACAGGCATGGTGACAGGAAGTGATGATGATGTGTAATTAATCCTTTTTACTGTGAATCTATCTGTATTAAAATATTGCATGTAACACCATATAGTTTTATTTGAAAACAAATATTCCACCCTACAGATTCATTTTAGATAATATATAAAACCTGTCTTACCTGAGTTCAGCTATATCTAAACAGCTTTTTATAGTTTGCTGAGCTCAAGCCCACTGTACATTATTTATATATAGCTGTAGCAGTTTTATAGTTCAGTGTGATAGCATAATTTAATATAAAAGTTGGCATGGCCTCAAATCATATTGAACAGAGAGAGACTATTAGTATTAATTTAATGTCAACAGTTTCTAGACTTTTTCTCAAGCTAAAAGCAGCTGAAGGTGTTTGTTATTACTTTGCTGGTTTATACAAAACTCAAATAAAATCACATGGAGTAAATTGTGTTTACTACTATACTTAGCTATAGTATAGCTGATTAAATAAAAATGCAAAAGTTAATATTTACATGTTAGAATATCTGTTAGAATAGAATATTAAAGTATTATATAGGGGAATCCAATAAATAATTATTAGAGAGATATGAATATTCTGTAATCTGACTTTTTATTTTCTTGAGAATGAAATTTTTATTTTTTTTTTCCAGAGGATCAATATTCATAAAGCAATGAGTCAACTTTACATATATTTCTAATCTTCCTATTCTTTTCTCTTTAATGATAAATCTTAAGATATTAAAAGTACTTCAGAAACAAGGTTCATTACCAACTAGATATTGGTTACGATGAAATAAAAAATCAAAATAGAGACCTTGTTTTAATGTTTTATTGTTGCAAATGATTTTTTTAAATGCCACAGTCAGATTGCCTTTTTTTTTTCACCTTTTCCATTTTTGTCTTTTCATAATTTTTTTTCCTGTGAAAGATGGGTGTATTTGTAGGTTTGTGATGTTTGTTTTGGTGGAGTTTTTGTTGTTTTTTGTTGTTGTTTGTTTGTTTGTTTTTGTTTTTTGGTTTTTTTTTGGGGGGGTGGTGTTTTTTTTTTTACAGATTCTTTTTTTTTGTTTTTTACAGTTTCTTCCATTAAAGAATGTCCTCTAACATGTAGTTAGGTGGTTTCCAAGAGGGCATTTAATTATAATTAATACCTCAACTTCAAGTAAACTGTACACTTACAAACACACACAAATTAGCCATACAAGTCTGTACATCCACATAGAGTGCTCAAGGGAGTACAGGATGATAGAAATTCACAATTTTACAGCTGCATATCTGCAAAATGCAATGTGCTGAAGCTGGAGAAACATTTCCTTTTATGAGCTTTCACAGATGCTGCTCCTTTTCCCAGCTAACATTAAAAATTCTGAGGCTACTCCATTACAAAATGTGGCATAACAACACAGACTACATCACTGACTGTACATTGTATAAAAGTTACTTGGAATACAAATCCCAAAGCTTTTACTTTGATCTACCAAGAATGCCACATTCTTTTGTTTATTGTAGCCTGAGTAACAGGCTTTTCAACTTTAAAATCCTTTGAAATTGCCTCCCCTGGAAAAAAAATTTAAAAATTCACTAAACTGGGATTTATTCTGGGGTTGTTCCAAAACTATCCCAAATAGCAAAGGCTTTTAGCAGTAAACCATCAGGAATATTCTCAGAATTCCAATAACACTGACATAACTGCATTTTTTTTTTTAATAATGAAAAAGACTGTAATGAAAACTAATTTAGTACAATTTAGAAAAGAAACAGCCAATATAAAATATTCTGGTAAAGTAAGAATGGATTCTAAAAAAATTTTCATTATTCATATTTAATTATTGTGGTAATTTTGGTTTGCATTGTAAGATAAGAATTGATACATATTCTGTTAATGAAGAAGCACCCACAATATTTTGTTACTGATTAACGTCATGCTGTAAGAGCATTCCATATAGGACAAGTCACATATATGTATTTTGCTCACCTCAATTCTAAAAAGCAGCATTCTAAGACATAACAAATTAATTTATTCTGTTGCAAACAGATTGTGGAAGGACCTTGGCAAATGAACTCATGTTAGCATTTACACTAACTTCATGCAAAAAAAAAAATAAAATCAAGAAGTAACCATATTTGAGGGAAACAGAATCAGGATGTGGTGTCAACTCTATATGTTGACATATACATAATTTTTTCAGCTAAGCAGCCCTTAACCTCTCATTGCTTCTTGGGAAAGGTGTGCGTCCACTACATTAATAAAACTAGGTTTCAAGAAAACTTCTCAAGCCAAAGCCATATTCTCCAAAGAAACCATGACCAGGATAAGTACAAAGACAACCATTTGCAAGGATGCCACCAAGAAATACTCTATATGTTCTTGACATTGCCTTCAGCAATACTATGAATTTCATCCTAAAGTTTTCAGCAGTGCAGATGAAGTTTCTACCACAGAGCTGACGCTTATGGTAATATATTATATCTAATCACTATGTGAAGGTGGTATCAAAATGGAAATAATCTCAGAGAAGTCTCAAAAAAAAAAAAAACAAAACAAACCACAAAAAACAAACCCAAACCCCAAACTCAAACACAAAAATGAAGGAAAGAACAATAAATTCTCAAACTGAGAATCAGCAATATATTATGCTAAATATTAATGGTCTTCAAGGTCAATGTTTTCCACGGTCATTATGGTAATAATATGAGCTATACAAAATTAAATGCTTTAAACGAACATAAACCTATAACACACTGATGCACATCAATAATAAAAAAAGGACATAGTAATTGTTTTAAATGGCTTCTATTTCTAACATTGTTTATACACAGCCCTCTGAGTACTTGTTAAAATTAAGGAGAAGGTAGTTCACCAGCAAAAGCAATTAGAAAATGCAAATGACTGGGCATTTATTGTTAAGATTGGCTGGATAAAAAAGGTCTGCTTAATAACTTGTTTACAAGCAGATGACATAATTAGATGGTTGTATGATAAACAACAGAAAAGAATACAAGACTAAAATATTTTCTAAAGGCTGAAATGAGAAAAGGTGAGCATTGTGAAATTCTATTAAAAAGTAACAATTAAATTTCCCTCTGAGAAATTAGAAGGCACCATCTTGTGGCTACTTTGCAGGAATGCAGTCAGGATAGTCTGGTCCCCCATCTCGTCCTACCCCTTCCTTCTGTGTCAACTAGAATGTCAAAATTCTGCTATACACAAGCGCAATGCTTTGTCATTCCCAATACTTTGTCTGAAAAAAAAATCAGTGCAACTATGTACTAGGTAGGCTTATAGGGGTTATTTAGCTCAAAATACACCACAGATTATCACATTACTCAAATGTGTGTTTGATGTAGACAGCAAATTCAGAATTATTGGCAATCAGAGCAATAAAGGCTTATTTAACTGATGTTTAGGTTATGATTTGATAGGAAAAACTTTGTTGGTGTTATTATTTCAGTATACTCTAAGATTTAATCTAGTATAATTCTATGATTCTATGAGTCCATGATTTTGTATTATAAGAAGCCTATAGCCAGATAACTCTTTGTGAAACAAACAGGGTACACTGATGTGTCTCGTTTCACATTATTTGAAGTACTAAACAGTTCAAAATTAGTAAACTGCACATCTTCTCTTTTTCACAAGCAGACCTATTTCTGACCTGCTGATGGTCTGAATTCCAGCAGAACTGAATCCATATACTGTTATTTTCATATCCATCATAGAATAGTTAGGGTTGGAAAGGACCTTCAGATCATCAAGTTCCAACCCCCCTGCCATGGGCAAGGACACCTCGCTCTAAACCATATTACCCAAGGTCTCGTCCAACCTGGCCTTGAACGCTGCCAGGGGTGGAGCATTCACGACCTCCCTGGGCAACCTATTCCAGTGCCTCACTTGATCTTCTGGAAAATACCTAGTAAATTAGGACACTCATTTTTCAAACAAACTTGCCGTAAGTGTTAGTGACTGACAGTCTAAATGTGATATCCAAACATAACTTTGTTTTTGAAAAGTGTCACTAAAAAGACGTTTCTCTGCGTCTGGAAAGTGTTGTGGTCGCATGAATTCATGTTTCCCAGAAAGACTTCCGATAGTATCACAGGTTTCCTTTGAATTTTTGAGCATATATGAGAATAGATGTTCTGAACCACTTTGGTTATAAGATGCAATAGTTATTTAGCAAATAACACAATTTTATCAGCTGATTTTCTGAGCTCAATTCCTTTCAACATTTCACTCCTCCAACTAGGTTCACACCAGCCAATGTCTCTGTTTACATGCACACTCTGAGAGCAGTGTGACATTGAAAATGCTAAAACTACATACCTAGATTATACACTCTAAATCTGCATTGCCTCCCCACTGGAAGTGCAACTCTAATTTTGTATATATTAAAAAGCGAGCACACATACTAATATGTCCACTTATATCCCAAGATACTACATATATCCAACAGCTGAAAATAGGTAATTTCTTTTGTTTCCTTGGTTGTTAATGTGACCTTTGATCTTCCCTGTTTCCAAATGTTGACAAGCATTATACAAATACCAGAATGGGATTCTGATTCTAGAGGGATGAAACCATATTACCAAAAATAGGTGCCTCCTCTCTTGCCATGAGATAGCCAAGACAACATTACTTGCATGGTTTACTCATCCCAGCAGAGGAGATGTAGAGACTGGAGACAGATGGTACTGCTTATCTCCCCTTTGGCTGCTGCTACTCCTTCTCCTAGGCAAAGGGTATCTACTATATTTGGGGATGACAGAAGATGTTCATTGGAGGTTTGTGGGCGCCAGGAGAAGATAGGGTGAAGGGATGATAGAGTAGGCCAAGTGTAGGAATGCTAGCATAATTTTCCTGTTGATTTGATTTCATAAGTAAAGTGCTACTGAAATTTTACTTGTCCCCTGCAGTCAGGGTGTGTGGCTGCAGTGGGGAAAGGAGAAGAGGGAATGAGAGGTTGACGGCAAGGAGGAAGGAGAGGAGAGAGACCTGACTGCTTCAGGTTCACTCCTAACTTTTTTAAGTATCTCATACTTGATGATGAGCCTTTTCTGGCGTAAGTACTGTGAAATGGTCAGATTCTTCCAAAAAACAACCATAGGGCTTAGAGAAACAACTGCCTAATTAGGAAGTTTCTGTTTGTTTCCTCACACAATGGCCAACAGACTGTTATTTTCACATAAGATATGCATTCACACTCTGTAAACTGCTGAATTCATGTTACAAGATTTTTATCAAAATAGTGTTGTTTTTCTGAGTGCTTGTTAAAAATCCAGGAAAAAAAGCTAAACCAAACTATACTTATGTCCATAAGAAATCCACATAACATGTCCACATTAGGAATGGATAAAAATTATTGAGAATTACATGGGTTACTTAAGTAACTGAAATCTTTTAACTCACAATTTCATTTTGGAAACATAGCATTCCAAGAGTATGTTAACAGAAAGGAATTATCCTAAAGTATCATAAAGAAGAGGATCTAAATGTTCCTTTAACAATTTAATAAAATATACCCATCTTCAAACTATGCTCAGGACCTCGTAACCTCACTCTGCCTTTGTGCATATTAGAAAAAAAATCTTTTAATATATTTATGAAAGGACACTTGCATACCAAAATGTTGTCTCAAAAGAAGTAGAAACAAATTTAAAATTTTCCAAGTAATGATTCAAGCTACAAGAACTCCCCAGTAGCTTCTGGAAAAATAAAAATATAAATATAGCTATCGGATTTACTACTGATTTTATTACATTAAATTTCCAAATAGAAATATAGAAAGTGCCATAGGTCACAAGCTCCTCAAAAGGAAAAGAAAAAAAAAGAAAAAGACCTAGTAAAATTTAACATGTTCTCACAATTTTGAAAAGTCAGAATTTGTCTTGGCAATGAAATACAGTTTGAATTTAGTTTCAAATATGAGTACATACAAAGATCTATTCATTATGAAAAAATAATAATTCCAACTAAGAATCTCACAAGATATTACTAATGTTGATACTATTAAAGTATTGTGGTTTTATAAATTGCAAGTACAAAACAAATTAACACTAGAATTTTTAAAACGGATTCAGTTTGAAATTACATGACATCATATCAGTAGTAAACCCACCCAAAAAAATCCATGCTGATGTAATCTTTTACAGATGCTACCAGGAAACTTTGCAAGCATAAACTTCCGTAAAGAACATTTCTACAGAGACATTTTTAGATTTTGATTTTGAGCTACAGTTTGTCTTTGAAAATCAGAATTATCTGTAGAAGATTGTTTCCCATTACAGTTTCAGATTTCTTCTTCATCCATAAAATTAACTGCAGTGAACTTCCAGGAGTAAAAAGCTGTCCTTTTTCAGGCTTGAATAAGAGGAGAAATAGTCACTTGTCCTGAAATCTGGCTACAATTAAACACATTGAAGACAAATTAAAAGCTGTAAATGTAAGACTTTGGGTACTTTGCTGTGATCCTTTGCTATACAAGTACTGTACTATATGGTAAACAATCAGTATGTATCACCTACATTTCACTACCAGATTCTTAAAGTATTATTTAAATAAAACACTGTTATAAAATAAAATAGGAAAAGACAATATTTACCTTTTCCAACTGGGCATTTTTTTTTGATTTATACAAAAACTCCCCTACTGCCACAAAGACAGACAGCACCAATCCTGCTGCCAGCACAATGAAGATTCCTCCAATATTTTGAACTCCCAAAGCACTGGCCTCTTTACTTTCCTCTTCTGGGCAGCCATTGCCTCTCCACCATTTCTCTTTCATCATGTGGAGCTTGCCCTCCTCTTGCAGCTGAAGAATTGCTATAGTGATCTTGTCTCTGTATGGGGAACCTGAAGAGACCACAGGGAACATATGTCAGATGGAGTCTATTTTAAGGAAAGTTAGTTATTGCTGATAAAAATAAAATGTGATATAATGCACAGGAAGAAGTATATCCTCTATTATAACATTTATTGAAAGGCCATATATATCTCACCACACTAGTCACACATAAACACAAACCACACGTGTACACATATAAATGTATGTGCACAGACCTTGATCCAGCTGGTGATGCCTGTAAGCCAGACAATAGAATGCAACAAGTGCTACTACACTTAGTCTCTTGGTCTCAAATATCTTCATGTCCACTATTATATCCAGGCAAATGTTATTCATCTTTCAATTTCCATCAGGCTTTTAATTATGCCACACTAGACTTAGTCTAATATACATAAATCCATAGGGTGTTGCTTCATAGATTGCTACCCTAAAACTAATCCAAGGTCTGATATATAACAAACATTTTATACTATTTATTAAAAGAAGAAACAACAATTTATGCCTCAGGACCACAAAAAGTCTCTATTTGACAGATTGTCAGTCACTTAAGATGCCTTCCAAGCATGCACTTAATTATTAACAGTACCAGGTAGCAATGCATTCAGAAAGATAAGATTAAGTGTGTTTGGCTTACAGGGATGTAAATTTTCATATTTTAATGTATTTCTTTGTCATAATTTATTATTCTAAAATAATAAATTCATAGGTTTTGAACATTTCAATATTTCAAGGGGCAGTTCAAAGGGAAGTGACACACCTTTGCGTGTCATCTCCTCTCTTTGTCTTTATATAATGCATAAGGACTTTTTAATGAGTATTCTAAAATCTACATCAATGAATGAAAAATGCCAGTGGAGAAAGTTTTTCTTTTCTGAATGTTAGGGACTAAATCAAATCAGTTAGAAGTGATTTCTATGTTAAAATTTGTGTAATGTTAAAGGAAAAAACAAAGCCATTATTTTTCTTCTGCTCCCTTGAAAACAGTAACAAAAGATTCTTCATTAAAGTGGTTAAGTATTACCAGTGGAAAAAAAAAGAAGGCAGATGAAAAGGCATGGCATCCTCTCTTTCATGTGCTATGAATGCAATTCTACAAAGAACTCCTCCTCTTTTTCTGTTATAATAATGCTACTTACTAGCTATAATTTTTGTGTTTCATTTGGCTGAGTAGTAACATATATTTTCATTAACTTAATAACTTTTAAAAAAATCCTCAGCATCCTTTAGGGAAATGCTGCCTATTTGACCACTTCGTGTACTGTGATAAACTGTGAAGAAGCTGAAGAAATACATACATAGGATATTTTATACTGTTCACACTCTTGGAAAATATAAATTTTCTTCTGGAATTTTTTTCAATTTATTCTTAATTTCTTTGATTTCATCTTACATAACTTAGCTTATCATGAGAATAAAGCCAACAGCAGAGGGTTGCTGTACCAGCATGGAAGTAAAACATAGAAAGAACCATTAATTACAAATCACTCTGGACTTTTCCTTTATTCCAGAATAATAGGTGGAAAAAGCTGGCCTCAAAGAATTTAAGCTGCAAGAAATTGTGCTTTTATCATCTATACTTCAAAAACAGTGATGCTGTATATTAGGAATTAAACTGTGCTTACACAGGACTACTTTCTTATGCATGCAGGGGCTTAAGTCACACCATTTCAGATGATCCCGATTATGCTGAAACTGCAGAATTCTATACCTGACACATTTCTTCAGTGAGATGGAAGAAAGAAAATGAGTAGTCCACAAGAGCCTGGAGAAGTGTAGGTGCATCCTAGAATATCTTGGGGATATTGTCAATGTTACACTGCCTATAAATATTTAACAACAACTTAAATAACATTAGATTCTAAGAAATAATCTTAGAAATAATTTAAGCCATCTTCTGATCTGACAGGTTGCTTTCTAATTAAATGGATTTGCATTTCATTTCCATACTTTCTGTTGGTCTAAATATAGGTAGTACCAACTATTCTTCATGTATTATGTGTATATTCTAGGGACCAGATTTGTACACATACAGCTGTAGTCCATTTGAAGCACTTAAGAAAAATGAATTAACTGAGGAATTCATAGACCAAAACCATGAAGCATGGACAAACCCTATCTACAATTAGTTAAGCTTATGAGGCATTAGAAGCGTGCAGTTCATAGTTATTTAGTTCAACAGTATTTGTGTCTCTTACTGTTGGCGATTTGTAAATTTTGCACAAATAGCTGTGAAGTGGACTGATTACTGGGTTTTTGGTGTTTCTCCTGCAATATTTCTATTTGTTATACCTTATTATATTGTCTTAGAAGTAGTAATCTTATAAGTAAGGATCAGTGTGGGACGACCACCATTTTATACTGCTAGTGTTAAGCATTTAAAATTTTATACCCATGAAAAAGTAAGCATTCAATGTTGTAGTCTATTTTATTTCTGAATGACTTACAATGTTCTAAATTCATTGATTCATATTTTGCAACAAATAATGAGTTCACCTATTAATCTGATATTTGAAAAAAAAAGTAATTTTTAATGCTGTTTAAACTGATTCAAGTAGTTATTAAGAGAACAAAAAAAGCATAGCAACAATATTATTTACTAAGCTTTTATTTTCTTCCAGATTTTTTTCTGAAACAAGCTCTAATTGCAAGTGTCTGCAATTTCAAATCCACTTGAAGTGGCCAAAAGTATCATTGTTTGATCTGTGGATTACAATGGTAGCATACAAAAAGGAGAGAAAATAGAGATTATGAACAATGCACCCAGATTACACTTAGAATGTTAAAACTGTTTGAAAAATGTCAGCAAGTAAATGTAAAAGATTTTTTACATTTACCGATAATTTTCCCTATCATTCCTCATGTATGACATGAGTAGACAACCATTCATCATGAGTGAAACATGAGCCAGGTCCTTCATAAGGCGCTGCAGGAAAGCCATGCCCTGTTTTTTTCACTTTTAAAAATCAGAATTATTTCATATGAGAGCATATACTGCTCAAGAGAAAAAAAATAAAATGAAAACAAAAACTATAAGACTCCAAGAAAAATGTGTAGGCATGCATTTGCAAAGTAAATATGGTATGAATAAAAGTAAAGTAATAAAGCAGAAACAATAAAAACAAAAGAGAAAAAAAAATCTGCTCTGTGAAGAAATGTGAACTTCACATCTCAAAACTCAATCATAGAATAGTTAGGGATGGAAAGGACCTTAAGATCACCTAGTTCCAGCTCTCCTGCCATGGGCAGGGACACCTCACACTAGATCATGTTTCCCAATGTGTTGTCCGACCTGGCCTTGTACACTGCCAGGGATGGAGCATTCACAACTTCCTTGGGCAACCCATCCCAGTGGCTCACCACCTCACAGTAAAGAACTTCCTCCTTATATCCAATCTAAACTTCCCCTGTTTTTTAACCCTTTACCCTTTGTCCTATCACTACAGGCCCTAATGAAGAGTCCCTCCCTAGCATCCTTGTAGGCTCCCCTTCAGATACTGGAAGGCTACTATGAGGACTCCCTACAGCCTTGTTTTCTCCAGGCAGAAAGTCCCCAACTTTCTCAGCCTTTCTTCATACAGAGGTGTTCCAATGCTCTGATCATCCTCGTGGTCCTCCTCTGGACTTGTTCCAGAATTCCTTGTCCTTTCTATGCTGAGAACACCAGAACTGCACACAATACTCCAAGTGAAGTCTCATGAGAGCAGAGTACTAGGGCATGATCACCTCCTTTGACCTGCTGGTCATGATCCTTTTGATGCAGCCCAGGGTACAGTTGGCTTTCTGGGCTGCGAACGCACACTGCTGGCTCATGTTCATTTTCTCATCGACCAACACCCCCAAGTCCTTCTCCTTAGGACTGCTCTGAATCTATTCTCTGCTCAACCTGTAGCTGTGCCTGGAATTGCTCCAACCCAGGCGTAGGACCTTGCAGTTGTCATGGTTACTTCGTAAGGCTGGCATCAGCCCACCTCACAAGCTTGTTAAGGTCCCTCTGGATTGCATTCCTTCCCTCCAGTGTATCAACTGCACCACACAGATTTGTGTTATCAGCAAACTTGCTGATGGTGCACTCAATACCACTTTCCATGTCAGCGACAAAGATGTTAAAAAAGACAGGTGCGAACACCTATCCCTGAGAGACACCACTTGTTACTGGTTTCCAGCTGGACATTGAGCCGTTGACCACAACTCGTTGTGTGCGGCCATCCAGGCAGTTCTTTATTCCCAGAGTGGTCCACCTATCAAATTGATTTCTCTCCAATTTGGAGACAAGAATGTTGTGTGGGGCAGTGTCGAACGCTTTGCACAAGTCCGGGTAGATGAGGTGAACTGCTCTAAACCTGTCCATCAGTTCCATAGCCCCATCATAGTAGGCCACCAAATTGGTCAGGCAGGATTTCTCCTTAGTGAAGCCATGTTGGCTGTCACCAAGTACCTTGTTGTTTTTCATGTGCCTTAGTATGCCTTCCCGGAGAATCTGTCCATGATTTTGCCAGGCACAGAGGTGAGACTGACTGGTCTGTAATTCCCTGGGTCATCCATTTTCCCCTTCTTGAAAATGGGGGTTATATTTCCTGTTTTCCAGTCATGAGGAGATTCACTTGACAAGATTTTTCAAATATGATGAACAGCGGCTTAGCAACTTCATTTGCCAGCTCCTTCAGGACCCGCAGATTGGATTTCGTCAGGTCCCATGGACTTGTGCACATTCAGGTTCTTAAGACAGTCTCAAATCAGATCTTCTACCACAGTGGGCCTAGGGTCTTCATTCTCACAGTCCCCTTGTCTGCCTTCCAAGACTTGGGTGGTGCGGTCAGAGCCTTTGCCAGTGAAGACCAAGGTAAAGAAGTCATTCAGAACCTCAGCCTTCTCCAAATCCTGTGTAGCTAGTTCTCCTGAGAGCTGCCTGAGGGGACCTACGTTCTCCCTAGTCTGTTTTTTATTTGCTATGTACCTGTAGAATCCCTTCCTGTTAATATCCCTAGATGATTTTAATTCTAACTGGGCCTTTGCTTTCCTAACCTGGTCCCTAGATTCCCAGACAACATCCCTGTACTTTTCCCATGCTGCTTGTCCTTGCTTCCACTGTTTATAAGAGTCTTTTTCATTGGAATTTTCCTCAGGAGCTCCTTATCCATCCAAGGAGGTCTCCTGGCCCTCCTGCTGCACTTCCTTCTAGTTGGGGTGCAACAGTCCTGAGCTTGTAGCAGGTGATCCTTGAATATCAACCAACAGTCTTGACTCCCCCTGCCGTCTAGGGCTGTATCCCATGGACCCTTACTAAGCAGGTTCCTGAAGAGGCCAACGTCTGCTCTCTTGAAGTCCAGGGCAGTGAGCTTGCTGCACGTTGTTCTCACTGTCCTGAGGATCTCTAACTCAACCATCTCATGGTTGCTACAAGCAAGGCTGACCTGGAGCATCACATTTTCAACCAGCCCCTCCCTGCTGGTGAGCGCAGGGTCAAGAAGGCACCTCCCCTTGTTGGCTCCTCTATTACTTGCAGAAGGAAGTTGTCTTCCACACAATCTAGGAACCTCCTGGATTGCTTAGGCCTGGACCTACCATCCCCCCAACAATATCAGAATGGTTGAAGTCCCCCATGAGAACAAAGGACTGTGAGCATGAGGCTGTTCCTATCTGTCTGTAGAGTGCTTCATCCACAGAGTCCTCTTCATCAGGTGGTCTGCAACAAATCCCCACAATAATGTCGCCATAGCTGCTCTCCTTTGACCCTGACCCACAAAGTCTCTGTTAACTGATCACTTATCCCCAGGCAGATTTCCATACTCTCCAGCCTATCCCTGACATAAATAGCAACTCCCCCTCCCCATCTGCCAGGCCTGTCTTTCCTAAAGATCCTGTAACCTCCTGTTCCAAGTCTTCAGTCATAGGAAACATCCCACCATGTTTCAGTGATACCAATAATACCATATCCCCATAGAGGTGCACACGTCTCTAATTCCTCGTTTGTTCACCATACTATGTGCATTTGCATAGAGGCTTCTAAGCCGATCTCCATATGAAGCCAACTCATTGGCTGGAGTGGCTGAAATCTGTCTACATTGCTCCGAGCATTTATTATAGGTGTTGGCAACTGACTGAGAGTGATGGAATGGAATGACACCCCCTTCCCTCAACACATCTAGGTTAAAGGTTTCTTGACCAGCCTGGCAAGCCTTCTACCAAAACAGCAGCTCCACCAGCCCCCAGTAGACCTGGACTCCCAAATCAAGACCCATGTTCTAAATACCGAAACCCCTGACTATCACACCACTGTTCTAACCATTTATTAGCCTGCCAGATCCGCCTAGCCTTTTTAAGGTGTTCTGCTTTATTCTGGAGAATTGATGAAAAGGCAATCTGAGCTCCAGATCCCCTAACCACCTCTCCCAGGTCTCTGTAGTCCTTCTAAATATTCTCCGGGCTACTGCTGTGTATATCATTAGCATCCACATGGACCACCAGAAATGAGTAATAAGTCAGTAGGACTTAGTAGAGCAGGCAGCCTCTCTGCAGTATCCCTGATCCGAGTCCCTGGCAGGCAACACACCTCACTTGAGACTAGGTCAGGCTGACTGATGGGTGCCTCTGTGCCTTTCAAAGTAGAGTCTCCTGCTACTATGACCTGCAAACAAAAAGGCAACAAAAAGTTTCAACAGAAGTCAAGCAATTGAAAAAAATCTTACCAGTCTGCATAGGATAAGACTGGGAGGGGAGAGACAAATGAGTATATAATCTTCCAATGACTGCAGAGAAAGGGAGAAGTCTGGTGGATAAATATCTGATTGGTTTTTACTTCTGCTTTTCTGGTTTCTACCATTTTCATTTCACTATCAAATAATGAGTGATTCCCTTGACAAACTGGGACTGGAGGGACTACAGAACACACTATAAAATATTTGCTGATCCTGCTCTAGCTGCTGTTTGCAAGAATGGGAATTTCTGCCAGAAGAATCTTAAGACCTTCTGCTATAGATTACAGAGACCTTAGTGCCTTTCTATGATCCACAAACTCAATAAGGGGTGCAATATTTTCTATTTGCAGTTACCTGCTAATGAAAATTTAAAATAAAAATTAAATTTGCAAAATATTCTATTGTTTGAAACATCTGTACAAAACTAATGTAACAAAGTCTCAGAAATACTGCAGAATTTATGCATAGGTAAACTTTCTGCCCTGAAGTCTCAGTATATAAAGATTTATGTGCATAATGATATGTTTAATCATAAATTATGAACACATAAGCTTTTTATATTGAGACGTCAGGGCATACAGATTACTATGTTGAAATCCTGCTGATCTTGCTGGTTTTGAAATTGCTTCCTACTAGATTACAATTTAATAAAATCTCCTGTCTGGTTACTCTTAGGCTGTTTTACTCATTCCACCAAATACAAAAGGAGTTCGAGCATATTGGGACCTGTAGAACTGAATTTAACCTTAAGTAAATAAAAAGGAATAGAAGCATTCTGCTAACTCCATTAAGAAAAAAATGAATGAGTAACTTTCTTGCTTCATTATTACAGGTGCATTTTACCAAAAGAAATCACTATGAATTGTCTGGTATTTTGAAATTTGGTGCCATTGAAACATATTTGCATGTTACTTTTGGTTTCCTAGACAGAAATGTGCTCACTGAAAACTCCTGCACTACTGACAGAGACTTTAGCTCCTGTGACATTTTTATCTTGTTATTAAAACTCCAAAGACTGTTCTACTTATCTTGCAACATTATTTCATACTCTGTATGCTTAACTTAAGTGAAAAAGAAAGGTGGTTATAAATATACTATCATAAACAACTTCTTCTAGTACTGAAGTACTTATTGGGAGGAGAAAGCCACATGTAACAGGAAATATATTTCTTTAATATCTCGGTCTCGAAGCTGTACGCAAATATTTTGCATTCAACAAAGCAACCAATTCAATTTCTAGCTTTAGCAGTTGAAAGGAAGAAGTGCCAAATTCAGTGTGGGCCTCAACTCTCATGACCCCATCAAGATTCACAGATTAAATGTTCTACCACCAAATTGATTGCATGCTTAGTTAAATCATATTTGAAAGCTTTGTTTGTTATATTGTTCTGTTACCTTTGAACATCAGTTACTATGATGAAAGTTTCCATTTGTCTCTACCAGACAAAATTTAGCTCAGGCCTCTGAAATAGACATTCCTTGTTAGGGGATAACTGGTGATACAGTATGTGGGCTTCAGTTTCTCTTAAGTGTCACGCATACTGCAGTCATATGCATAACAGAAATTAGACAGAAGAGATTTCATTTACAGATAACTGTGGAAGAGATGTCTAGACTGTGAGGAACTGCCTGAATCTCCTTCCAGGAATCTGTAGTGTAGTCAGCGCTCAGCAATAGAGACTGACAGTCACAGTTATGATTATTTCCAGGTCATGGAGTAACACCATTGTTATAGCTGGAGATTTGATGGATTAAAATTCTTTGGCAATCATACAAAGCAAGCAATACGCACATTAAAAAGAAGAGCAGCTAATCAAAAGAAAAGGAAACTTGACACAGGAGCAGATCCTCCTTTGACCCAAAACCTGGATCTCCGTTTAACTCCAAGTAAATAAACAAGGCCCATCAATAAATAATACTAATATTAAAAAAAAAAAAAAATTAAAAAGCCACTGATCAAAAGATGCTCTCTTCAGCAAAATTAGCCACTTCCATAAAAAGTAGCAATTGGTCAGGTATTTTTAAGAGTACAAAACAAACCTGAGATCCTTCCATTACACCAGGAGAGGGAATTTGATTCTAAATGTAGCTTTGTCATGCCAAGTGAACATTTTTCCTGGCTTTTAGCTCCATGCCTCACAGCTGATTTGTTGTTTCATATTTATGAAATGATAAGACATTACAGCATTTTCACCTCTATGGTACATATGAACTAATAGCAAAGCGTCCCAGACACAGAGTTCAAACACACTTCCCCAGGTGAAAGCGACTGCTGTATACATAAACTTTGAGTGGACATTAATCTTTTAAATATAGAAAAGTTAAGCACCCAAGAGGTGAGTAATGTTTATATACATTTCTTATTAATTAGTGATTAATGCATTAAAATATGAGATCAATTTAAATATTAATAAAAACTATGCTTCTTACTCTTCTACCATCTGTCCTTCTGTAGTTCATGGACATTTAGACTTGTGGGCATGAAGAAACCTCTTTCAAAGATCTTTAAATACTTCTCATGTTGTGGGCAGTATCGGAAATAAATTATAAAGTGCAGGTCTAATATAAGAAATACTTGCAACTTTAATTTAGGTGTGTTCCATATACATTACATTTTCTGTTCTTGTTTTTCTGATTAAAGACATAGCTCTGAATTTTACCGTTGTTTTCCAAAGGATGTATTGGATGAAATATTCATCAGGATGAGTTAACATTTCTGATGGGAAAAAAAAGTGTTTCCTGATTCCAATTGTTAACCCTGACACTTCATGCTACATTAAGATTACCATATTGTAATGTTAGACATTGTAAATATTAAATATTCATTAAGCTACTGTTTCTACAATGGAAAATCCTCAATAGATATTTGCAGCAGTCTAAGCTACCCCATATCTAATTAAAACTGTAAACATTCAAAACAAAATCCAAAACAATGTTGTTCACTATTCCTTTACATAGTCACCTTTGAGCAACATATTTTTAATTAGTATTTGTTCAAATGCAATCAAAACCATCTCACAAGTGGTATGTTCTCTAATTGTTTTCAATTCTTCCCAGTCATAATAATTCCCAGTTCATGCCAATTCCTGGTCATTTAATTATACAACCATCACTAAATGTTCATGTAGGTTTATAAATCTGAAATGTAACCAAGAGGAATTACGTAGCTGAGATTTATTTCATATATAAATTTCTCATAATTTTCTAGATATAAGTATGCAACATAACTGATATCAAAATTAGATGAATACAATGCAGATTTAGGACTACAATAGCCATCCATGTGTTCATAAATAGTTCTGATTTTAGATCTGGGAAGGGTACAACCTTGAATATGTTAATTTGTAACTAGCTTAGGACATATCTATCCTCTATAATGAGTAAATTACAAAAATGCATGTATAATGAGTGTCTATAATAAGATATAATGATAACAGATTTAATATTTAATATACTGCATTTTTTTCTCTTTTTGTAGTACCACAATAACTTGAACAGAATGAAGAAGGCTTTTCCTTTTTTACTACATTAAATAGTTCATTATTACATTGTTGCATTAGACATGAATATTTTATTCCCTTTTTAATTTTTTTTTTTACATAGTTTAGTTTTATTATCCCCTCCTCAGACTATCATCGTAAACAGCTCTAAATCATGGCTGTTGAGACAGATTAAACACTGAATTCAAACAAATTAAAGTTAGTAACATTTTTCCTAGATTCTCTGTGCACTGCAACATACAGACAGTTTTAAAAGATCATAAGACACTATAAACTTTCTACCTGTGCTGACATGTGCAGCTGCAGAACAGGAAGATACTGTTGCTGAAACCTGTACTGAGAAAATCAGTGATACCATTTTTACCACAGCTAAAAGTATTTCATCCTTATACAGTGCCTTTTTAAAAAAACAAACAAACAAACAAAAAAAATTTTCTTGTAAGCCTGTAGCACTCACATATATATGGCTTGCAAGTACAGCCTCCTTTGTGGAACATAGTTGTCTAGTACTGTCCAACAATAAATAGCTGAATTAAGGAAGTCTGACAAAATGCTACATGAAGTTCTGCTATACATAAAGATTTTGGGCAGTCAGACAAGAGTATGTTGAAAGACAAGAAAAGTGCAAAGTCATAACAAAAGTGTCCAGACATGAAAACCCAGTTCATCCTTTTGTAGAATATCCCCCCCCCCCGCCAAGCTATAAGGGAAATTCTGAAAATAATTAATTTTTTGGTTTTTTTTGCCATTAGCTGTTTCATTGTGAGTGAGGTATGAAGTAGCCTTGGGTACATTCAACTATAATGCCATCTTAAAGAGGGGCAATTTTCACTTAAATTACTAAAAAAGTAATTAATTAAGCCTTTAGAGTTGTCAGAATTCCTACAGAGTCTCACATTTCATTTATAAGTGATAATAAATTTCAGCTGATACTGTAATACTAAGTGATATTCCGTATATCTCTAATCTAAATAAGAGCAGCTGACCGGTTGTTTTTTTTTTTTTTTTTTACAAATTTCTGTTTCCCAGTTTGATTTACAAGGTTAAAGTAATTACAGAGGGAAAGCATTTGATTCTTAGTTGATCTTTGTGAAAAGAAAGCATCAGCTAAATATGTGCATCATATATATAGTGAGAATATGAAGCTCAACTATTCAAAGAGTGCTTAAAAACCCTGGATTTCAGTGTTTCACTTACTGTGATGTTTTTCTATAAAGCATCATGACAGATTCAAAGCCATGGTGTCCTTTCATTTATACTAGCCAACTTAGACAATTCCGCCCTCAACAGTGGGAATGAATGAAATACCAATAATTCAGACTTACGAAGAGCTTTCAGAATGTTGAATTTCTTTCCTATTACAAGGGAATAATTTAGGTATAGAAAATGAAACTAGGTAGGCTCAAACCAAAAGATGACCAATAGCTTCTATTTATCCCTTTTGGATGCTAATTCAAATCACTGTTCAAAGAGAAGAGTCACCTGGGTTGGAGCAATCCCAGGCACAACTACAGGTTGGGCAGAGAAGAGATTCAGAGCAGCCCTGCAGGGAAGGACTTGAGGGTGCTGGTAGGTGAGAAAATGAACATGAGCTGGCAGTGTGCGCTCGCAGCCCAGAAAGCCAACCGTATCCTGGGCTGCATCAAAAGGAGCGTGACCAGCAGGTCGAAGGAGGTGATCCTGCCCCTCTGCTCTCGTGAGACCTCACTTGGAGTATTGTGTGCAGTTCTGGTGTCCTGAACATAAAAAGGACATGGAACTGTTGGAACACGTCCAGAGGAGGGCCATGAGAATGATCAGGGGACTGGAGCACCTCCCATATGAAGATCGGCTGAGGAAGTTGGGGAGTTTCTGCCTGGAGAAGGCTGTGTGAAGACCTCATAGCAGCCTTCCAGTATCTGAAGGGGGCATATAGGGATGCTGGGGATGGACTCTTCATTAGGGACTGTAATGATAGGACAAAGGGTAAAGAGTTAAACAGGGGAAGTTTAGATTGGGTATAAGGAGGAAGTTCTTTACTGTTAGGGTGGTGAGGCACTGGAATGGGTTGCCCAAGAAGCTGTGAGAGCTCCATCCCTGGCAGTGTTCAAGGCCAGGTTGGATGAGGCCTTGGGTGATATGGTTTAGAGCGAGGTGTCCCTGCCCATGGCAGGGGGGTTGAATCTTGATGATCTTAAGGTCCTTTCCAACCCTAACTATTTTATGATCCTATGATTCCATAGTTACAAAATCTGAAGTACTTTCATCACAGAACTGTTGCATTTAAGCACAGTGAAAGGCCGAATTTCGGAAATATCCTCTGAATACAGTCTAGACCACTCCACCTACCCAAGCTACAGCATGTTTGTCAGGGCATGTTGTTTAGTTAGGTTCAGAATATCTTCAAGGATGAAGATTCCACACCGTCTCTGGGCAGCCTGTTGTAGTATTTGATCACCATTACTGTAATGTTTTTGTGTGTGTGTTTTTTTCCTCTCACATTCACATTGTAGTTATTTTATTTTAGTTTGTGCCCTATGCCTCTTGGTGCCAGTGAAAAACTTCTGACTCTGTCTTCATTATTTTCCCTCATCAGGTACTTATGCACATTGCTCAAAAACCCCCTGAGCTGCCTGGTGTCTTTTCCTCAGACTGAACACTTTCAGCTCTGTCAGTCTCTCCTGTAACCTTCAGAAAGGCTGTGGTCAGTTTGCTTCAAATTGTTACATTTCAATACAGAGCATTGAAATTAAACTCCAGAACATTGGGTGAATATTGATGCTTAGTCAGCAAGCCTAGGTTGATAGGAAATGAGATCCTACTTCAAATAGATATTGAAAAAGGAATATTTAGCAAGGAAAAGCAAGGCAGACAAAATAAAAAGCTGATGCTGATGCTTTTCTAGATCAAGAATGCCTAAACCCTTGTAAACACTATGTGCTGGTATGCAATACACTAGTTTGTTCCTAATTAGAGTCAACATATTCAGGACAAAGATATTTTATAGACGTAGATGAGTCTTTGACAATGCAATGCATGCATATGGTCCTAGGCACTATAACATCAACACTGAAGTTTTAATAATGTCTTTGCTTCAATTACATATGTTCAGTAAAATCCTACTACAAACTGCTTCTCTAAAGAAGAGTCTGCTTGTAACAGGTACCTGGCAATTTTTTATTGATATAAAGCTCAGCATTTTAGAATGCTTTTCAGTGCTTCAATATGCTCATACTTCTGAGGTAATTATAAAAACAGCTCTTTCATCAAAATGTTAGCTACACATTCTTACATTTCAGCAACAATAAATTAACTGCTCAAGCAGTTGAAATTCTCAAATTAGTTTTAATACATGGTTTGACCTGCATAAAAATAAATAATTCATACCTCTTTTTTTTGTGCATTATGTTCAACTAATGAAGACAAATATTTTAATTTGTTTAGTTACAGAAGGACTGAAGCTCAGCACTTTTATGCATATGTAAGTGATGAATATTACAGTTCAAATTCTATGAAGGATTACAGATTAAGTGCAGGCAAGCAGAAAAAAAAAGGCCTCCTGTGTTGGTAGGTGGTTTCCTGCTTATTCCTATGGAGACAGATCTCTTCATGTCTTGTCTCCAAAGACTGGCAAAAATGCTCATATTGTGTAATTTGTATGGTCACGGGGTAATAAGTAGCTTCAAGAGAACTAGGCTTTACTAAAAATAAAACCAAATGATTGTTTAGAAATGTTTGGTTTAATTATTAATTTTTGTGGTGCTTTAGATTTTGAAAACTTTAGGCAGCGGACAATGTTTATACTTAGTATTGATGTGCAGAATGTAAAAATTGTACACTATTCATTACACTTATTATTTGAAATTAAGTCAGAATGTATAATAATATATACAAAAACACATATGCACATTTTCTAAGTAGACAGAGTGCTGGACTATAAGACGGACTTCCTTCTCCAGAAGCAGTACTTTACGACAGATTAGATACTGGTCAGATATCCTCAGTGTCCCATGCAATATAAACAGGACATAGCTGCAGAAATCTCAGTAATTATTAAGTTGAAAGCCACTCTTGATTGTTCAGTTTGGTATTTTACAGAGGAAATCCAGGAATATGATTCTATGATTCTATGATTCTATGAATACATTTTAATCAGTGCGAACTTTAAATTTCTGAATTGTTCAGTATTTTCAGATATGCAGAATTTAGTTTCAGTTATGTTAACCAAGTGTATTGTTAACAGTTCTGGAGACTACTTTACCTGTTATTCATTTCAATTTTAGAACTGACTGCTTTTTGAAAGAGAAAATTAATAGAACTTATAAACAACAACATCCTAAGTACTAGAAGAGAGGAGAGGAGAGGAGAGGAGAGGAGAGGAGAGGAGAGGAGAGGAGAGGAGAGGAGAGGAGAGAGAGAGAGGAGAGGAGAGGAGAGGAGAGGAGAGAGAGAGAGGGAGGGAGAGGAGAGGAGAGGGAGAGGAGAGGAGAGGAGAGGAGAGGAGAGGAGAGGAGAGGAGAAAAAGAGGAGAGGAGAGGAGAAAAAGAGGAGAGGAGAGGAGAAAAAGAGGAGAGGAGAGGAGAAAAAGAGGAGAGGAGAGGAGAGGAGAAAAAGAGGAGAGGAGAGGAGAGAAAGAGGAGAGGAGAGAAAGAGGAGAGGAGAGAAAGAGGAAGAGGAGAAAACATTTCAGTTGTAAGGAACCCACAGTGGTCATTTAGTCCAACTGCCTGACCCATCCAATGCTGACCAAAAGTTAAAACATGTTCAAGGGCACTGCTCAAATTGTTCAAGTGCATCTTAAACACTAACAGGCTTGGGGCATCAGCCACCTCTCTAGGAAGCCTTTTCAAGTGTTTAATCACCCTCTTAGGAAAGAAATGCTTCCTAAAGTCCCACCTAAAACTCCCCTGGCACAGCTTTGAACAATTCTTACATGTCCTGTCACTGGATCACAGGGAGAAGAATGCAGCACCTTCCCCTCTTCAGGAAGCTGTAGAGACCAATGAGGTCACGCCTCAGCCTCTTCTACTCCAAACCAGCTAAACCCAGGGTTTTCAGGCACTCCTCTTAGAACATGTCTTCCATCCCTTTTGCCAGCTTTGTTACCCTCCTCTGGACACATTCAAGTGCCTTAATATGCTTCTTAAATTGGGGACCAAACTGATTATCATATTATACTCATTTGTATCATAATCTTACTCCCTTGCAAAGAATCTACAACTGTGGAATAACATCATATACATTCTCATTCAATCGGAGCTTAAAGAATAGACTACCCCTACTTTGGGGGTGGCTATAATGTCAACTAAGGTCAACTATACCTTCAAATTTGAGATTCATTTATAGGTAATTGCTGGAACAGAAATGGAGAGCTTAATATTCATACTTTGATCTCTATTAAATTGGACTTCATTTTACTACAGTTATAGGTAGCACCTAGAGCAAGAAAAAATTCAACACCACTATGTTCTAATTATGCATTAACAAGTTGCTTTACTAGAAAACATTCAGGTATTTGTTTAAAATATTAATTTGAGTGAAGTTCATGTTCTAAATGTAGAAACTGCTTAAGAGAAACAGTTAATTCAGACATGCAGCTGTAGAATTCAAGGTTTTGTCAAAGCTAGAGAAACCTTTTGAGTTAACATCCTACACATCTGTAGGATGATGAAATATTATTTTTACACTTACAAGGTGTTTACTCCAATTTTACCTACTTTAGATTTTACAGAAAAGCTCAAAAAATAAACTAAATCTTAGATGATTACAAAACTAGGCTGCAAATCTCTGCCTGGTATTATAAATGGACTATTTTGAGATCCTTTTTTTTTCACTTTATAATACATATTTAGGAAATAAGAGTAATTTTTTGTTTGTATTATTACTACATCAATTAAAATCTTTTGTTCTTAAATAATTTATATTTCCCACTGTGCCTCCATTAAAAATTTTCTATATTTGGAAACATGCACTTAAATAAAAATGGCAGGTAAAGTAATCTTTTGTAAAATATCTGTATAAAGAACATGGTCAGATCAGTCAAAAAAAATCAGTATTAAAAGAAAAAGTTTAATGTAACTATTTCTAAGTCATTCCCTAGACACAAAATAGGTAATAAAAATTACCTGAATTTATGCAAAGTTATTGAATATAAGATGACAATTAAATGTTATACTTTTGCTGATTAAACTATTGGTTTAAATTCTATTTGAATACAGCAGCCTATCACTTGCGTAAGAAGAACACTATTATATCACATTTATTAATGGCTTAGATATATGTAAATAATTAATGAAGTCATATTCTTAGAGAAGAAACTAAATAGAAGATCATAAATTATTCCTTGAATGACTTTTTTTCCTGCAGTGAATTCTTTAATTTGAGTGGACTGTGAAATACTCTTTCTAGATTCTATGTCTGATGAAATTATATGAATATTGCTGTCCTCAAAATATGTGTAATCCAAATAACATTTTAATTGCATACTACATAGTTAACTGAAATTAAAAAAAAAAAAACAATAAAAAGGAAAACCAATCTCACTCTTGGCTGTGATTTGCTAAAAAGAAAATATTTCAATGCGTAAATGAAAAAAAAAAAAAGTGAAGATGAACTAAATTGAATAAAAGTATATAAATAAACTTTTATGTGTGAGTCATCTGCACATTACATTAGTTGGCCAAACAGATGTTTTGGAAGTCATAGGTGAGTGTATAAAATTTGGAGGATCTTAAACAGCAATGTACTGTGAACAATGAATTTTTTCTCTAAGACATAAAAATGTAAAAAAAAAATTTTACTTTATATTTCATTAGAATTTACACAAGAGAGAACTTCACTAAAAATGATACCTCTGAATCAACAGAGCCTAGAAGTTTTGGTTTTTCCTTTAAACTTAACTGAGTACACTGCTATCTGGGGCCTGCTGCCAATAGTTCTCTGCTACAAGGCTGTCTATTTTATTTATATAGTTTTCTTTTTGCACAGGAGGTATAACTTGTTTGCATCACAGTAGCTGCCATCTTTCTATCGTGAATATATAAATATACACTGTACTGATGTATTTATGCGCTTAAATGAATAGACTTTTATACCTGGATACTATTGCATGTTACAGATTTGCGTAATGGGTAGTTCTGTAAGACTTAACTTGGCAATGAAATGTTGGTAGCTTTATCAACTTGATATGCTGACCCCAAAATACACTATTTAATTTCATTCATACCATGAGAGCTGTATTTTATCCCTATGTACATTGAAGAGTCTCTATGTAGTTGTGGGAGTGCACTTCTCTTTTTTTAACAGTTTTTAAGTTAAGAGTTAAATAATAAAAATCTGAACCTCAAACTTTTTTCAGCATTTGTCAAGGCATCTTGATAGTCCATCAGTATGGAAAGATCAGGAATATAGTGAGATGCTCTAGTATGAAAAGTCATAGTTTGGTCATAGCAAGAGAAAAATCAATAAACTGGCAAAATTGAAGATGCTCATGTAATATCTCCCTATGTTCTGCAACTCAGTTATTGTTAATATTAATAGCCCTTTTCTTTAGTAATTGCACAGGAAGAAAGGGTAAAAGAAATGTGTATTTTACCTTTTTTTCATGCTGATTTTTACCTCACCATTATTAAATATTATCAGGAACATGAGAGCTATACAGTTAAACCCCCTTGTAGTCTAATTCTGTAACTTTCCACAGCTCAACAGTCACAGAGAAACAGCAGAGAAATGGCTATCTCTAATTTCTTATATGCACCAAATTTCTCAAACACCACTTTCTATTTTGTATTTCTTAAGAGTTAGAAGAAATATATGCAAATTTGTAAGTTTACTTACACCCACCATGTTTCATTTTCAAAATGTCAGAGGCATTACTTTGCATGAGTCTCCACACATGCAGAGTTAGTTTGGCATATACAGGATAGTCCTGAGTTGCCACATAAATATAGATCATCTGAAAGGTGCATGTTCAGTAGATCTGCTCATATGGAATGGGTTTGACATATACACTTGTCAGCCATTTATATCCTCCAGGTTCAACATAGAAGCAATTGGCAAAATCCAACAGAAAAATGTGCCCAAGCCAGATGGAAAGCAGCCAGATGTCTAACATGCTGAGGAGAAACAGGAATTTGGAAAAGAAATAAGAACCTGAAGACACCCCAGAGAGATGAAGATTTGCTTTTTTTCCAATAAATGATTTAGAATGTTTCTTCTAATCGGAGAGTAAAAAGTAGCTTTGCAAGCGATTCAGACCTTAATATAGAGTGTGTAGAAGCTAAACTTCTAACTTTTCATGTGGGTCACTTCATGTTAACAAGGATGTTAATAAATACTCATTCTGGGAAATAATATTTGTCACATAATATTACTGTGTTTTACAGTATGTTGACCATAGGAAATCAATACTAACTGTGTTTCTTTAGGGCATAAAATGTATATTGCTGGATAGACCAGGTTTTCTTGAGAAAAAATGTTACAATTTATGTTTGTAAGACCATAAACCTGTGGAATAAACATTTAGGAATTCCTTGCAATGGTAAATTTAACCCAACTGGGATTTATTGAAGAGCAAACTCAATTTTAAATATTTTTATCATGCATGATGAAGAAATGGACATTTAAAACTACTGGAGGCAATAAGTAATACTCTAGACGATCTGTCCTTAAAATCCCAGAGTTTGTTCTCTCTCCTCCACTTCAAATTCACTATCTCTAGCACATTTTTCAGTTCTGTGGGTGTTATCTGTGGCATATTAAATAAATTTAACAGCAACGATATCACACAGAATGCAGCCTTGCACCTATTCCAAGTAGGTATTCCAAAATACATCAGTGTATTTTGTTATTTTAAAGGTTATTTTGTTATTTTAAACCCTGATACTACTTCATGCCAAAAAGTATGTTGTTTCCAATTTCCTTTCTTTAGTCTACTTTTTAGCAATCTAAACTTTGTGTACATAACTAATGATTTTAGTAGGATTAGAATAATTATATAAACAGATTTTGTTTCTTCAGAGTGTTTGGAACAAGTTGATACCTATACGCTGCCTGACCTGCTGTTTCTTTCTTATCTTGTGCATCTGTTTCTGAATACAGAAAACTTTCACATTGTGAACAAAGAGCTTTTCCTGCAGTACTCTAAGCTGGTGCTATATTTGGGTGATTGCATTTTCTAAGTGATTATCCTATCATAAACTACTCTGATAACATGCTTTTCTGTTAGGAAATATTTTAGATCTTCTCCTTGCAGCTACTTAGACTCAAATTATGTTCTAACTAACCATTATTCCATTAGCCTTCAAAAGGAACAAAATACACTGCACCTACTTCCTTTGCTGCTATTCTCCAAAAGTAACCATATCCATTCTACTGTATTGAACATAATGCCTATAACAACTGTATACTATAAATTTCATTTTGCATGTAAATATTTCTGAAACTTTAAGCCACTATTCCAGGAGACAAATTGGATGTTTCAGTAAATTTGGGGAGATGACATCTATATCTTTCAGATACTGTGCCTTTATTGTTCTTCAGAGAGATGTGCTTCTTCCCAAATAGGCACAAGCAGTAACATGTGCTTTGTCTGTGAAACAGTTACACTTCCAAGCACTTGACAAGTTACTCTAAGGATTATTAGCTCTAAAGAAATATTACACAATTGCTTGTCTAAATATTCTTCCATAATCATTAAATAATGATGAAATCTACTTCTGCAGTTTTGCCTGTGTCATAAATTTTTAAAAATTAAAAAAAAAATTTTTCCTGCAGAAATAAGATTAGCAATAATGCATGAGTTTATTTTGTATTATCCACTTCTCTGTAAGATATTTTAGCTTCAATAAAGCAACATATTTAACAGAAACTATTCTGACAGGCACTATGCTTCTTCACAAGGTTTCCTTTCAGATGCATGTCTGAACTATGCATTATTTTAGTGGAGGCTACCCCTCTCTTTCGTCTAAGACTGTGCAGTTAATACACAGGATACAAAACTTTTATAAATGTTATTTCTCTGGATAGCATTTTATACATATTGACCAATGCCAGGATTAATTTCTTATTCTTAGCTCTTCTGGGAAAGCTCCTGATGTTGTTTTATTCTACCTTCATTTTTTATGTGAAAACCTTACATTGCATCTTACTTTAGTTCTCTCATATTTTCTTTTACAAAGCGTTCATCCTTTCTTCAGATCTTATTTCAACTTCTCTTGCTAAGTTTAACACTGTTTCAGCTCTTGTTTTACCTCCTTTTGTGATCTCTGATTCCTGCAGGTATGTCTTCTATTTATTTGTTTCACTTTGGTTCAAGGCAATTGTCAGCTCACAGATCCCCTTGTACATTATTATTTCTCTTGACTCAGAAATCTTTTCATGACTTGAAAACTTTCAGATGAATAAAAGCTGAATAATAACTCTGAAAATATTATAAGTTAATGAAGAAATAGTGCATGTATAATGCCTGTTCTAGATAAATAAGGTAGGGGTCAAAGACCAAATGACAGTTTACATACTTGACTCCTTGCCTCTTTACAACCAATACTTCTGTCTTCGAAGTCTTTTTCTGGCTTTATCATTGTTTTATGTTTGTTTTCTCTGGTATTTATGGTGCTTATCTGATTTACAAAATATCAAAATAATTTGTAAAATAGCCTGGTCTCTCTGATTCCTATCACTTTGTTTCTTAGATTTCCAGGACATGCTTTAGATCCTTCAGAATTTTGCATGCAGCTTATTCAAGGATTTTCACTGCCACTTCTATTTAATTCCCTCATAATAAACCTAAATGGAAGGTGGGTTTCATCCTCAAAATAACAAAAGCTTTATATGCCAGAAAATAAGAAATGACAAAAGGAGCAGGAGTGTTGAAGTCCAGTCCTTTCTAGCACTTATATGTCTAGAGAACATGTTCAGCAATATAAGAAGCTACAATAGAAAAGGATAGAAATATTCATATACAGATTGAAATTATATTCCTGACAATTAAGTGTTGAAAGACAGAAGGAATAGAATCATAATTTTTGCATATGTCTATTTCATGGAGAATTACTGAAAAAATAGACATTATAAAGATGTTGGTAAAGTTGCAGTAAATATTTACAACACACATGGAAAGCTATATTTGATAATACTAGTCACCTCTTTATCCAAGAGATTCCAGCTAAGTTGATTTCTTAATCTTCCATACCATGTGTTTGATTGTACTGGACACAATTTCCCTATACAATGATTTAGTGTAGATTATTAAAACAGATAAAATCAGTACCAAATGTAAGACCAACCTGAGAATAACAAAATATATTCACATCCATTACAAAATGATAAATTCTTCGAAAGATAGTGTTAAAATAAATATTTGTCTTGCAAATAATTCAGCAGAATAGTCTTACAATATTAAGTAGAATCATTGTACATTACTGACAGCGTGTTTGTATCACACCATTTTCTATTCCCATCTATTCTGATATTTAAAACCAGATTCTCAGCTCATGTCCTTAAAAAAATATAATCACTGTAGTCAATGGGAACTCAGCACCTCAGTGCTTGCTGAATCCTACCCTGTGGATTCTACCAGTGAAACTAATGTCTGTAGTTGGCTTCTCATCTTTCAATTAAAGTTTTGTACAACACCTGACCTGGAAAATTCTTACAGGATTGGAATTGCTCTGCAAAACTAAATTCCACAAGGTTAATTCAATATTTCTGTGGATTTGTACATGACATGTTATGGTATCTTTCCTTCTCTTTTAAAAATCTCAGTGATCAGCCCTCTCACTAGAGAAGCATTGTCCCCATTTGCAAGCATTGTATTACTAGCACCTCATACTCTAAAGAGGGAGAGCAACATTTTAAAAACTTTTTCTTTTTAATAAAATACTGTGAAAAGTACTTTGTGCTGTTGGAAGACACCACTCAAGAGAAACATTTATGAAAATGCCAATTTTTATAAAGTAATTATTTTTATGTTTATAAGAACCATAAATATTGATAAAATACATAATACTTTCCCCAGGTAGGAAAAAAAGAGGACAAGAAAAAAGCGTTAGCAATGTAGAGAAAGCAACAATGTATTGAAGCTTTTCAAGGCTGCTGCAGCAACTAAGATTAATGAGCAGAGCACAAACGATTGGCATATCACCTACCCATGGGAGTTCCAACGCCATAACCTTTTGAGTCTATCAGGCCTCCAATCTGTGTTAGGTTACAGTTCCGCTGTGTGACAAACTCAATCGTTGTCGACTCCATTAAGAATGCATAATCAGAGGTAAGCACACGCTGGATGCCTTCTTCATTACTTTTGACAAGTACTGACTGCCTCCTGCTACTCATGAAGGCCCACATCTTGTCGTAAGTGGAGATTTTGGATTTCTGAAAGACAAATATTAGATGCAACATGAGTGAAAGCCAATAACCAGTTTGGACATTGCTCTCTTATTGTATTTTACTACTTGTCAGATTTCACTAAAGCTTTAAGAGTACTTGAGCATTTAATCTAATCTGTACGTCTCATTTTGTTTGTGTAAATCAAAGCATCTGGAAAGATGGTCAAGAAAATATGCAATATCTGTTGTTTATCTGTTTTTTATTGCTGACATGATTTTATGTAGGATGAAGACCTATGAGTATTTGAAATAAGTGTAAAACTATTAAGTATTTCATTGTAGCCATCAACAATGTTGGTGTTATAGGAGAATCTGTGGATTCTGGCACATTTGAAATCTTCACTCTTACTTCAATCACTCAGGTACTCCTGAGCAATTCAGAAAACCTACACACTGTGGCAACCTGAAGTAATTAAAGCATTTACAGATGGCAATTTATGAAGAAAACTGATGTGAGGGAGAGGGCAACAGAGAGAGTATCACAGTCTGGTCACACTAATTCTAGCTTGCCATTCAGAAACTGACTACTAAAAGTCCTAAAAATAAATATGTGTTTTGTGCTTTAATATTCCAAGAATGCAAAGAACTGTTCTGATAGAAAGAGAGAGACGGTAGTTTGAGACAAAAAAGACACCAGTTAAGCACAAAGTGATGCTGAGCATCTACAGAAGAGTTGCTTCATTTTTTTCACCGCAGCTTCTTTAAAAAAAAGATATTACCTTTCCTCATCTTTGTAAAACACAGTGCTTAAGAGATCAGAACCAGTGGATAAACTGAAAGTATTAGAAGTCTTAAATATTCTATATTACATTTGCCCCTTTTTTTCATAATGATTCAAAATCAAGATGTATCAGAAAATGTTTGGTAATGTATCATGTTTAGTAAATGAAATGTAGAAATAAAGCATGAGAACTAGTGTAATCTAACTTTTTAAGAAGTCTTGAATTTTTTAATGTCAGCCTTAAACATAACTCTGCCATTAACTCTGGTGGAGATGCTAAACAAAGATTGACACTACAAATCTTTCTGAAGTTCATCTGATTGACAGCCATAAATTCTGTGCAGAGGAAAATTAGTAGTGTATGTGGAATAAAATGAATATTTTTTTTAGAAAAAAAGATGACTTTGTCCCCCAGTCATGATACAATCTAAGAGTTATTTCACTCTCTCTGGGAAGTTAGCAAATCAAACATTTGAACTAACTAGTGTCAGTGCTAACAGAATTGAAGACCTTTAGGAGGACTCCACATGAACATATTGTTACTGTACTGAACATAGCCTGTGGTTGATGGCACAAGATTTTAGTAACAATGAAAGGGGAAATAATTCTTTTTCAGCATATAGTGTGAATACATAAAATAGAGAAGACCAAACAGATATGCTTTCTCCACACAGGGTTTGCTTTGTAAATCAAGTAACTCTTGCTAACATTTAATACTGCACGGTAGCATAAGATATTTCAAACAATGAACATCAGCTCTGTAGAAATCTATACTGCTGTGTAATACAGAAAGCGTGAAAAATTAATGTTTTTCAATATCTGAAAAAATTTACCAATAACATATATTCAATTCTTTTGACATATAATCTACAACCCAATAAAAAAGAAAACGTTTTAGCCATCATAAATAATGAGCAATATGAAAAATTGGCAGAGAAAACAATTTTAGGAAATTGCTAGATATGGGAAATTCAGGTTGGGTACAAGGAAGAAGTTCTTTACTGTGAGTGTGGTGAGGCACTGGAACAGGTTGCCCAAAGAAGTGGTAAATGCTCCATCCCTGGCAGTGTTCAAGGCCAGGCTGGAGAGAGTTTTGAGTGACATGGTCTAGTATGAGGCACCTCTGCCCATTGCAGGGGGTGGGGAGGGTGGAACTGGATGATCTTAAAGTCCTTTCCAACCCTAACCATTCTATGATTCCATGATTCTATGATTCTATGTTAGATACACATTGCTGATAGATGTTGAGGAAAGAAAAACAAAAAGAAAAAGCCAAATGAACTATAAGATAAAATAAAGAATGAACTGTAATGTAGTTCAGATTACATTCAAAAACAGAAACTACATTTCTATATTTCTGTTGAAAATAAATCCCAGGTTGAAAACATGTTAGCAAAGGGAGTGCTTGCTTTCTGCTGAAGCATTAGAGCATGCAAAAATATACCATATCTTCAAAAGGACAGAGGGCTCATATTACAATGACTGAATTAACTGGTATGAATCCACAGCTACTGCTTAAAAGGAGGGAACAAAAGTCAACAACAAAATCAGAGAAAGCACCTTCACAGGATAGCTTGCTCTACTGGAATTACTAAAACAGCAACAAAAATGTAAAAAAGTCTACATATGATTAATAAGACTGTAGAAGACAACACAGAAACTCAAACATCAGTGTACATGGCTCACAGATGTGAAGCTAACAAGTGCATAGTGATGTCTTACTTTCCTCATATGGGCAGAATGAGCCAATGTCTTTGCAGTGCTTTCTTCCATTAAAAGCTAAAGGTCAGAACGGAAATGAGGTAAAGGAAAACAGGCCATCTACTTGTGACCCTTGAATTCTACCATTTAGAAATTCTTACTAAAAAAAAAAGTGTATAGTACACATTCTGGGATTTATTTTACATACAGCAAAGAATTTTTTACCTAAAAAAAAAAAAAAAAAACAAAACGAACCCAACATTTGATTCAGGAAAATAGAACAAGTGGTTTTCCTCTGTGTTTAGCAAGCTATTCAGCAGAAAAACGTGACTAAAATCAAGAAGCCATAACAATCAAAGCATCAGAAACCCATTTGACATTGAACTAAAGAGTCTGACACTCCAATATGTACATATTGTTTCTTTTGGCCATGATTATGTCATTCATACAGACAGAAGCAGATGCTGCAATTTACATTGTTTTCATCTTTCACTGTGTGCAAATCAATCTGGTTAATCAACTTATATAGCCCGTCAGTTAAGTGTGTTATTTTATCTGTGTTATTTTACCATATTGTTTTATCTAACTGGCAATCAGTCTGCAAATCCAGCCTAAATTGAAATTAACAAGAAATTATGTCTGTATAACATAACTTGTGGTGACATGATTTATAATGCTTGTGTTCCCTCAGTAATGCAGAAGACAGTGCAAAGAAGAAAACGTCTTATGCTTTTCCACATTCAAATTTTACTGGAATTAAAAACAAAACAAAACAAAAACGAAAACAAAAAACACACACACAAAAAAACAAACAACAAAACAAACAAACAAACAAACAAAAAACCCACAAAAAAAACTAAAAGGAAAGATAGAAATGAAAAGGCTAAAAAATGAAGAAACTGTGGTGCAGAAAACAGGATCTCTCACAATGGCATTCAGAGGATATTGTCGGTGACATACTCAGCATTCAAAAATTAAATATCATTGGAAAATAACTGCATGTCAGAGATCACAAAAGGAAGCATTGCAAAGGCTCTAAATTAGTATAATGCTATGACTAAATTTGCGACTGGAAATAGAAAGAATTGTTGTTAGCAATGTGTTGCAACTTGATTGCAAAAAACTGGCTAGTAAAGACAAATATCTGAGTAGCAAGGCTCTGGACCACAAGGTTAGAAAAAAATCGGCATGTTGAATGAATGCCAGAATAAACAAGGATCAATCGACAGGGAAGCAGACCTCATGATACAGTAACATTTTTCTACAAAGAAAAAACACACATCCATCAATGGAGATTTTTATTGCAGTGATAGCATTCAACTTCTTTCCTGGTTTATAAAAGCACGTGAGTGTCACTGCCCAGCTTTGCTTTCACCCATGCAACAGTTAAACTCACATGAGGGTGTAGTAACAAAGGTAATTAAAGGTAATTGATTAAATTTTGGGAAAAAAACCAACAAGTAAAACAAAAAAAATCAGAAGCCCAGTCGTTATATATTCTATGAAAGCATTCTTCACGACACAGGAATTAAAAAAAGACAATCGTTATGTTACATCCTCTTCCGGAGTCAAGACTCCAAATGTGATTTCATTATTTTCCATTTATGACACTCCCTACAACAGCTATGTGGCTTCTGTTGTCCTGAGCAATGCATACTTAGTGGACAAAAGCCACTTTTCTTTAAGTTGTTAGATTTGTGGATTCTTCTAAGGCCAGAGCAATAATTATGTAGATTTATTCTGACCTTCTGTAATACACAGACTACGAAATGTCACCTCGGAATTACTTCACCAAGCTCATCACTTCTGTGTTTTCAGACAAAAAGAATGACATATGAAAAATGCATTCATAAAGGTCCATCTATATTAGCCTTAGCAAGGTGCCAGGTCTCTCCCAACATCCTTGATGACAAGCTGGCAGGATATGGACTGCACAGATGGAGCACTACAAGTGGAGAAATGTCTGAGATGTTAAACTTTAAAGGTGGTAGTTAATAGCTCAAGGCCAGACTGACATCTTGTGATGAGTGGAATGGCTCAGGGGTCAGCCCTAGACTTTCAAAATATTTCTAAACGGTTTGGAAAATGGCAATGAAGGCACCCTTACCAAGACTGTGGAAGACACTAAACAGGAAGGAGAGGTAGATATATTGGAAAAAAAAGCTACCATGCAGAAAGAGGCTGGAAAATTACAATAACAGGAATTGCATAAGGTTTAACAAAGATAAATGCAAAGTCTGTCCAGGAGGAAAATAATCTCAAACATCCATACGGGCTGGGAACTGACAATCAGGAGTTTATCTTGGCTGAAAAGAATTTATGGATCCAATAGGACAGCAAGCGGAGCATAAAAAAGCAGCCCACACTTGCAGCAGGAAAACAAACTGCAGTCTGTATCAGCAAGAAAGTACATAGCAAACAGAACAAGGGATATGATAAATCCACAATACTTGGCACTTGTCAAACCACAGTAGGAACATCGTGTCCATTTTTGGTTCTCCAGTTTCAAGAGAGATGTTAAAATTGGAGAGTGCCCACCAAGGTGATCAGATGGTTGGAGATCTTGTTCAACATCTTTGTCAGTGACATGGACAGTGGGACTGAGTATGCCCTCAGCAAGGCATTTGGTTGATACACTGGAGGAAGGAATGCCATCCAGAGGGACCTTGACATGCTTGTGGGGTGGGCTGATGCCAACCTCATGAAGTTTAACCATGCCAAGTGCAAGGTACTACACCTGGGTAGGAGCAATCCCATGCACAAATACAGGCTGGGCAGAGAAGAGGTTCAGAGCAGCCCTGCAGAGAAGGATTTGAGGGTGTTGGCTGATGAGAAAATGAACATGAGCAGGCAGTGTGCGCTCGCAGCCCAGAAACCCAACTTCATCCTAGGCTGCATCAAAAAGAGCATGACCAGCATGTCAAATGAGGTAATCCTGCCCCACTACTACGCTCTTGTGAGACCTCACTTGGAGTATTGTGTACAGTTCTGGTGTCCTCAACATAAAAGCACATGGAACTGTTGGAACAAGTCCAGAGGAGGGCCACGAGGATGATCAGGGGACTGGAGCACCTCCCATGTGAAGATAGGCTGAGAAAGTTTGGGCTGTTCAGCCTGGAGAAGAGAAGGCTGTGTGGAGACCTCATAACAGCCTTCCAGTATCTGAAGGGGGCTACAGGGATGCTGGGCATGGACCATTCATTAGGAACTGTAGGGATAGGACAAGGGGTAATGGGTTAAAACTTAAACAGGGGAAATTTTGATTGGATATAAGGAGGAAGTTCTTTACTGTGAGGGTGGTGAGGCACTGGAATGGGTTGCCCAAGAAGCTGTGAGAGCTGTGAGAGGTTGTGAATGCTCCATCCCTGGCAGTGTTCAAGGCCAGGCTGGACAGAGCCTTGGGTGGCATGGTTTAGTGTGAGGTGTCCCTGCCCGTGGCAGGGCTGTTGGAACTAGATGATCGTAATGTCCTTTCCAACCTGAACTATTCTATGATTCTGTGATCTTAATTTACTAAGACAGATTGATGGAAATGGTGCTGTTCAACCTAGAATGGAAGGCTTACACAGATTCTAATCACATTCTTCCATTATCTAAAAATAAGGTTGAAGGTAAGTTGAACATACGAATTAGGATTCATGGCGACAGGATAAGAAGCAATGGCCCAAGTTTCTGAAGGGAAATTCTGTGTTGTCATAAGACAGAAGTTCTTCACTCTGTGAACAACTTAACGCATTGAAACAGGTAGCTCAGAGAGGTAATGGAATCAGCTCACGGGAAATATTTGAGAGAGCTTGACACGGCCCCAAATAAGCTTTCAATTAGGAAAACAGATCTCTTCCAAAAGGGGGAACCGATCTCTAAAGGTTCCTTCCACTTAGAGTTTTCATTGATTTCTATGATTCTTAATCAGTATGAAGTTACATACAAAATGTATTTTTGGAGACTCTTCAAATTTGATGTTAAGCAACTTCAAGAAAGCAAATCAAAATCTATACCTTCTTGTTTGGGGAAAACAAACAAACCAACCAATCAACCAACCAAACAACTAAAATTCAAAAACCTCTCTAAACTTATATAGTTTATAAATTGAGCCAAAGGCAAGCCTGCTGTTAACAAGGGAAATGTGTTTTCCTGTCTTTGTCACCCTTCAGTCCTTTGATGCTCAAGTAAACTCATCCCAGTTGCTTCATACATGACCCCTTGAAAATCCTGAACAGCATTATGGAAATCCAAGCTTAAGTGTCCATATAACAGTTGTAATTTATTTATTCCTTATTCTTTTCTGTAAGTGAGACTTCATTTATTTATTTATTTATTTATGATGTTTTTAATAATAGCAATAGCACTAATTTATCTCAAGATTTTTTCTAAACAAAAGGTGACTAGATGTCAAATTTAGGTGAAGCAAACATTATAGATGATCCTCTTATGGTTCATGTTTTTTCTAACACATTTGGGATATGTCCCTGGCATGTTAGGCCACAGACGATTAGTACCATTAATAGAGAGATAAAATATTAATACATTTCAAATTTAGCCTAGGGTAAAGAAAGTTTTAGGGATACTTCAATTGTCCTCAAGCATTATAAATACAGGAAGATTTAAAAAATAAAGTTAACTGAAAGACTTTGAACACTTGCATAATTGAAAATAAATTGTAAACAAACATAAATAGCATGCTCCCTGTCCTGAACTGTCACCAGCTGAAAACTTGTAAAGGCTGAGTGCTACTGTTCAAGTATCTATCAACGACTGATGATGTGCTCATTCCGTTGTACATTATTTTGTACTTTCTGTAATTTGTATCAGTGTATACTGACCCACCTCTACCAGTTCTTAATATGAATCAAAATTCTTTAAAATAGGTACTATTTTGTCTAAACCCCTCAATGTTTCTGAAGTGGGCAATGATGGTCCCTTATTGGGACTTCTGAGCTAAACAGCAATATATGCAAATAATGATCAATACCGGAATCCACTATAAGAATCAGAATGAAAGATATGAATTTTTCACCTTTACACAGTATCTCTACCTGCCCTATTTCTAGATATTTTGTTTTAAATAAACCATTTAAATTTGTTATAATGACAAAACAATTTTCAGTTCCCAGTAAGACATAGCTAATTCTACACTGCAAAAGTGCTGTTTTTTTCAGCCAGCAGAAGCAACATATTTACTGATTTTTACATAGCTGACCCCATTATGTGTAAAACACAATTTGGTCTTAATTGCATATGTGCACCTGATGCCTCTATAATATAGTACAATAACATAGGCATTCCAAAGTCTCCACAGACTCATTGTTAGAGGTGAAGGTATAGCTTTTATAGAGCAATTTGCTAATCACTAGCGTCTAAAGTATACTGAAAATAACATGCATTTCTCCACGAATGGTGGACAGTAGGCCAGACTTAAATCAACTTAACTGTCCTCTATCACTAACAGACAGCCTGTGTTAAAACTTCTGATATCGTCAGATTTTCTAATCAGATTAGGAACTAGTTATAAAAATAACATTTATAGTACTGTATTTTTTTAATTGTCTCCTGGAACTATGAGACAATCTTTTTCTCAGTCATCAAAGAATGTGGAAAAAGACACTTTCCTTTTCATCAGACTGGTCTCACTGACTCTGGCCCTCCGACTTCAGGAAATTTCTTTTCTTCTCTGCTCTCCCTTTGCCCCTATTTTTTCTTAACTGCTGAGGCCTGAAAACCCTGAAGTGAACCAGCTGATTTAGATTTGGTTATATCAGCATAAATACAATAAAACCAATGCGTACTGTGTTCTCTCCTCCATAATGGCTGTTTTCATGGTCCATAGAGCACAAACGAAAAAAGGTAGGAAAGGTATTTCTGCCAAGAATAGAGCTAGAAGAATGAAAAATGTAGTGCTCAAAGACATTTCTACTCTTGCCAAGATTGTGCTTTTGTTTTACAAAAGAGATTTTTAAACAAACATTAAATATTTAAAAGAAGTTATGGTTACAAAACCCCAAACCTTAATGCTGTTGAAATAAGTAAGTTTTCACTATCAGCTTTGAGCTGGAAATAAGTAAGGATATTATAGCTCAAAAACCACTAATGGATTTCAGAAAACTTCCTTGCCTTTTATACCCCAATGATTTATAATCCTCTACCAAATTATAACTAATGTCACAATAGTTCTTTCTGTAAAATGTTGTGGCAGATGATAAGTTTGGTATTTCTCACACTTCTGTGGGTTTTTCCCTTTATAAGTAGGAATAAGACACTAAGCAAATTTAATCTGTTTTTAAAGCAGATCCTATATTCTGCATGTTCTGTGATAATAAATCCCATTCTGCTCACTCTGCCTGTTCTCAGATACTAACTGCAGGACAATACCTCCACACTCATTTGCACTCTATCTGGAAGCAAGCTCCTTTTCCAAACACAGTGAGTGTGTGGTTTTGTCATTGGAACTACGCATGAATTTCACAAATACTACTTTAAATATTTACCTTAATAGCATGAGAATATGTCACAACACCACGATTTTAACAATTGTATTCTCACAGCACCTATACTGGCATGGAAGATGTTTTTTCAGTGTTCAAAGCAAAATTAATATGCTCTATGCCCAGAAGGTTCTGTTGCTGTTGTGATTTAAAAGAAATTCATCAGGCAGCATTAGAAATCAAACTAATAACATCCAAGAGCTCTTTGAATGAGAAGAAGGGATAGAAAGCCCACTAACTATTATTTGCTAATTTGTTGCCTCAAACAGTTAGAAATAAATACTGTTTCATTATCTTCACAGATTTTAAAAACTTAACAGAACTTCCATTGTCAGTTTTTTGGTACCTGTCAAGTAACAATATTAGCATTACTTGTTTCCTGTAATGATAGTCATCAAAATCAGTCTAGAGAAACAGACAGATTGGTGGCTTTTTTCCCCCAAAAAATTCCCCCCATCAGTTTTGTTGCCAGACCTAACAAAAACACTGAACATCCAAAATAACAAATAATTTCAAGTATTTCTTTACTAAATAGCTCTTATGTAAGATATTTGACAGCTATATATTAGCATAAGCCACCACTGAGGCGTTCTGCAGTGGGATTTGGTTTCAGCATTCAGTACTTTTTTATTATAGTAAGTAAATTACTAAAAACACTGGACCATATGTGCTAGCTAAGAACAGCTGAGTCTCTGTTCTCGCCTGTTCTTGGTCAATAGAAAATTGGAGTTAATTCAAGCAAACAGCATTGATGCCATATGTGATTCATTTCAAAGGTATAGAGGTGTGGTAGGGTGCTGATCAGAACTGTTTCTCTGTTAGCAAATCTGTCAGGTCTTGGAAAAATTCTGGCCATTTTATCTTGAAACACTTGTACTTTCCTAAACAGCATACTGGAAAACATAATAAGCAGCATAACATGACATTATATAATGGAGAGGTTGAAAAAAGACTTAAATATCTGGGATGAAATGACACAGTAAAAGACAAACTTTTCAAAATGGTTGCTGAAGATGAAGGGAAAAATATAACTACTAAGTGCTTGTCTTATTTTCCTCAAAAGCAGGAAGTCTTTCAAGGCCTATTAAAATCTTGAGATTAAAAAAAAATATCTGATTTCTGTCTTTCAAAAAATTTTGCTATGTCAGCAATTGCGGACACACTGAGTTGCAATGAAAAATAGAATAAGAAAATGTGAAATCAAGTTTCAAAAAAAATTACATAATAATATATTAGAAACAAAGAATGGCAGGGAAAAAAATAAGAGAAAACAAAATTTCATCTTAATTTTGCTAGGCATGAAGACAATAATAAAAATAAAAAGCATGGGAAAAATTTATTTTGAAAAATTCTGGTCTTTTACAGAGAATTCCTTGGCTGGTGTAAAAATTTTCTGTGGTACTGAGCAAGATCACACCATGAGATGACTTAATGATATTTTAAGTTTTCTAACTAAAAATTTCTAATAATTCACACAGAAGTAGGCTTTTTTATTGACTAAATTGTTGATCTACATTTATGCATTTATAGTTAGATGTGTCCCAATTACACTTTATTATCTATGAATTTTGGGGGCTGCACAGAATTTTATATCAACAGCAAAATGCTTCAAAAATGGCTTGAAATATTTACGCTTTGACGTGTCATTTGAGTTCTGAAATACAATGAGGAGTATATATTTGACATTATATACTGACACTATGGCATTTCCTCTGTCAGATTGTCAGTAAGTTGATCAGTTGGACATAAAAAAGTAATTCTGCTATTCATCCAGAAAAAAAATAAAAAATAAAAATGGGAAACACAGTTTTTATGAAATTTGAACATCCATTCAATTAAATTCAGCTAAATTTATATAAGTATATTTGTTAATCTGTTTACTGAAGCAAGCCAACCTTTTATGAATGCTATCAAATTATACTGCTGAGCAGTTTCAAATAGTAAGAGCTAGAACTATCATCTTTGACTTTATTTCCCATTTTGTTTTAGTTAAACTATTTGTGAAAAGTCAGAACACCCAATTGTAGGGAATTTTATGGAAACTAATTTATAAACAAGTATTTTAGAAGCATTCAATGAATAATAACTAAATATGTAATAAATTACTATAGCAAAAATTAATGTTGTTACCTGTGACTAACTTCATATTCTGCTGTTTCATATGTGTAATGTAACACTAAAAACAGTGGCAACAAAAGTAAAGTGAAAGCACAGAAAACTAGTAGAATTTATTATTTTTTTTATATCATACCACTTACATTTCTGTAGTGGTTTGATGTGGTTTGACAAAAATTAACATTTACACTGATAGCGCTTGTTATTGTATTCTGGCACAAGTTACTGATGCCATTGTCAATGTGTTATTGTGGTTTTATTGTTTCATGTGACCTTTCAGTACTTACAGATAAGATTGCAGAGATCACTTATGAGTTTGAAAGCCACTGTGTTGGGAAAGGTGTTGCAACAACACTGCGAGCCTGATTTCTTAGTATAGTCCAAGAAGAAGAGCAGCCAAACCAGTGACCATACAAGCAGATTCCAACATGATAAAGTACATGAAACTATTTTGGGAAATAAGGGAATAGTTTCATCTCCTTTGGATACTGAGCATCTCCTGAGGTTGCTAAAAAATGATATCAATTAACATAATAGGTTTTTCTAACGAGGACTTGGGTCAGCACTTGGACTGATACGCCACTAGCTCAATTTACAATGAACAGCTGCAGGTAAGTTACAAACATTAGCTGTCAGCAATAAAATTAATAAAGAAAAATTACCTGTTTTAAGGTGCACATCTCCATAAACATCTTTTAACTTTAGTCATAAGGCCCTAATCAATTGTTATTGTTTCATCTTAGCAATAGCTGTATTCAGTACTCTGTACCAACACTGTGCATTTATTGTCATTACTGAAATGGGGGCAAGTATTACAATCTTATTATTTTGCATTCATAGTCTTATATTCTGATTTATGTTTATCAGACAAAGTTGCACTGAACCTTTCAGGAAGGTGCCAGTTGCTGAAGATCTCTGGGAAGAGTAAATTCATGTTCATCATGACAGATGTGATAGTATCTGTCAATTAGCACATTCCATTCAGGTTATGGCAGTATTTGCCATAATTGTAGTTTGTTGGTTTTTTTTAATAGCAAACATTCTATAACTACCTTTACCTTAGGAGAATAGATATTAACCAGATAGTATTGTATCCATGCCATTTTTTTGCCTTTAAATCTTTAAATCCAAAGAGCTCTTAAAATCCAAAACGCTAACTCAGAAGTTCTTAAATCTGAAGAAACACCAACCAAATAAAAATATATACAGGCTAGAGTCCCATAATCACAGCATTTTCTTTTCATTATAATTAGTCTCTATTTGATTTTTTTCATTTTCAGTAAAAACCAAGAATAAAGACAATCCCAGTAACCTGCCAATTTGCTCTTCTTAAGACTGAATAATCATACAGCAAGATTCTTCTGGTTTTGACTGCTATTAACTGTTATCCTAATGGGACTTGTATTTCATTCATTACTAGGCTCAGAAAAAAAGTTAAGCAAGTTATAAGTCTATCGTGGTTTAACCCTAGCCAGCAACTAAGCCCCACACAGCTGTTTGCTCACTCCCCCTGCTTGGGATGGTGAGAAAAATGGAAGATTAAAATTGAGCAAACTTTTTTTGGCTCAGCTAGACAGTTTAGTAAGTAAAATGAAAGCCACACACACAAGCAAAGCAAAACAAGAAATTAATTTGCCATGAATGAGCCTGTATGGGACTAAGTATTGACCCTCCGGGCATATTGTTTGTGTCTAATCTCCAGCTGGACTTCAAGATGTTCATAACAACCCTTTGAGCCTGGCATTTAAACCAGTTTTCGGTCCTCACTTATCTGGTCCATACTAGACTAGATAGACCAAACATATATAAGGGTGATCTCTTGTCCTTTCCTTGTGTTGATCTCTCCTCTAAAGCCTATAAAAGCATTTAAAATAGCCTATAGGAAAAGTGTCTTTATACTATTTATAATGTTTTGGAAACAAAAAGTGGACTTCTGCCACACTGAAGAGACATCATGTTCATGTACCCATTCTGCCTACACCTTCAAGTATAAAAATGTCAACATTTATCTCCATTTATCTCCCTCACTGTACTGCTCTCTTTTTAGGTATAATAATTTTGCTTGAGACTCTATTGCTTTTTATTTTAATTCCACCTTCTATACAGTTTACCGATGTTAGATTGCTAACATTTTGAGAGATAAATTAGTACCCCTGTTGCTCCCAATACATGAGTAAAAGCTAGTATTTGATAAACTTTTTTCTTTTTTTTTTTTCTTTTTTTCCTGTAGTTAAGTTACTAAACTCAGTCTTAGGAAGCTCGTTTTCTTTATTCAGGTTTTTGTAACTTTGTTTAGTCTTCCTCTGGAATATTCCTTAGTTTTCTTTGCAATGGTTAGGAAAAAAAAAATGTTTATCTCGATATTTCAGTCCTGAATTCTTGTCTTAATAAGCTTTATCAAGAATTCACTAATGCTTGCCTACTGTGCCTTAGCAATCAGAATCTGATTTTGTGACATATATGTCTCACTTAAAAAATTTTAATCTGTTTTCAGTCACTAGCTTAGTGGGTTTTTGCCATTTGCCTGCACTAGAGCACTCTTTGTTCACCTCAACTCTTTTGACCTTCACTCACATGTAATATGATTAATACTTAGATGTGTTAAGCATTTGCTTTGACTAGATTTATTTTTCTACTCTGTTTATTTTTTTTTCTTAATTTTCTTTGAGTCTTTTTTGAGATATAAAAATTTATTTCATTCTGGAAGCTGTCAAGAGGCTTATGGTACTCTTATCTTCTCCCCCTTTAAACAGACTTTATCTAAACAATACCAAATACCCGCTGCAGTGCAGTACCTTTTCCTCTGGATTCCAGGGTATCCTATTTACTTGGAGTATAAAATGATGGAGAAAGAACTAACACAAGCTCCTGCATAAATTTACTTGTCTTTGGGATCAACCTTTTGAACTCCTTGAAGACAATGATCAAGTTAGTTTCTGACTGTCTACACAGCCGTCCTGGACCAAAAGATAGGTTATAAGTTAGTCTGCTTCTTTGTTTTTATTATACATTAAGTCAAATATGCAGGGTTGAGAAAGACATAACTAGTAAAAGCAAGCAAACCACATTTCTCAATAGGTACAAAATACACCAGCTCACTGAAAATACCTTATTTGTAAAGCTGTTGCTTAAATATCCTGCAAACTATAATCTATATTTAGTTCTCCCAATTTTAATAATCACTCAGAAGTCTATACTAAAGCTATTGACCTTTTAATACTTGTGTCTAAATAAATTAATTTATATTTGTTTCTGAAGTCTCAGGACCTTGATTTTCTGAAAGGAAGCTAAAATTTCAAACATTTCCTGGAAATCTTTTCTCTTTAAAATTACCATTTAAAACAAATGGAAGACCCATATATTATGTGTTTCAAATATAATTTGCATACATGTAGTACCAAATATATAAAGTTGGTATAGATACCAATGTTTTAAAAAGAAAATTTCTACAGTTATTTTATATTTGTGAGGAGCTGTATGTGGAGGACAAGATTTTTTCCAACAGAAAATAAAAAATTTATGCCTAGATCAGAGATGCTTAACAGAACCCCAGCCTAAGCTTGCTAGTTCAGAATGGAGTGCAAACAATGGTCACAAATAAACATCACTGAGAAATAAAAGATATTTTTTTTGTGAACACTCAAACATGAATATTATGGACATTTTGAAATGACACGACACTCACACAAGCCATATTTCTGCTAGTCTTTCCAGATTATGCTTAGGGTGCTTGATTGAATGGCATTGACTATAATTCTATTCTCTGGTAAATGCTTCAATAATTCATAAAATATTCAATAAAAAAAATCACTGGTATTAGCAAATCATGTCCTAAAACAGCCTTCAATTCTTGAATCTATGGTGCAAATTGGATAAAAATATTACAGCAGATTGATGAAGCAGCTCTCACTCACTCATAGAACCATAGAATGTTTTGAGTTGGAAGGGACCTTCTGAGAACAGCTAGTTCAAACCTCCTGCCAGGGGCAGGGACATTTTTCACTGGACCAGGTTGCTCAAAGCTCCAACCAGAATGATCTTGAACACTTCCTATGATGAGTCATCCACAGATTCCCTGGGCAACATATCCCACTGCCTCACCACTCTCATTGTGAATAATTTCCTCCTTGTGTCCAAGGCCCTGGTAAAATATCTCTCTCTGTTTTTTTATGCGCTCTCTTTAAGTATTGAAAGGCCACACTTGAGGTCTCCTCAGAACCTTCTCTTCTCCAGGCTAAACAACCCCTGTTCTCTCAGCCTTTCTTCACAGAAGAGGTGTTCAAGCTTTCTGACAATATTTGTGGCCCTCCCTTGAACCCACTCTAAAAGGTCCCTGTCTTGTACTACAGCTGAAAAAGTACCACCAGAAACAAGAAAAAGAGTTAGGCACTCAGAAACTAAAAAAAAAGAAAAGTTGAAAGAAGTCTTAGAATTCCTAGAAAATAATTGTGGTTATTGAAACAAGAGTTTGTGAACTTTTCTTACTCACTGATGCTATGAAGCTGTGTCTGTGAAATATTCCAATTAACCTGGAGTATTTTGTTTGGTTTGCATTTTCTTCCAAATAGTCTTTCCATGACAATTAAGGTTTTGACTGTCAGAAATTCGAGGTGAGGAAAATGTTTCGGTATCTAAAATATTTCTTCAGGACAAGAAAATCAGAGTAAAATGACAAACTGTACGCTGTTGTCATATAACCCTTAAAATCCTTTCTAATGAACCACGACAAAGCCTTTTTTTTTTCTTTCTCTAAAACATTACTTAATTTCAGACAATCAATTGCCAAGAAATTTGAAATCTTAATTTTCCCTTTCTTCATACCTCTTTGCCAACAACCCTACCTTAAAGTCACAAGTGGCATTCATGTAAAGGGGTCCTTGACATTCAGAACCACTGTTTCTTCCCATTAAAGAGGTAAACTCTACAAACAGCTTTAAATAGAGCATAAAAACACAGCAAACCTCACTGAATTTGGAGAATGCCTTTCCTTCACTGCAATACCTCTGCTAGTTCAAATCCCCAAATCAGACACTCCTTAGTCCTTAAGAACCTTTATTTCTCCATATATCTTTATATACAGATATAGATCTTCCCTTGCTCTGTGTTTGTATGCACACATATATACACATGCATATACCTGTGGTTTTATGTTTTTCTCACAGATCCTAGATTAAGAATTGAAGTTGACTAAATAATTACACTTGGCACATATAACACTTTCTATATAGCAGCTTCTCTTGAGCCTCCTATATTTTCTGGAAGAGATAAGTAAAGAGGCATTTTGGATCTAGAAGACGCAGTAGAAGATGCTGCAGTTTTCCAATATAATTCTTAAGATTTTCTGGATTCTAATTTCAGTGAATCTGTACAATATTGGGACTTCTATTTAATGATTCTCAGAAATATGTGGTGTCTGCTATAGCTAACTAGCCAAATCACCTCCTTTGTGTCCGTTTACATTTCTGCCCATTTCTTCTCAAAGGTACCCAGAAATTAGTATCACCTTATACATCTGCAATACTCTGCAAGAAGGAGGTCATCTGGGAAGGCTGAAGCTATCCCCTTTGAAAACTCTTCAGAAGTAAACCACTCATTATCCTTTCCAAGACATGACCTGTGGCTAGAAAGCTAGAGGTATCTGAATAGCTAAAGGTACAATCTGTCCTGAGAAAAAACACTGACATAACACAATTTGTTGTTCAAATAAGGAAAACAATTAGAACTTTGTTCTTTATTCTAATTTAATAGGATGGGGAAACTGGTGGAAAGGAAAAGCCAGAAAGGAATATGGTGTGCCATATTCCACAGCAGCAAGCACTTATGACCAGTGTACCCTCCCTGGAGTAAAGAGGACATTTCTTACATTCTTGATAAAGCTTAAGTACCTGTGTCAATGCTTATAAATAATGTAGAAATACGCAGATAATGTAACAAAATTCATTTGGTTATAAAACTAAAGGTGTACAGGTGAAGTTCACACTTGCAAATTCAATTTGAGCCTTACTCTAAAAAAAAAAATAAAATTATCTTTGCTTACTTGTGTCTGTAAACATCTTTCCAGTTACCTGCCACTCTCAGAGTAAAATATCAGGACAGATATTTTTGTCAGGATTTATGAGACAGGTTGAATATGATAGTAAAGTAGAGAGATATTGAGACAGAACCAAAACACTAATATTGAAATAGCAAGAATTTCAGTAGAGCTATTTCATTTAAGATCAGATGAGGATAAGAACGCACAACCTTGTACCTGTATTACTAGAATTCTGATTCTTGAGAAATGTCAAATGATTTAATTTATACCATTCCAATACTGTCATTATCAAAATAACTATTGTTATTAAGTACATAAGTTTCTTCATCATACTCACTTTGATGGTTTCCACATCACAGTAAAGGGGAGTGTGTGGAAAAGAGAAGCAGTAATGATTGCTGCTCTCCAAAGAGAGAGAATGTCTTATTACTCTCTATCACTGCTGCGCAACATTGCTGCTTGCAAAAGTAGCCATTGGCAACAAAGCGTATCTACATATTCTTTGTTCTTAACAAAAACATAGGCAGTTGATGATTATTTGAAAATGAGCAGAAACCTATTGTACGGTGTTGCCTTGAGTAGCTGTGTTATAGTAAGAATTAAACCGGGCATGCCTGTTTGCTAGTACCAGCCTTTGTGGAGCAGTAAATGAAAGAGGAAAAAGCAGTTCAATGATTACAGAACAGTCAAAAAGATGCACTTTAAACAGTTTCCAAGGTAACTGGCCCTGAAGCTAGGATCTATAAACATGGGTACAAACAGGTTTACAAGTCAGAGATAGAAGGTAATCAATGTAAAATAAATAATTAAAAGAGGATAGTTGAACAAAAGAACATGAAAAATAATGTTTATTAGTAGAATTGTATTAAAAATATAACATTAGTGGTTTCAGAAAAACAAACACTTCCACTTTCATGTGAATGAAATGCATGTATGCATTGCAAATGAATGCATGCAGCATGGAGAAAAAACACAAGGAGTTGTGTGCACCTGCAGGGCTACTATTTTGTTGGCTTCACAGAGATGTATTGCAATGGAAGGATACAGGCTCTTCAGAAAGAACAGGTGGGTGACACCAAGAGTGGGGTGTCACTCTCTATGTCAATGACCATATGGAGTGTATGGAGCTCTACCTGGGCATGGATGAGAAGCCCCCCAGATACTTATACATAAAAAATAAAGGGTGGGCAGGGACAGGTAACATTATAGTGAGGGCATGCTAGAGGATGCCAGATCAGGAAGACCAAGCAGATGAGACCCTCCAGAAAGAGATAGGTGCAGCCTCACATTCACAGGCCCTTATGAGGACTTAAGTCCCATTGATATCTGCTTGAGAGACAACACAGCAAGGCATAAACAATCCAGGAGGTTTCTGGAATGGCTTGATGATAACTTCCTTCTCCAGCTGATAGAGGAGCTAAAGAGCAGAGGAGCTATGCTGCACCTTGATCTCATCAACAAGGGGGAGCTGATGGGGAATGTGAAGCTCAAGGGCAGTCTTGGCTTAAATGGTGGAGTTAAAGATCTTTAGGGCAATGAGGAGGGCACACAGAAAGCTTGCTACCCTGGACTTCAGAAAAGCAGACTTTGGCTTCTTCAGGGATCTACTGACATGGAATAAAGCCCTGGAGGGAAGAGGGACTCTAGAAAGCTGATTAATTTTCAAGGATCACCTCCTCCAACCTCAGGAACAATGCATCCTCATAAAGAGAAAGGCAAAAGCACGGGGATGTTGACACATGGATGAAGAAGGTGCTCCTGACAAATAAAAGGAAGTCTATAGAGGGTAAAAGCAAAAACCTCTAGTTTACCAGGACATTTCAGTTTGAATGTAGTATTATAATTTCAATACCGTGAAAAACGTTGGCAAAGAATAAAATTGTCTACGAGAAGAGTGCTTGAGGCAAAATTATATGACTTTATAGCAAATTGCATGTGCACGTGTGCACATCCAATTCATATATATATATGTTTATATATATGCTTATTGATTGTGTGTAAATATTGCTGTCAGTGCAAGAGATCAAGCACATAGTACAGCTGATAGAGGATGACAATCTACAAAACAACATTTAATTGGGGCTTATGAATTAATCAAAGAAATATTCCTTTTAATTTTGAATAATACTGTTATTAATCCTTTATTACAAAATATGCTTTTCCAAAGACCTCATTAATCTTTTCCTTATGATTTGCTTGAAAAAGAGGCTGCTGGTTATGGGCCAATACCTATTTCAGTCCCAGTACTTTTGATGCTACAGCAAAAGAATTTTTCCCAAAGGCAGTAAAAAGAAAGACAAAAAGAAACCAGTTAAAATGTCATGTAAATACAAGAAGCTTTGAGCCAAAACAGGTTTGACAAACTTCCCAAAATGATAGATGCAGAGCTGACTCAAAAGACTCAAATTACTAAGGAGGATTTTGTGTACATTTGTGTTATCAACATGAACATAATGCCTGCATGTATGTTTATGAAACTAACATCAACTTGAAATATTCTTGTTTGTTGGTCATTTAAAGATTTGAATTTTCAAGAGTGATGATTCTCTACATTTTTCTGGTGCATTTAACAAAATTTAGGGGAATGAACTGAAGGAAAGGAGAAGGAGAAAAAATCAGTTCTGAAATCCGAACCTCCTTTCAGAGACTGCTGATTTTTCATCAAAGGCTGCTAACTGCAGCTGCAAAAAATGACACAAGCAGCTCAGATTGCTCTACGACTAATAAAAAAGGAAAAAGCAGGTTGTGGAAGAAAAGAAAGTGAAACCTATGTTTTTTCCTTATATCTAGCATCTGAAGAATAAGAGATTCTTAGCTTCACAGGCAGTTTAGCCAGCTCAGGCCAAAGGTACATGTTACAACATTCCAGGATTTGCTCCAAACAACAGGATAAACTTTGCTCCATAAAACCAAATCTGACACTTTAAAGAGACATGGTGTTAAACTGACTGTAGCAGCAAAGTACTTCACAAACTGCTGGAATCTGGCTGCCTGAACTCCAGCTAGTGGATGAAGTACTGCCATCTTGAAGGTTAGTAAAAGGGGGTTAAATAACAAGGGCCAAGGCTCTATGGAGAAATGAAAGCTGAATCAGTAGAAATGGTGCAGTATTACTTTGAAAATTCTCCTGGAAATTCATCTCTATTTAATGTTCACAAACAAAATTTCAGACTGTATATTTAATTGTATCTTAAAATTGCTCAAATAAACTAAGAGAATTTTCTCACCTCAAAAAGCTGAAATTTTTCTATTTAATGATAATGTCACCTATAAGTATTTCAGATTTTTGTTTAAGATTAATCTGTAACAAGAGTTTATTTCTAAAGGCTTGTTATAGAAGTTTTGTTTCTTTCCTGTTTGTTTTATGTAACAGACTTTTTGTTGTGTTGTTGTTAAGATGAATTTTAAACTATCAGGGTATGCCTGTCCAAAGTCAAGGTGGAGGAGTGGAACTTCTCATTGTTGTAAAAGTAAAGACAATGCACAAAAGAAACGAAAAAGGAGTGCAAAACAAATAAGCAACTCTGATTATTCAAAAATATACTTCCATGAGAATTTCTTACACATCTTTTTTTAAGTTCAAAAATTTTAAATCATATTAAGCAACACTTCTGTCACCTCAAGATGATTTGAGCATGGAGCTAACAGCCTGTAGAAGACGCAGGAGCCCAAGTGTTTTGGTGTTTGACTATATAATACTTACAGAAGTACTCAAATATTTAGGTATTTAAGTAGGTAGATATTGCACTTAACATGCAATATGTTTATGACAGAAAGTTAACACATACTGTAACCCACAGGATGTATTTATCTCATTATTAATGGCTGCTTACTGAAATCAAAGTAGCAGGGTTCTCTGAAAAAACCCAACCAACTCCAAACACCCAGAAACTGTTGTATTATCACAGTATCACAGTATCACAGTATGTTAGAGATTGGAAGGGACCTCAAAAGATCATCTAGTCCAATCCCCCTGCCAGAGCAGGAACACCTAGATAAGGTTACACAGGAACGTGTTCAGGCAGGTTTTGAATGTCTCCAGAAAAGGAGACTCCACAACCTCCCTGGGCAGCCTGTTCCAGTGTTCTGTCACCCTCACTGAGAAGAAGTTTCTTCCCAAGTTTAAGTGGAACCTCTTGTGTTCCAGTTTGTACCCATTGCCCCTTGTCCTATCATTGTTTGCCACTGAGAAGAGCCTGGCTCCATCCTCGTGACACTCCCCCTTTATATATTTATATACACTAATAAGGTCACCCCTCAATCTCCTCTTCTCCAAACTATAGAGACCCAGCTCCCTCAGTCTTTCTACTAAATTCAAGCAAAAAATCAGCAAGTGTTAACAAGTAGTGAGAAGAACAAACAGAATTCAAAGCTTAGGCTGAATCAACTCCATTCTAGGGCAAGAAATCTAATATAGAATACAAATTTAAACCATTTATTTTGATAATAACTAGTTGTCTTAATGCTTGAATGGGACTGACTACCTTTTGGAAGCTGGTATGTAAAGCCTACAACTAAAAAGTCTCAGAAATCTTGCTCTGATATTCATCAGGAAGAGCACAGGTAACCTAATGAATATGTGATCCTTTTCATAGTGCCGATTTTTTACAATTAACAGCATCATATTTCTATCATATTTTTGTACTCTTCTGTGAACCCAGAGAGCTTAATTCCATGATTTTGAGTCTACTACCTTTCCCCAATAGCAAAAAGTAACATAGAAAAGAAAATCTGATTACCAGCAGGGAAAGATTTATTAAAAACTTCCTAAAATGTCAGAGAGAAATAAATTATGAGTGCATAAATGTCTGTGTTTGGGGTTTTTTAATTATTATTGACTCTCTCCTTCTCTTCTCTCCCCTCTTATTTTCTAAGATTTAAAACAAAAATAAAGATTACATTTACCAATGTAATCAACTTTCAGCTTTCATTCTTTCTACCATGAATTTGAGGCAGTGAATTTTAGAAGTTTCTTCAAACAAGGGTTTTTGTCACTGCAAGGCTTGAATCTTGGAAAAATCATTTCTATTATTATGCAACCTGTAGAAGATGCAACACTTGCAACTTACAAAATAACAGTCTTCAGTCTTTCAAAGAAAACACATATAACAGAATTTCAAACTTCTCAGGACTTCACTAGGTGGAACCTGTTTCATTTTGCTGTTAATTCCTCTTTAAAGACTGCTATGAGACTCACATGGTCCTGACTGTTGCATCATATCTTGCATGGTGAAATCAGGACCAGTATATGCAGGACATCCTGAGGATTTTCCTCCTTTTTTTTTATACTTATCAGACAATAACCCTCCTACTTCTTCTGATTTAGTGTTTACTGGGGAGCAAGGCACGAAGAGAGAGAGAGGGAGAGAAGTATGCTTGCAATGGTAAATACAGCCAGCTGTTAAAAAAAATTGTAAAAGCCATTGTAATTTGTCTACAATACAGGGCCAACAAGAGATGATATATATACCCAAAACAAATGAACCCTATAACACTTGGAAAAACAAACACACTATTTACAGTTAATTTAGGGAGACACAAATTTTATCTAATCAGATATCAATTAGCTAACGACAGGTTGAATGCTGCTGACAGAAGGATTTGTGATCAAGGTGTCACCCCTTTTGTGAATAGCAGGTCTAGTTCAGGAGCTGCAAGAGACCAAGCTTCAGTGAAGATATGGTCTCCAGGATACCCATTTTCCAACTTACTTCTGTCAGACACTGTCAGACTGCTTTAATAGTCTAAGATACAGAGTGTAGAGATAATAAGCTGAAAATGACCAATTTTCTAAGGGAAAAAAATGAGACAGGAGTGAGGAAATAACAGCTGCCAATCAGAGTTAAATGATATTATTAGGCTACTTACCTTACAGTTGGTGAATGGCAGTGTAACAGGTCTGTACAACTCTTCAATCTGCACTTTTGTATATAGATGCCATAAAAAGGGGAAAAAATGAAAGGGAAAAAATGAAAGGAAAAATGAAAGGGAAAAAATGAAAGGGAAGGGAAGGGAAGGGAAGGGAAGGGAAGGGAAGGGAAGGGAGGGAGGGGGAGGGAAGGGAAGGGAAGGGAAGGGAAGGGAAGGGAAGGGAAGGGAAGGGAAGGGAAGGGAAGGGAAGGGAAGGGAAGGGAAGGGAAGGGAAGGGAAGGGAAGGAGGGAAGGAGGAAGAGGGGAGGGAGGGAGGGAAGGGGAGGGAGGGAGGAAGGGGAGGGAAGGGAGGGAAGGGAAGGGAAGGGGAGGGAAGGGAAGGGAAGGGGAGGGAAGGGAAGGGAAGGGGAGGGAAGGGAAGGGAAGGGAAGGGATTTTTTCATCTCTACCAGAATTAATTTCTAATGGCAGTCTACCATATGATTTTTTTCTTTTTTTCTCTGTCACAGAACCCTGAACTATTCTTGATTTTCCATAGTAATACTCAAAATTAGCCTATTGTGATGAGGTAATGGATTTTAATGTGAAAGACCTTACACTGTACTTTGGAAAGAGATTTTGTGGGAGACATGGGTGAGAAGACAAACTATGATATCAGCATTGCAATCTCTTTATGATAACATTCCTAGTGTTTGTTAAGATGGTTTTCTACTATGGAAGGATTCCATTTAAACTGTCTAATATAATTTTACGATAGTCTGAAATAATATACTTCCTTAAGTATATCCATATCTATCTTTTTTCTCTCTTTCTTATAATTTGGTCTGTTGTGGTTTAAGCCCAGCCGGCAACACAGTATCACGCAGCCACTTTCTCACTCCCCCCCACCTTTTGTTCCCCCACTCCTGGAGGGATGGGGAGAAGAATCAAAAGAACATAACTCCCACGGGTTGAGATAAGAACAGTCCAGTAACTAAAGTATAACACAAACCACTACTGCTACCACCAATAATAATAATGATAAGGGAAATAACAAGGGAAGAGAATACAACCGTTCACCACCCACCAACCGATACCCAGCCAGACACGAGCAGTGATCTTGCCCTTCCAGTTAACTGCCCCCTGTTTACGTACTGGTCATGACGTGCTGTGGTATGGAATACCTCTTTGACTAGTTTGGGTCAGGTGTCCTTTCTCTGCTTCCTCCCAGCTTCCCCTCCTCCCTGGCAAAGCATGAGACTCAGAAAGTCCTTGGTCAGGGTAAACATTACTGAGAAGCAACTAAAACCACCGGTGTTACCAGTGCTGTTCCCACGCTGAAAGTCAAAACCACAGCACTGCACTAGCTACTAAGAAGGAGAAAAATGACTGCTACTGCCGAACCCAGAAGAGGTGTCATATGATTTCTATTAAAGTTATGCAGAAAATATATTGTGACCTGTTCTCCCAGCAACACAAATTGTTTGTGAAACACAATAGCATGGCAATGGTCCTTGCATTTAAAAATGTTGTGATTATTTCACTTAATCTTTATTCTTAAATTTAATCCCCCTGCTTGTAAACCAGAAAATTAAAATAACCCATTGCAGGATGAAAGAATTATTGCAAACTCTCCCCAATTCACAAAGATTAGTCAGGGGGAATAAATGACATATTTTCTTCCTGAGATTTCTATAAAATGTTAGCTGACCTTACAGGTATGACAGAGCACACAGTACTAGCTCTCAGGATCAGATGCATATTTTTATTTCATGGTGGCTGTGAGAACTGGAGAAAATCCTAACTTAGAATTCTCCAGTGGAAGCTTCTTTTTATCCTTCAGCCTCTTACCCTTTGCTCTCCTTCATCCTCCAGCCTTCTCCTCCTATACATGTAGAAAAAAAGTAGGAATCTAGCTTATGACACAAGACATTGTTTCCTTATTGTGCAACCTTCATAGATAATTCAGGAAAAAAGATACCCTTTGTTTAGAAGGACAAATGTTGTAAAGGGAGATCAGAGAAGACAATTAAGAAAATCCTTTTATAGTCTTTGCTGAGTAGGGTGTCTGACAGAAAAAGGAAATTATGCAAAATAAAAACTTCCATTTTTAAAACACTAAACAAATACAAAACATTGACAGCATCACACACTGAATTATGTAAATAGAATCTCCTTTCTTTTAATACAGAGACTGAGGTAAAAAGAGGTATTAAGTGGGCCTAAATTTGTAATAAAATCACTTGTTAAATAGAAGTTGAACTCAGGTGTTTTGAACTCCAGCCTTGGACTCAGGCTTGAAAGTGTGATAGGTCTAATACACAGAAGAAACGGAAAGCTGCTGTAATGGCTAATAGAGTTTTCATGTCATTAGCAGAGCCCACTCAAGTATCAAAACCAAATGACTGACTGCTGATAGAGGAGCGATAATATAAATGTTAACTCACAGTCATGGATCGTTCCCTTTCAGAATAAAACCATCTTCTCCTGAGCAACACTTTGACATCCTGCTAGTTAAAAGCTACACTGGGAAGCAGGTAATAATGACTGTAATCTATAGTATGATTGCCATTTACTGTTTCCTTCTCACTTCCCAGATGGCAGGAAATGTGCACCGAAATCAAGGGACCTTAAACATTTTCTATCCTCTTACCGTATAGTAAGCCCAAACCCCAGCATACAATCACCTGCATATGTATAGAAGTTACAGGACTTTAAAAATAAAAACTATGTCTATACAGCTATATTTTTCCATAATGAAATTAAAAAAATAACTTCAGAACAGAATACTTGACAAAGTATATAATAAACAACTTACATATTCAAAGTCTAACTATCAGTAAGCTGTGATTGCAGGCTAAAATGTAAAGATACCACTACATATATAGTATATGGTGCTTTTGATTTTAAGCTTGACACATTATAGGTACTTTTGCTGCAAGGTACATTGCTCTTTTATTCAACATGGTTTTTAATTCAAGATGTTATTTAAAGGTGCAGATGGGCAAACCACTTCTGTTAGAACCAAAACTTTCCAAACAAGGCCTGTTCTCTAGCATCATGAAGTTATTTTGATAGGGTCTATTCAACCAGGTGTGTGAAGAGCTGGAGTAAGCTGACAGCAGGGGATGAGATAGGTCTACGTTCCTGGACCCCTATACAAGGCTAGTGTCAGGGCTGGCTGCAGAATAATGACTGTCAGAAATTCTGTGCACCATTTTCAGAAAAAAGTCAGCAGGTGAGCAATGTACAAAGCTTGACCTTAGCTGCCAAACTGTCCACCTCCCTTCCATGTCAGGAATGAACTTATTCCCTTTGCCAAGTCCTCACTGGAGATACAATCTGTCTGACCCTTCATAATTCTTCCAAACCTTACCTTCACTGACAGCTACCCTTGCAGCTTTTACTCCACTATCAAATTTTCCTGGGTTTTGCACTTGAAAATGGAGATCTGTAAGCCTACCTAGTCTTTCATATACGTTTATGCTGTTTCTGAAACACTAGCAAAAACAGTGGCTATACTGATGAGCATTTCTACTACAAAACAGAATGTAGACTCAGGCGATTTGCAGACAGTTTGGAGGACAATTATGTTGCTATAAAGTAGCAATCATCCAGCCAGCAAAAATATTTCTGAATGTAACATAAAATACTTCTGTAATCCAACTGAATCTGAACACTTAGTCTGGTCTGACCTCTTATTTATCACTCCCCTGCTAGTTTCTTCCTGTGTCTTCTTTCTGATTCCTCTTATTTTGGCAATGTCACTATTAAACATAATAATTTCAAGAAAGGTATGACCTACAAATAACTGCTAGCTCAGGTGAGCATCACTATGTGCATGCCATGTTCTCATATTTCACCCTAGACTGATTACTGTCATAAAAAAGATACTGAGCTGAATGACTCAGTAGTGGCCATGCTTGCATTCTTATATGTTAGCCATTTGTTGTCATTTACTTAAACCAGAGGTATCCATATGGGAGAAATTTTACTTGTTCTATTATCACAACTACAAAAGCTTAAAGCACATTCCTCAGTTTATATTATTTCAGTTTAGCAGACAGAAATCTTTGTGCATTTCTAGGACAAAGTTGCAAAGCTTATATGTTTTAGAAAACAAGTCTAATGAGCAAACAGACTCTAATTTTACTTATCTAGAAATAACCCTAAACTAACTTCAGTACATGATGTCCAATGTATTCAAAACCCAAAAAGTCATTAATGTATATCTATGGTGCTGGAGAATGAATTCACGATTGACATACCATAATGGCAGTAGCTACCATGAGCCAAATTCTTAACTTCCATATGGTCACTCAGCATGGCTGGAGTACTGGAGTGCTCAGGCAATTTCTTGCTAACAAAGCACTGTTGGGAGCCATAATCAGCTGTCATAATTTAGACCATGTTTGGCATAGGGTCAGCCCTAAAGACAGAAAGCCACTGTTGTTCCTTTGTGTAACTTTGCTGTGGGCCTACAGAACTCATTTGTGGCACAAAAAAAAACAACCAAAGAAAAGCCCATACATACATTAAAACCAGGATCTCACACACTCACTAGAAGTGGTTGATTTTTATGAAACATTTCAGAAAAAAAAAAACTCCAACATACCTATCTTTTGCATACATTTTTTCCCTTACAGAGCAGTAAGCAGTATGCTGGAACTTTGGCAGATGGCAGATCTATATAGTGACACATCATAGTTGAAGAAAATCAGCGTTTTCTCAAAATCACAAGGGTACCAGATAAGTTCCAAGGCCTCAGAGGCTTACAAACACTGCACACAGAAATTAAGTTGTTGTGTATATATACACAAATATATATGTATTTACTCTAAACCCCTAAAATCCATATATTTGTGTTTCACAGTATGCCAGTCTCTATATGGTCTTGTTCATGCCTGTAACTCAGCTATGTTGTGTCAGTCACATACAAATTAAGAATCTGTTCTACTTTGGAGTTTACCTACAATTGTTGCAAATACTTGCTTTTGTGTGGATTTTTCACAGAGAGACAAAAGGCTCCTGCACTTGATTAGTTTATTCTGCACAGAAAAAGTAATCTGAACAAAGTTACTATGCCTGCCAGGATACAGACCTTGGAGATATCCCAAATAACGCACTAACATCCAACAGGATTCCGGAAAAGGCATGTAACTACCAATAATCTCCCATATGTCATGATGATAAGCTTAGGCAGGGTGAGAAAAAAGAGTCTGCACTAAACATTATTTGTCTCTCTACAGTAAATTCTGGGGAAAGATAAGCTCTTTTCCCTTAAAGCATTCCCCTCATAATTAGTTGTTAATTATATCATCTATCTTCATTTATGGTCTTTCAAATGTGTAATTATTATGTGTAACTATCATTATCTTTTCTGACAGCTTGCCTTCTTTCATGAATGACCTTCATATTTAAAACAGTCTTAATGGACAGAACATACTATGATACAGGAAACAACTTTAAAACCAGAAATTTAAGATTCATGAGAGAACAGGACGTTGCTTGATAATCATTTACTTTGTAGCACTGAATAAGAAGTAGTACAGCCTGTAATTCTAATTATTCATTTATCTTGTTTTATAATAGGCCATTGTTACAATTTTCATTGGCATTTCTATTTTGTCATTAAGTGTTACTGATTTGTAGAGATTATTCAGCTCATCTTTCTGAGATCATATTCATGAGAAAGCTAATAAATGGCAGTGAGAAATACAGCAACCATAAGGAAGAGGCAACTAACCATCTAGTGCTCAGAAAACACACCCTACTGATTAGCACTATCCTTTAGCATCCCATATGTCTGAACAAATGGAACATCAACAGAGAGGCAACAAGTCAGGTGTAGTCATAAGGACTGTTGATATCTTTTAATATCACATATGTGAAGTGCAAGATCAAGCTTTGGGGACTAGGAGAAATACTTTATCTCTGAAGTATAAACGATAGGCTAAGAAAGATTCAGCCAAGAATGGAAGTGCTATATGTGTGCTATACCGTAGAGAGAGCCAAAAGTTCCGAACAAACATTATGGAAGCACTGCATGGTTACAAGCATTAATATGTGTTCACAAGCCATTTACCATGGAAGTGAGAGGCTGCTTGACTAGGAATGAAGAGTTAAGCAAAAATATTTTAGCTACATTGTAAAACTGAATGTTAAGACCTCAGAATGGGCATCTTTCAGATCTTAATCTAGGTTATTAATTGATTGAATTGATCAGGAAAAATACTGAGAAAGCAAAAGTCTAGAAACAATCTTTCCAGCACAGGTCAGACTCATTTGTACCAACAGTAGATTTTCCCTCACATTACTTCTTTGTAGGGATATGCTCAATAGACGCAATAATAAGCTCCAGCTGAGAGGCATCTCAATTTTTTGTTTAACTAACTGGGTACTCCTACTACATGGTGATACAAGCACTTCAGCATCATCACAGTAATATGCAAAATGTAATAAGTCATAGCAATAAGAAAAATTACTGTTTTGCATTTTAATATGTACATTTTTAATCATTCTTTTTTTTGTTTGCACGTTTATCTTTCTAAATAGAATATTAAAAATTATGAACAGCAAATGTACTGCATATTTCACAGATATTAAGGCAGGGGAATTAGGCTCTTTGCAGATGTGCTATAGCAATTATTGAACATGAATACCCAATTACTATGTTAAATACCTTATTCAAATAGGCAAAGTACAAATTAAAGCTACCCTAGTCTGTCTGAAATTCATAGCTTGCTCTGAAGTGGCAATTTCATCTATTTTTTTGTTTTCCTTTTTTAATAGGAAACATTCAGGTTCATTGTTCTAAGTACAGCAGTCTCAGTTTTCTGCCTTTTTCTGCCTTTTACATCATACCAAGAAGGAGTGGTTGTATTACCCAAGTTACTAAACAGAAACAAATAGAATACATTTAAATAGACTAGCAAGAAAAAAATATTACAAGGAAATGGTAAATGCACCATCCCTGGCAGTGTTCAGGACCAGGCTGGATAGAGCCTTGGGTGACACGGTCTAGTGTGAAGTATCCCTGCCTAGATGGAACTAGATGATCTTAAGGCCCTTAACTATTCTATGATTTAACACAGTATAAATGGGATGCGGAAACAAGTGGTTTAATTTTTTTTTTTTTTTCCATTCTGACTATATCCAATGACAAAAAGACAGAAAACTTACACTACTTGACTAAAATGAGTAACAAAGGGTTGTTTGGGATGAAGCACATGTGCATTCTAATGGAGCAAACCCAGAAATTTCAGGTATGTAAAGTGCCTTCTTTTATCATAGAATGTAAATCTAATTATCTATTTGCTCTTCCATTCATAATAATCCACAAAAAATTGATATCTTAAATTGTATAGACTGAAGGAGTTCTGTCCTTTAAATATCTTAACATTAAAAGAATCAGATATTCTGCTTAACATCAGAAACAAAACTTTCTAAGGAAACTAAGGAAATAGTTGACTACAGGGATAGGTGACAATTGAGGATTTAAATCTTGTACTTTGACTAAAGCAGCCATTACTTACCTAAGTTATCTGTGGAACTGATGGCATCTTAGGAGGAGAAATGATGGATACATAATGTTATTTAAATATTTTTACATAGGTAGATTTTGGAGGAATACGATAACAATTTAACGCAATACTATGTAATCAATATAACACTACAGTTCATCTTAAAATAAGAATATTGTGTAATAAATTCAGGATATATAAACTCAGCACTTTTTATCATGAGAAAACCATGTTTGGTTTTGGATAGTACTTGGACACTGTATTTGAAAACAGATTAATATAGCATGGTGCTGTTTAATGATTCTAGTAGACTGAATTGGTAACCAGCAAAGCTAAAGATAGTAGGACAGCAAAAGAAAAAGGACATGGAATATCCAAATTCTTACAGTGTATGGGTGAATTATTCAACTAGAATATTCCTCAAAGGGGTAAAAGAATGTTGCAAGCTTCAGACTTTCCAAGCTTCAAAAAGTATGTACAAAATGCTAAAATGAAGATAACACTGAAAATGAAATACAAATATATTTAGGGAGAAAATCATGCTGTTTGCTTTAGAACTTTTAAAGTTACTGACTTATTCTAAGCTAAGATACTGAACAGAGAAAGAAAAAAAGATTATTCATCATGAGGGTGGTGAGACACTGGAACATGTTTCCCAGAGAAGCTGTGGCTGTCCCATCCCTGGAAGTGCTCAAGGCCAGGTTGGATGGGGCTTTGAGCAGCCTGGGCTAGTGGAAGGTGTCCCTGCCCATGGCATCGGGGTTGGAACTAGATGATCTTTAAGGTTCCTTCCAAACCTAACCAGTCTACGGACAGAGACCAACTCTGATAGCAATCCCAATGCTAAATTAGCTACAGAAGTGAGCCAAAAGAATTTATCAAGTTAGATGATTAGCTTCTCTCTGAACGTATGTAAGATGAATGACATGGTTAAAAACAGATGGATGAGTGATTTCAGATTTATTTAAGAAGTCTTTTTTTGTTGCTTGCTTAATATTGATTTAATATATTGTCAACCATTTCCAAGGGCTGGAATGAAGTCTTTTGAGAGGTAAAGAATGGCATGTTGTAGGATATCACCAGCCATATTTATTTGTCTTGGATAATTCCTACTAAATCAGGGTTTAAATGAGAATAATGACTAGCTGTTCTGTGGTCTAGAAGCAAAGGAAGGAGTAGTTAGGATATGAGAGATTTGTTGGGAAGCCAGAGTACACATCAAGCTAAGCATCAATGCCTCATAAAATTCATGTTATAAAATTAATTCGAGTAATTGCTTTAAACCATGTCTTTAATGGATTTAAACCGCAGTGAAAGAATTTATAACAAAAGAACCATAAGATTAATAACAAAGGACTCAGCATGATTGGCTAAAGGGCTTAGGGCTAAGGCTAGTTTTATTTAACGATCTCATTTCTGTACAGAAATGTCACAAAGGGACCACAGGGATTAGAAATACAATGAAGAAAAAATATTGTATGTAGTTTCACAGTACCTAATTTAAAGAGAAGCTTTCTGAGGAATAAATATATCTACTCCTAACTTCGTGCCTGAAACTTAATAATCACAAAGATGTGTTTTCCCTTTCTGAACTTTAAAACGGACTGTAGTGTTCTGATCTAGGGTCACCTAATAATCACTTACTTCTCTACTATCTGTGATAAATATCAGCGTTAAGCAGATGGAAATCTGTAACATAGGTGTTATATCTTTACAAAAATATCTAACAACACAGGAGTCCTGCTGCTGGGATAGAATCAACAGAAGCTTGTATCATCAGCTATAGCCATGGACTAAAAAGAACCTGAGGTAATATTAAATGTCAAAGATGTTAAGAAAGTAACAATCATTTTGTTTATGTCAAGTTATCTGAAAGCACTTCAAAGACAGTGTTGCTATAAATACTAACATATATCCAGCATATTTTAAATTTATAAGAGTAACTCCTCCATAAAACTGTTTTGTAGGCAGAAAACTGATAAATAAATGCTGCATACCTGAATCTGAGAATTTCATTTTTTATTGTCTTAAAAATGCAACTGAGCTTAACAAATCAATTTTTAAATTTAAGAAGCACAATGAAAGAGAACACACATAAAATACATTGTACTATAGATTTTGTTTTCAATCTCCCTAGTTTCAAGAAATTTTTTCAAGAAACCAGGTTCTAGTACAGTCTAATAACATTTGTTCTTCAGTTTAAAAAAAAGAATCGGCTGAAAGAGTTAAGTCTGATTTTTTTTTTCACCACTATATAAAATCTTTAGAGCACAAAAGTGTAAAAGGAAACATTTACATTTAAATAATTAAACACACAGGTTTAAAACAACCATGACCGCTACACTCTATCAAATAAAACTGAACTGAAATAAATACAGCAGGAAGAAAAATAAGCAGCCAGAAAATTGAAGCATTTAAGGAGGAGAATGCTAACAACAAAAATTAAAGAGATGAGATGCTACCCTTTTCACTTGTAACTGCTTATTTTTCCCATAATTCATAACAGGTAACTCTTGCCTCAAAGAAAATATTATTAAAAAAAAACCTTTTAGAGAAAATTACTAAATCAGCTCTTTAACCTGATAAATGCATAATTCCTCCCTGAATTTGAAATCCATTAAACTTCAGCCGGGACAAGCCATCACTTAATACTAGCACATCTTAAGTCAAAGCTAAGTTATATATATATGACTGAAGAAGAAAGTTTTCAAGAAAATCAAAATGTTCAGGTAATTTAACTTGGTTAGCAGTGATACAAATTTAAATAGGAAATCTGCCTGAAACAATAAGACTCAAAGCTTTACAACACTGATTATACCTTGTTTCAGGGAATTATTTATGTGAATTGGAGTCTGCATGGAAGTATAACTTTGTCTCAGAAATAAACTTTACCTCAAACAAAAAAAAAACCTCCACAAAAAAACGAAACAAACAACAAAAAACCCAACAAAAATCAAATAACCAATAAACCAACTAATGAAAAAACAAACACCAACACCACCCCCTGAAAAAAAAAAAAAAAAGTAGATTTGTTAAGAAAAAAAAAAGTTCTCTGGCAGAATGTAACTAGAACACACTTTTTTACTAATTTGGATTTTGATTCTTTGTTATTGTAATCGACTGCAATATTCAAAAATCCTACAGGCAAGTTCCTTTAGATTTTGTGGTGGTTTAAGACAAAAAGTAGAGTTTGTGAACATAAACGTGTATGTTTTACATTAGATTCAACAGGCTAGCTCCATGTATCATGAACATCAAATCAAAGATCCAGATTTCAGATTTCCTGATCACACTTTGGTTTAACTAGGATATCTGTAAAATAATTAAAGGTTCAGGTTGCCACATAACAGATAAGTTACTTCACGACTTTGGGTATTTGGGTTTTTTTAGGTATTGGTTGTCTGGGTTGTTTTTTTTTGGCAGTTGTTCTCGTTTTTTTTTTTCCTTTTTTTTCATCATACAGCTGTTTGTTTCTGTACAACAGTCTCTTTAATAAAAGAACTCTAACTTTGCATATACTGAGCATTTACAAACTTCACTGCATTAATACAAAACTGAGGAAGCAAGCAGAACAGCTGGAGGAAAGAAAGCTGTTCAGACCCCACATGGCTCATACAAGAAGAAAGCTTTCCATGACAGGAAGCTGTTTCAACATGTGAAAGCTGAATAACTTTGTTTATTGCAGAAAATGATAAGCAGATCATCACACTAATGTGGAATTCTACTAAGGAGAATTCTTGTCACTGCGTGAAAATTAAATCGGTGATGCTTCAGAGTGTCTACTGCCTGTTATCATATCAGCATGTGAATTGCAGGGATTCCACTCAGTATTCTGTGCCTTTTATGAATTGCAACATATAGCAAATTTAATCCAGAATGTAACTCTTTGAATTGTACCATGGCTTTTATGTACATCCACATTAACACAATTCCTAGGATATTAGAGAGGAAAAAATGTAAGCTAGTAAAAAATGATTAAAAAACCCAAAAAGACACCCCCCCAAAAGAAAAGAAAAACACACACACACACAAAAGCAAAACAAAAATCAAAACGAAAACCCACAAAAAAAACACATACACAAAAAAAACCAAAACAACAAACACTCCCCACCCTCCCCCACAAAACAGAACAGAAGGCATTATCATTAATATGATAGTTACCTGGTAATTGAGTTGCAAGTCTCTGAAGTTAACATAGGTATGAGCATGGTATAATTGTCTTTTAAACAAATGAGAGAACAATATATCATTTTCATACATGCATTGCTCTATGATATTTTATTTCTAACAGTATGTAGTGGTTTAAGTCCAGCTGGTAATTCAGAACCACGCAGCTTCCCCCTCCCTCCCTATTTCTTCCTCCGCTCCCAAAGGGATGCAAAGAAGATATCTCCCACAGGTCGACATAAGAACAGTCCGGTAACTAAGGTATAGTACAAAACCACTACTGCTACCACCAATAATAATAATAATAATAAGGGGAATAACAGTGGGAGCGAATACAACTGCCACCACCTGCTGATTGACCTGCTGACAAGCCCAACCCAAGTAGCAACCTGGGCTTCTGGGTAACTCCCCCCAGTTTATATACTGGGCATGACTTGCTGTAGTATGGAATACCCCTCTGGGTAGTTTGGGTCAGGTGTCCTGTCTCTGCTTCCTCCTGGCTTCCCCTCCTTACTGGCAGAGCATAAGAAACTGAAAAGTCTTTGATCAGAGTAAACATTACTTTACAAGAACTAAATACATTGGTGTGTTATCAGCATTGGTCCCAAACTAAAGTTGAAAACACAGCACTGCATCAGCTACTGAGAAGGAGAAAAAATGACTGCTACTTCTGAGCCCAGAATACAGTACATTAAAACTAAAATAATTTTCTATACAGGTAGAATTTAAAGCACAACTACTAACAAGCATTCATAATTAATTTTTCAGAATGTCTGAAGAGACCAAACTGACCTGAAGCAATCAAAATCATAATGATAACCATAAGACAGAACTGAATGTTAGCAATACCAAAGGAGCGGTATGGTCCAGTAGTTGCCCCAAATGAGCCAGGAGAAGGAAATTAGCTCAGCAGATATTCCAGCTTTATTCTATGCTTCCTAAGTATAAATCAATGTATAAAAGAATCCATATGTTCCTTGAGATCTTTCAAATCCCAGCTGCCGTTAGCTCCTTGCTTCAGTAAAACACAGTGGATTTAATAACACCCTAAGCTTATTAATGGCAAGCATTTGATGGCACCAACAGCAACACTACTGTTTTCATTCAGTACATTTCTGCATCAATAATCTGTGAACATCCTGCAGCAAATTTTCATGTATTTGTATTTTCTGTTGACCAATTTAGCAGAAAAAGTTTTGGCAAAGCAGATCTCTGTGTTTGTTTAAGTAAAAATGAGAGCTTTTGGTAGCTGTACATAGAAGGCTACAACTCCAAGTTAACGATCTGATCTAACAGCCATCTATGCAGCTAGAAATTTTCAGTGCAATTCACTAGATCTTAGTTTCATAACAATACAAACTTTTGATCTTAAGAAAAATGACAGTAAGAAAATCATTGTCCTTAGTAAAGTGTAAAAATTTTCACTTGATACAATCACTTTAATAATGCATGGGATTATGAAGAAAAGTTTCTTATATTTATGATATTGTAAGAAGTTATCCTACACTAACTACAGAATCAGGCTTTTCTGATAAACATTTTTCTTCATGAAACATTGTTGCATTCATGTGGTAAATTTCCTGCAGCTGATCTTTTACTGCATCACTACGATGTAATTCCTGGGGAAAAGAACTATAATGTAATTCTTTTGACTTTATTGATTTGGTAATCAATTAAAATGCTCATCATTTTTGAAAAACTGTCAGGAGACCTACAGTGAAAAATAACAAACTTAGTATAGTCTAATTAGCTAAATTGCAATATTTAATAAACGAGACACCTATCTGCAGTGACAATCAAATGCTGTCACTAATCTTGGACTTCAGGGGATTTTTTTCTTTTTTTCCCAATTTTATGATAGCTTGCAAAATGTTAATTTTAATGGGATTTGTGCAAACACAGTTAGAGAATGTGCTCTATATTTCACTCATTCACACCATATTTTCCCACACTGAAAATGACAATACTTGGTGCTTTTTATAAAATAGATATAATAAGTGGATTAAAAATTTACCAGGGAGGTCGTTACATTCCTAAAACAATCTTGATTAAAACCAGATTTTTAGACCAGCTGAATAACTGCCAGAGTACTCACAAGTCATCTCATAGTAAACCTGACCCTGAATCTCAGTTCACAGAGGCAATAATGGCTGAAAGTGTGTGTCATCACTCCTAAGTACTGAAGAGTTGTAATACAACAACAGGAAAAAAAAGTATGTATGTGTCCGCTCGCATATAACTAAGAAGGCTGAAGATTTCAGCTTTGAGTGCTTAAAGTTTTTCATAACTTCGAGAAGCTGACATTGAAGTTTTTCCGTGTAATTAAATAAGGCTATTTTCTCCATTACTAATATAGATTTACTACTGAAAATAAAAGCTTAATGAAGACCAGGTTGTAAATGACTTCCCATGTTAGATACAGCTCTAAATTTTATTGCTATCTCTGTTTTGCTTGCTTTTATAAATTGCTGTTCAAAAGCAGCAAAAATGCAAGAGAAGAGGTGATATAGCAAGGGTTTATGATGCTTTTAGCTATGTTTTATTGAGGTACAAAATATTCAGTCTTCAGCTACTGCACGACAGGAATGCCTCAGCTTCACTTTAAAGCCAAAGGCAAAATAACTTTCTCTTGTCATCAAACGTATCTGTAAGCACTGAAAGCAGAAGCAACTTGCTTGTAAACATCATTACATAGCATTCTAAGACAAAAGAGCAATCTTGACAGATACTATGCAATGTTCATTTAAGCTTGTATTGTCAAAGCCCTCAGTATGCCCCTTGGTGTGAACTCTGGAGAGACAGGAAGCTGAAGCATTACAGAATATTCAGCAAATTTAATTCCATTCTGGCACTAAATATCTAAACTGTCAGTGAAACCTTTGATTCAGTGTGTGCTCTTGTGCATTTATTTGCTTCGTAGTGTGAATAGAGCTCAAGGACCAGGGACAATTAGTTTTCAATCCATGCTGGATTTCAGTGAGAAAAGTGGTTTTAGATAGTTAATGCTGACTCCTCTTCACATTACGAATAAATATAATTTACTTTAAGTATTAATTGAGCAGACTAGGGGCAGAACTTTCATTAAGCAGTATTTTAATTTAAAGATCAGTGAAGTGAGTAAATAGCTTCAATTCTTTATAAGAAACAAGTATCCACCCTTGTAACTGGAGTTATTCTTAGAAAAAGATATATTATTAAGGAGATGGGTTTTTTTTTTGAAGGAACACTGCCCGCCCCCCCCCCCAAGTTCAGTCTCAAGCATACAAAATCTCCAATTCAGCTTTTTGAATATAAAACATCTCACTATTTTGCACAGTGAATGAAAAAAATATTAATCAGTGAATATTTCCTTCCAAGTATTCTGTCCTCACTAATACCTGCTCTTTTTTACAGCTTGCTCAGAAAAGCATTCAACTGCTATCAGCAACTGTAAGCTCTCATACTGACAAATACTATCTATGATCCACTGACTTGCCACCTAAACATCACTCTGTTTACTGACTTTCCAGTTTTGCCATTCCCTGTAGGGCAGTCTCTCTAAAGAGCATCCACTTGATTGATGTATTGAAACTCAGTTTTCTGCAGCAGTTCCTGTGTGGACAAACCCTGACAAGTTGCTTATACTGTTCAGAGAAAGAAACAAACATCAATATACAAGCTAGCTCCAAAACAAGGAACTTTCTGAACAAAAGTCTTTAAATATTTATGCTCTAGAGACATTATAACATGTTGCTAGTTTCCTATGAACATGCTCAAAAAGAAGCATTTACATTTGTCTGTAAGGATCACCCATGGAAGCAATTCTTGTCCCAGAGTCATTGCATTGGATCTACCTTCTTCAGAGACAGAAAAAAATTGTGTTTAAAAAAATTAATTTAAAACTAATAAAATCCTGATCACTTCATGCAAATCCCCAGATGGTATCTAACTTTTTAACTGTTGTTAAAGTGACTTTTTTAGAGTTGGGGTCATGAAAGCCATTATATTCTAATTTTCTGAAACCTTGATAAGAACCAATATTTTTAGTATAGATGAAGTGTAATGAAGCACTTTCTCTCCCATAGGAAAGTCTTCCACTTACATTCCTTGATGCCAGTTAACCTTCACATCTGCTATTTCCCTATTGATTGCTACAACTTGGCAGCTCTGTAGACTGTCTGATGAGGCAATTCTATTCAGTGACACCATTTCCTCTTCAATAAAAAGAATGCCGTAAAGTAACATTGTGTTTCCTATACCTTCAGAGGAAAAGCTGTGCAAAAGTTATGTGGACAAACATGTAGGCATCATTTATTTGTGTGTATGTGGAGAAGAGCATTTGTTCCTTTTATACTGAACCATTGCCTATGTAAAATTATGCAAAGTAGAGTTGGTTTTGAATTTTTTAAGTAAATGAAGAGTCATTCTGGGTTCCACTTGAAACAAAAAATCTCAAAATACATGGTGTTCGCTATGGAAATAAGCTTAAAATTAATTATCGCTTAAAATATGACCCAAACATACTTACACATCAGTAATGCACATTAGAGAATATCAGGACAAAGAGTATGCCTGTTTTGTCTTTGACTACAAAGGCATCAAAGATTCTTTTTCCAAGTAAAATGAAATAATTTCTTCTTGACATACACTACACTAACAAAATACTTCATTTGAAATAAACTGTTAGGTAATATCAATTATCTAATAGACCTCATTTATGCTGCTGGAAACACCACCATGACAAAAAGCAAAGCACTGCATGTTTAAAATAAAATATGTTTTGGTTTCAAACACAAAACTAGCAAACCATGGTTGTTTTATTTGAATTTTACTTTGACTTTGCTCTATTCCAAGCCTCTAGATATGTAACATCTAACTAATTTTCTTTTCCTTTTTTTTATTATTTTTTTTAGTGAAACTTCAGATTCTTTAAGCTTCAATGGTTACAATCTGTTCTGTGTATAGTTTTACTTGGAATTAGCTCTTCTTTTTTTTTTTTACCATTTTTTTCCTTGTATGAATTTAAGCCTAGATTCACAAAGGTATTTAAACATCTAGTACCTTCTAAAATCAATGGGAACTTATTTGTGAAAGAAGCATAGAAATAAGAACCATGAAATAAGAACATAGTTCCATTTTAGGCTTTCAGGTTGTACAAATATTCAGTAGTTTACTCTTCTCACAATTAATTTGCTTTAAGTTAAACCAGTATAAATAAAGGGAAAAAACACCCAACCCCCCCCCAAAACAAAACAACCAAGCAAGCAACCAAAAAACAGAAAAAAAAACCAAAAAACCCAAAACAATAGCAAACAAGAAACAACCAACTAACCAAAAAACAAACAGCAAAGAAAAAACAACCAAAAAAAAAGCAAAACAACAACAACAACAAAAAAGCAAACGAACAAAAACCAAAGCCCTCACAAAATCAATTTGGGAACAAGACAGAAAAGGAAAATAGATAACAGCTCAGGAGATGTCAAGTACATATCAAAGCCTACATGTTTCTAACAGAAACATAAGACTATACTCCTAATAAGGCATTTGTGCATGATCATCTAGTTCTAGATCATGAGTTTAGTCTAGTGACATTGACTTAAAAAATGATTCTGGCCTATTTTATTTACTACTACAAATACAGCCTAAAAATATACAAGATAGAAACATATAAGGCATTTGGAACAATATATTTGAAACACTATGCAAATATTTCTGTATGTATTTTACATTACTCTCTAATAAAGATTTCTTTACAGATTTTACTTTAGTTTCTAAAAATCCACTCAGAAATCATAATTCAAAATGTTGGGTAAGAAATCATGGTTTTTTAATAATAATTTTTAAAACAGCTTTTAAATACTCAAAAAGGCTTCCTAAAAAGGTGGTTTATGCCCAAGCCTGTCAGTATTTAAAAGGCATTTGGACAATGCCCTTAATAATTTGCTTAAATTTTTGGTCAGTTCTGAAGGGGACAGGCAGTTCAACTAGATAATCATTGTAGATCCCTTCCACCTGAAATATTCTATTTTGTCTGGCTTTAATAATTATTCATCTGCTTCATTTTATAACCAAGAAGCCCAAAACTTCAGAAGAATAAAGTTTGCAAAAGAGAATTAATAATTACGAATCTGTTAGAGGATACAGTTTGCTCTGGATGGGGATTTTTTTTTTTTCTGTAAATAAGGCTGTTAGTTTTTCTGTGTCATCCTTGTACATACAGAAACCCAAACGTGAATAAAACTTTACTATACAATTAAGGAATCAATAATCAATAACTGCAGTGTTGTCTTCTTCAAGATTAAAGGTGATTTCATGTTCTAAAAATCTCCTGCTTGCTTATTCTTGTTATTCTTTTTAATCTATGAAAAATAAATTACATAACGGTCTTTTTCCTCTAAATGAGTAAGAGTTGTTCTAAGGGTTATAAATTAAACCATATCACAATATTGGAGGCCCAGAAACTTTCTTAGAGGACAACAATATAAAAGTATTGGGAGCTTGAAATAGTTTTGGAATAGCAACTTCTGTAGATCCTCGGCTTTTTCAGCATTTCTTCATTAATACCTACTGAACTTTAATAATTCAGTTGACCGAATTTGCTAAACTGTACCCTTTAATTTAATATTTCCATGAAAATTCTGGCATAGAATATGTCAAGATTACCACATACTTCCAACAAAATATACAAACAATGCAAATGCATTAGCAGCATACACATCAAAACCTGCAACTGTCTCCTGAATTTAATAATAATGAAAAAAAAAATTGGACTCAATAAATGTAAGAAAAATATTACAAGCTATACAGCAGGTGACACAGCAACATCCACTCTGCTGGTGGAGAGTAAACATACAAATATGATCAGCGTACGGAGTCACATCAGCAAAGCAAAATGTTGGATTATGTTTAATATTTGTTATTTCTACTTTTACTTTTGCTTTTGAAAGACAGACTTTTTAAATCATTGCTTTACTTTTAGGAACACTCATTGTGACCAGTTCAATCTTTTAAAATATGACGTTTACAAACACAGAGCAGAATTTTGGTCGTGGTCCAACTTAATCTGTAAACAAAAATGTGATTTTTTTTCTATGATATAAAAGAGATTTTTCTCTTTGGTTGTTTTGCTTGCTTGTTTTTGTTTGTTTTTTTTTTTTTTTTTTTGGTGTGTGTTCATTTCTGCATCAGCATGAAGGAAAATAAACTTTTCATAGCCTTAAAATCAGTAGTCTAAAATAAGAAAAATATCCCCACAGTGCTAGTTAAGTCAGTTTTGTTATGGAATTAGAATTATTTGTAATTATTCCTTGTAAAAGTAATTTGCATATGTAGACATATTTTAATCAACACCTCTCCCTGCAGTCATATTACAGTTTATACACATATGTAAGTTGCCTAGTGCTTAAGCAGTGGACAGAAATATTGTAAGATATTCATCAAAAGTACTTGTAGCCACCTGCAGATTAAGTATCTGGATCAGGGTAGTAATCTAAGTTTCTCTATAGTCAATAGGAAAAGTGTCCTTCTAGGACAGTTACTTGAGGTAGTACAGAATTGCTTTCTGGTGCCTTTCAGTTTCTTTCCAGGGCCAATAAAAGGCAACTAGATGACTACTTGAGATCAGGTATCTACATACCTGCTCTGCGTAGTGAGGAGAAACCTGTCCTACATATTTGAAAAAAAAATACAGCTTTCCAAGTAAAACAAATAATCTGAGGGGGTCTGTTTTTTACTTTGAGACCAAAACACAGGATCTTATTATGTGTTCCTATTAAACTCTCTCTATCAACAGTTGAGATCCTTTCTTTACCAATCCACAAATTTAATAACCACCAATGTATTCCCAGTACAGTCCTACCCTATGCATTTTGAGAAACTTCAGGAATACAAACTATTCTTGGGTTTACTCATTATCATTTTCAGGGATCTATAAAAGAATAATAAATTACCTTTGCTACACATTTTACCTGTGAAGTGAAAATAGCTACATTAACAGTTGATGATATTATTAAAATAGGGGTTGTGTAATTCAATACAGCGTAAGAATATGGGATATTGAAAATTTGAATGGAAAATACATCGTAACAGGAGGGTTTTAATTAGTTGATTCCATCACTACTGCCCGCAAATGTAAAAACAACAAAAACATTGCAAATCACATGATATTACAACTGCAATATTTGGTGGTCCTGGTAGTTTTCTGACAGATTTAGTCCATTAAAAGTGAGAGACTCAACTCATCACAGTAATTCTATATTTCTGAAAAGAAAATTGAAGCCTGAAGGTTAAGAGTCTTAATCTTTTTTTTTAATTGTTAAGATATGTATTTGGAGTATTAAAAATCAAGTTTTATCCTGGAAATAAATACAGAAATACATTATTAACTGACTAAGAATGTAAAAAATAATGGCCTCAATACTGTTTATAAGATGAGCCTTTTAGTTTCTCTTCAATCCTCCTTTCATCTTTGATGATCTGATTTGAAAAGACAGCCACTGAGACAACTAAACCTTCACTTTCTTAATTATGAGCAGGCTGTAAAAATAAATAAATGAATAAATAAAAATTCCTGTATGAGGTACCTGTGATTGGAAGAGGAAGTTATAACTGGAATTTCACTATTTCCTCTGCTAACTTTTGATTTTACGTGTAACCAAATCCCTGACTAGAGTGGAACTGCACATGTATAAAAGAACTATGTTTAGAATCTCTGTACTTCATGGAACAAAAGCTGTATCAGAACTACTAGGTGCAGCCATAAAATAAATTAAGGAACCAAGCAGTTTGAGTAAACTCAGCTTAAACCATGACAGCAATTCACCCTGAATAAAAACACCCTTGAGCAATAACTACCTGCATAGGCTCAATTAGAAGCTTCAGAACCAAAGAAACTGCTCTCAGAGCTTCTTTGACAGATAAGGTAGAAGAGTAAAAGAAGGGCTAGACAGACTTCCCAAGAAGTCACAAAAAATGTTTGCTGTCAATAGTCCTTCTTCACACAGTTACTTGAGGGATGTATCTTCCTGTTTCAGAAAGTGGTAATGTATTAAAAAGTACATAAAACTTCTATCTGTGTCATACGGAAGCTCCTTAAGAGTTTTGGAATATTCCTTGTAAGTCAAGGAAGGTGCTGTTGTATCAAAAAAAAAAAAAAAAAAAAAAGGGAAAAGAAAGAAACTGAAAGACTGTGAGAACAACACAGAAAGGAGCAGAACAGTTTCTGTTTTACTTCTTTATTTTCTTTAATTTCTTTACTTTCTGTTGCACAACAGAGTTCTTCAGAGAAAGACCAAAAAAGTCAAGTCTTCAAAGGCCTCCAGGGTACTTGCTGTATTTTATAGCTCATTAAGGGGGACCTGATTTCAGTTCTCAAATGCAAATGTAGACTACTCAAACACAATTCACAGTGCTTAATTTCTAACTAGAAATAATAGTTTACTAATAGTATGTATTAATGCAATAAAAAGATTTACAACAGAATTCACATAATACTTTATCTGGATTTTGGTTGCCAATTACATTTAAATATCTATTATGAGATTTAAGTCAAATTCAGCATAAAAGAACATATTTATGAACATCATCATTATTATGAGTCACTGTCTCAGCTTTTAAGACGTGAGAAAGAATAACACCCCATAATTTCCTATACAATGAATTGATGAGTAAATTGAAAGATCACGTGCCATATCTGAACAAATAAAAGAACATTAAAAAATATATTGCTTATCATTGGTCCAACATGTTCATGGACAGATAATTCTCTGATAAGTAGACTACTCTGTTCATAAAGAATTGGCTGCTTGGACATGTGTACTTTTTTCTGGGTAAAAATATGGAGTGGTGGTAAACGGATTTAAAACCAGTTGGTGGCCAGTCACAAATGTTTTTCCACAGCATTGAGGCCAGTTCTGTTTAATATGTCTATCAATTATCTGGACAAGGGGATCAATTGCACCGTCTGTAAGTGTGCAGATGACAGCACATTGGGTAGGAATGTTGATCTGTTTGAGGGTAGAAAGGGTCTACAGAAGGATCTGGCAGGCTGGATTGATGGGCTGAGGCCAAATGTATGAGGTTCAACAAAGCAAAATGCTGGTACTTCACTTAGGTCACAACAACCCCATGCAGTGCCCCAGGCTTGGGGAAGAGTGGCTGGAAAGCTGTCATGCAGAAAAGGATCTGGTGTGTTGGTCAACAGCTGGCTGAATATGAGCCAGCAGTGTGCCCAGAGTCCAAGAAGGCCAATAGCACCCTTGCTTGTACCAGAAATAGTGCAGACAGCAGGACTAAGGAAGTGATAATCCCCCTGTACTCAGCACTGGTGAGGCTGCACCTCAAATCCAGTGTTCAGTTTAGGGCCTCTCGCTACAGCAAAAACTTTGAGTTGCTGAAGTATGTCCAGAAAAGGGCAAAAAAGCTGGAGAAGTGTCTGGAGAATAAGTCTTATAAGGAATAGCTGAGGCAACCGGGGTTGTTTAGCATGGAGAAAAGGAGGCTGATGGGAGACCTTACCACTTGCTAAAACTACCCAAAAGGAGCCTGAAGTAAGGTGGATGTCTCTTCCCAAACAATAAGCGACATACCAGACAAGAGGAAATGGCACAAGCTGCACCAGGGGAGGTTTAGATTGGATATTAAAAAGTTCTTCAGCAAAAGTGTTGTCAAGCATTGGAAAATGATGCCCAGGGAAGTGACACCACTTTCCTCCATAGTAGACATGGCACTTAGGGACGTGGTTTAGCAGTGGAGTGGTAGTGTTACGTTAACAGTTGGACTCAATGATTTTAAATGTGTTTTCCCCTAAATGACTCTACGATCTCAAAACATGCTTTTGTATCATTTTTTAATAAATCAGTGGTCTATATTGTAGAGATTAAGGGTCTTGAATACATTAAATACAAGTTAAAGTAATGCATGCGTACTGAAAAAAAATTAAAAGGCATCCATATCCAATAAAGCTATGTAATTATTACCATAAGTGTATTACAAAAAGGATTGTTTAACCATTCTCAAAAATATTCTATCTGGAGCAATGAATAACTCTTTGAATGAATGAGTAAGACTTTAGGTGGTGTGATGGGCTGTTCTAGCACTGGAAACATTTCTCTACAAAAAACAATGCTAATGCAGTTGGACAACACCTCAGTAGTATCGTATATAAAATGACAAGGTGGAACAAAGAGTTTACCTCTGATATTGAATAAAAGCTTTCAAGCTGCTTCAGTGGGCAGGAATTGAACGCTGAAGGCTGCTCATATGTCAGGATCTCAGACAAAACAGGCTAAACCAAGAGATAGTTGACTCTAGAGAATCGTTTCTGAATCACAGTCCCAGGACAAGTCATAGATCAAATCTGTGAACTTTACATCATTACTTGGTGATCTATCTGCTTTGAAGAACAAGATGATTATGTTTTTCCAGACTGTGATTGTTAAAATGTTCAGATGTGCTCTGAATTTCCTGCAAAGTTGTTTGCAGTTGAGGGAACCTCTATAATCTATTTCAGTTCTTTCTCACATGGTTCATGATCTAAAGACAGGCATAAACAGAAAAAGGTCAAAAAGCAAAGAGAAAAGGAAAATGCCATCACCCTGCCTCCTGGAAGAAAGTAGCAGGAGAAGAAGCGAAAGGTAGTAAGGCTACATAAGAATTACTCTATGCTTTTCTGAGGAAAAAGCCTTGCAACCTATGATCAGAACTCAGAGTTCTTACATTTTCTTACAATTGGCCCTGTCATCAGTGCCATTACAGGTCCTGAAGAGGCCAGAAAGTGAAGTACATAAGGTGGGAGAAAGGAAACAAAATGACTTATGAGAGAAGCTAAAACCTACAATAGTACATCAGGACAATTTGCAATCTGAAATATCGAGAATTACATTGCTGTCGATTTTCTCACCCTCACACCTCCAAATGTCTAGGCAACAGAACTTACTTCCCAAAAAGTGTGGTTTTCCAGTGGCTTTCACATTTAGGATGGTGATATAAGATTCATCAGATGATTAGGGCTGTAAAGGACCTTGAAGATCATTTGGTTTGAACCTCACTGCCATGGTAGGGACATCTTCCACTAAACAAGGTTGCTCAAAGCCCCATCCAGCCTGGCCTTGAACACTTCCAGGGATGGTTCAGCAACAGCTTCTTTGGGAAATCTATTCCAGTGTCTCAGCACCAAAGAGCTTCTTCCTTTTAACTAGTCTAAATCTACCGTCTTCTAGTTTAAAGACATTACCCCTTATCCTATCACTACTTGCTCTTATAAGAAGACCCTCTGGCTGTCTTGGGTACCTTTTAGTTACTGGAAGGTTGATATAAAGTTTCCCCAGAGACTTCCCTTCTCCAGGCTGTCTTCATGGGAGAGGGGCTCCATACCTTTGGCCACCCTGTCTTTTGTTGGTAACAATTCCTGATACATTTTAGGACTCAAAGTGAGGTCTGGATAACATGTGTCTATCAGACTTGAATTCCTACAGACAAATGTACAGTGAGTGGCCTCTGATTGCTTTTTTCCTGTGTTTTTATTCAAGTGGCAATTAGATCTTGCTATATTTTACTGTACTTTACACACTGAGAAAGACGAACTTTATTCAGACAAACTCCACCTACAATATGAATCATTAATGAATGTGAACTAATTAACGCTTACTGTGGTTGAATTCAATTTTGGAAAATAATACAAATGTCAGCTTCTTGCTGGTATGCTCATTTTACCTCTACATTATAGTCACACTAAGAAATACTTATGTAACAGGAAAGCTTGATGGGACTATAGGTTACATAGTTCAGCCCTGTCCTGGTTTTGGCTGGCATAGAGTTAATTTTCTTCCTAGCAGCTTGTATAATGCTGTGTTTTGGTTTTAGTCTAAGAATAACACTGATCACACCCTGATGTTTTATTTAGTAAGCAGCGCTTACCACGGTCAAGGACTTCTCAGTCTCTCATACTCTTATACAGTGAGTACACTGGCACAGGTACAGGAAGCCAGGAGGGAGAAGAGACAGGACACCTGACCCAAACTAGCCAAAGGGGTATTCCATACCACAGCATGTCATGCCCAGTATATAAACTGTGGAGAATTACCTGGAAGTGACCAATCGCTGCTTGGGTTGTCTCAGTATTGGTCAGTGGGTGGTGATGAGCTATTGTATTGTACATCATTTGTGTAAATTGTTATTTTTCAAATTTTCCCTTTAGATTTATATTCTTTCCCCTCGTTATTCCCATTATCATTATTATTTCCATTGTTGTTAATTTTTTTTTTTTTTTATTTTAGTTATTAAAAGGTTCTCATTCTAACCCATGGGGTTTACATTCAGTTCTCCATCCCATGTGGCCTGCGGAGGGTAAAACAGGAAGGGTGAGTGAGCAGCTGTGTGGTAATTAATTACCAGCTGCATTTAAACCCCAACAAGCTTACCTGAGAGTTCTGTGGGAGATCAGCATAAACCCCTATAAATACTTGGGGTAAGGCAGAAACAGATGCTGGCTGCGAGAAATATTAATTGATCCAAAGGTAAAGAAGACTTTTCCTAATACCAAACTAATACCTAATTTATTTTTTATTTCTCTACTAGATTTCCTTTCAAAAACAGCTAGTGGGTACCCAATTCATATGTTAACTAAATAATTCAATATCTAATTATTGTGAATTACTTTTTTTTTTTTACTGGAAATTTGTTTATATTTCTTTAATAAGAATCTGAAAAGCACTTGTACATGTTTCATCAGTTTCTAAGAGCTGTAGCTGGAGACAGGTGTAAATGATAAATATGAATATTGGAACATAATTATCATTATACCACATGTTTTCAGCAGCTCATTAAGAGTGATTACTATTTGGATATATGTCATATTGCAGTATAAATCTTTGCAGAAATGAAAAGTTGACTACTCCTTGTGTTAATTTTTTTTCAGCCCCTAATGCAGAAAGGAGGGGGAAAGGGTGTAAGGAATGTGGAATGGCAAACAGGAAGGCAAAAGGCATGGAAAAAGTTAAGGATGTAAAGGTAGTGGATTTCTACCACTTTCCATCTCTTTTTAGCTTCATGTCTGAGCACTGAGATGCAAGAGGCAGCCAAACAGCTCTTACTTACTGGAGGAACAGTAATGGCTCTGACAACCCCAGAGAAAGCGGAAGGGTCAAGACAGCATAAAACCATTTCAGTCACTTTGTCCCAGTACCTAGAGAGTTGGTTGGAATGAGGCCTTTTACATGAATTAGTTCTTCTTCATGCCCTCAGATACAAAGAGACAGAAAGTTTAGACAAAAGAACTTAATGGAGGTAAATTTATCTGAATTTCCTCTATTTAGAATTCAGATGCATTGGTGCTCTTGTTATAGTGTGTGATAACGCATCGTCTAACCTACCTACCTAGCTTCCTTGATCTTTTAAAGAATAAGTAGAACTCAGTGAGGCAGAGGTGTTTTGAGGTCTTAGCAAAGCATTTATCTCATTCTTAGAGACTCTGTCATTGCAGATTCAGTTCTTGTAAGTGTATGGAGCAACCACAGACTTTGCTTTACAGGTTTGCAACTGTGACAACTTTTGTTGTACATTCACAGTAGTAGTGGTTAACTGAGTAGATGTTCTTGTAAATTCAAAATAATGAATTTCAACTGCATGTGTTTCTAGTAGTGAAGCCCAAACTATCACGATTAAAAGAAAAAAAAGGAAGAAAAAAGAATTATCCAGTATATATATTCAATTCCCTTTTTTAGTCAAAAGTTCCACATGTGTATTTATGCATGAGAACAAGACTGTATTTCTTACATTCAAATAAAACTTATCTATAAAGAGATATAATTTGAAAACAAACTGAACATGTATCTCTGGTATCTGCTACCAATTATTTTTAAATGTTATCCAGATCAAAATATGGAGGCTGGGATTTAAAAATAAATAATTTTCCATTAGTCACTGTCAGTCAGTGGACACATGAGAAGCTCAGAAATGGTGTTTCTTTCATTTTTGACTTGCAATAATTCTACCAAATAATTGATGCGTAATGCTAAACTTCATACCGGTTTATTTGCAGAATTCAGCTAAAGGCTCTATGTGTGTATGTGCCCATGTCCATGTACTTGTACATACATATGTATTTGTTAAACAGAAAAATGTATTTTTTCTAATACAATGTTCAAACCCAGTTTGAAAAACACACTAAAGTTTTACTGGCTCTTCACATGCCAATGCCAAAATCATTTAAACAAATTACTTATTATTGTTGATACCTTTTTTTTTTACGTAGGGGGATCTGTCACTTGTACTCCAGTTGCAAGCAGTGGGAAAGTTCCCCTACAATTCCTTTCTTCACCTTTAAAAGACTATTTCTGAGATTTTGCAATGTATAAGTAGAGCTCATGCTATTATCTTTAAAAACAGGTTCAGAATTTGGAAAAGGAAGGTAAACGCTAAGGACTGAATTATTGCCCTACAAAATTTCCTGAAGGAGGTGATAAAAAATGGCTAGGGTAAAAAGCTGGGGCAGAGGACAGGAGCGAAAAGGGCCATCAGCATGGATCATTGTGGAGAAAAAGCAGTGAGGGAAGAAACTGAAGATATCACAGTAAAGTACAGCTGGAGTATAAAAATGTATCCTGAAGAAAAGGGAAAAAACAGGCAAACCTAAGTGATAAATAGACTAGTCTACCAAATAATTCTGAGATGTGTGTCAGCTTTCCTGAGTTAGTCCCCTATCTGATTTCGCCAAGCGATTTTGAAAACAATGCATTCCCTTCAAAGCTTCCATTTCCTTATCAACAAAATAAGGGTATAAAATATACAATTTACGCAAAGAGCTTAGAAGACCTTTAATTTGTGATACAGAAGCAATGACAGTAATCTACTCTTATTACTTTGCTTTTTTAGTATTTGGTATGCAAATGCTAAGTAACAATAACTGAGAAAATTAGTATCATGGATAATACTGTACCAAAATGTAAAAATAAAAAAATATTGATATTGAAAGGCACAGATATGAAAAATATATGAAAAAAAATGTAGCCAGCAACTTCGTAAAAAAAAAAAAACTTAAAACTGCAGACTACCTATAAGCATATGTGCTGTAGTAGTTGCTTTGTGTGTGAGGATAGACAGCTGTGGTACAAATAGAAGCAGGGTTGAATTAACATTATTCTTCTCAATTTCAGAACTGTCATTCAGCAAGAAAACAGAAACCAGAAATTTGAGAAGAATAGACTAAGAGACCACAGAAATCAGAGGCAATGAAAAATCTGAGCTTTTTAATCTAATAATAGCTAGTGTAAAAAGAGTATTTTTCATTAAAATAATTTTTTTTTTTATTTTATTCCAAAGGAAGGAAGACAGGCTTCTGAAATTTGAAAGTGGTCACTAGAGACAAAAGCAGCTAAGAAGAAGAAGTTCATAACTAAGAAAAACTCCTCAATTTGAGAAACACCACAAGCCTAGCAGCAGATACAGTTTGGAATTTACTTTCACATTTCTTTCCTTCTTATTTTGTATAATACTAAGGTTTTATTTGTTGTTGCTAATGAAATGGCTCACAAGACCTACCAGGCGTGTAATAGACTTGTGAAATTACTTCCTTTCCATGTTCAGACTAGACAAGCAGATCTTAAGGGGAGAGAGCACTGAAAATTTCCTTAACTTTCTGGGTTCTAAAAGGAGTTGTAATGTCATGTTTCTCAGTCCATGAGGAGGCATACAATGATCTGAAGGACCTAGTAAACCTCTGGAGACACCATTCTTGTTTTTCACCAAAGCTATTTCACAGGGATGTTTGACCCTCATGGGTAAACAGCATTTTCAACACATATTCCCTGTGCTGTCTGAGATTTTAACATTAGCAGGTTTTAATGTAGCAGTTACTTTGTTTGTCTGATTCCCATTTATTTTCTCCTTCAAAAAATATACTTTTATTTTAGTATCACACGGCTCTGGCTAGGTTCCAGAGTTTTTTTTAAGACAGAATTCAATAGACTGCTATATAGATAATTTATGCAGAAATTACTGTCAGTTTCATGGGTAGCTACCAAGCTTCACTGTGATTGGAACTAATAACTATTACCAAGATATGATAATTTCATTTAACATTAGGAAACCATCTGGTGCCTTCATGTCTTGTTGTAACACAATGCCATGGTTTTACCCAATCCACTCTCATTAAAACAAGACAAAGCAGTTAAAGAAAAACATACAGATAATAAATTTATCCTCTCAACCATTTTTTGTGCAACCCTCTCCCCCCCCGAACTCATACTCTGGTAGACTTTTGAAGTGAGATGGAGTTACTAAAAAGTAATCTGAGCTCCTGTATAATGAAGTCTATCTTTTTCACTGAGTAGCCTCTAAGTCAAAAGCATAATATGTTTGGGTTATGCTGTACCCATTTTCCTCACAGTTGCTGCATGTGATGGATGAATCCAGCCAACTCTTAGATAAGTTGTAGCACTTATGACTCTCACTCTTGAAGTTATATACCTTATTTCTAGTTTGAATTTTGCCTAATTTTGGGTTTGAAACACTGGATCTTATTATGCCTTTTTCTGCTAGATTGAACGGTCATTTCCTGTCAAAAGTCTCATTCCCATTAAGGCATTTAGAGACTATGATCAAGTCACCTCTTAACCTTATCTTCAGCAGATTAAACAGACTGATCTTTAGCCTCTAACTACAACGTTTACCTCCAGACCTACAGTAGTTCCTTCACCTTCAATGAAATCTTTCCTATTTTAAACATATTTTCAAAATGTGATCAGCAGAACAGAACACAATAGTTCATTAAGTTTCCATTAAGTCTGATAAAATGGCAGTGCTACTTCCTACTTGAAATTTACTTGTCTATATATCAGAGAATATAACATACAACATTTAAACCTCTACTTTAACTTCCTGGTAAAACAATTTTTTTTCTGAAAGGAATTTAAAATGTGACTATTTACCCTGGTTTTTTTCATACCATGCAGAAACATGCAACTCTTCTGTCTTTCTATCTATATTTGTCTATATTATCTACCTCCTGTGTCACTTCTGTAACTTAAGATATTTTTCTGATACATTTTGTCTTCCTTTATCAGTTTCATGTTCTTAAGTATTTTTTATATTATTATTTAGTAGTAGTATGTATGAGCTGTTCAACTCTAGTAGTACCCTTGAAGGCAATTCCATTTACAGTCTTACTTTAAAATATTTTCTTGCATTTTCTTTTTCTTCATGTAATAAATTATATTTCTGAAGCAATTTGCTTGTACAAAATAGAAGTATATTTTGGAAACACACAAATATATATATACTATGTTTACCAGAATGGTAATCTGTTTTTCTGAAACTCAAAATCATTAGGTAAAATACCTAATTTTACCAGAAAGTTTACTGTAACAGGCTATATACAAATGTTTTGTTTTATCTTTCTTAGAATATTTAGTTAAATAGTATTCTTACACAGATAGCTGTAACAAATAGCATTTACATCAAGCAAATTCTAAATTCCACCTGGAAGTTGCTTCAGACACTAAATTAATCAAATGAGATTATGTAGTTTCTATTTACTTTTAAAGCATGATTTTCACTTACTGGCTGAACTACAAGAACAGTTGTAGCTACTTCTTATACTAAAGTTTAGATCCATTAGGTAAACAATATCAATTAATTTATGTACTTCTGGATAAGATGGTACACATCAGTAAAATATTTGGAATCATTTGGTTGGTACTTAGAACAGGAGTTCTTAACTACCAGTGCATTCTCACATCACAAAACACTTACTAAACATGATATGTTCATACATAAAGTCCAGAAATGTTCCACAGAATAAACCTTAATTTGACCTTAAATGTAGCAACTGAATAAACAAATCCTGTGTTTTGTTCTGATTTCTTTTCTATTCACAGTGAAGAAGAATTTGTTAATTTACTACAAATAATACTAATGTATGTGATCTGACACAATAACTTTGTTATGTGTAAGTCTAGGTTATTCCAACTGCAAACAAAAATCTTCAATGAAGTATGTGCAATTGCTATTTCATTAGAAGTATCTTCTCTCTAGCTATTGGATATAATATACTAGGTAAACACAAAATATATCCAGATAAATAGAAACAGCAGAAAGAGAGCAGAAAAAAAGACTTGTGCAGAAAAGGGAGCAGCATAGGGAGCAAAGAAAAGGAATTAGAGATGTGTGCACTTCCACAGGGGTGTGATGTAATAGGTATCACAGAAACATGGTGGGATGGTTCCTATGACTTAAGTGTTGGAATGGAAGGTTACAGGCTCTTTAGAAAAGGCAGGCCTGGCATACGGGGAGGGGGAGTTGCTATTTATGTCAAGGATAGGCTGGAGAGTATGGAACTCTCTCTGGGGACAGGTGATCAGTTAACAGAGTTTGTGGGTCAGGGTTAAAGGGAAAAAAGCTATGGGGGACATCACGTACACAAGTCCATGAGACCTCATGAAATCCCTCCATGAGTCCTGAAAGAGCTGGCAAATGAAGTTGCTAAGCCACTGTCTGTCATATTTCAAAAATCTTTGCAGTCAGGTGAAGTTCCCAAAAACTGGAAAAAGGGAATATAACTCCCATTTTCAAAAAGTGGAAAATGGATGACCCAGGGAATTACAGACCAGTCAGTCTCACCTCTGTGCCTGCCAAAATCTTGGAGCAGATTCTCCTAGAAGACATATTAAGGAACATGAAAAACACCAAGGTGGTTGGTGACAGCCAGCATGGCTTCACTAAGGGAAATCCTGCCTGACCAATTTGGTGGCTTTCTATGATGGGGCTACGGAACTGATGGATAGTGGTAGAGCAGTTGATGTCATCTAACTGGACTTGTGCAGTGTTTGACACTGTCCTACATGACATCCTTGTCTCTAAATTGGATAGACATCAATTTGACAGATGGACCACTTGGTTGATAAAGAACTAGCTGGATGGCCGCACACAAAGAATTGTGGTCAATGGCTCAATATCCAGCTGGAGACCAGTAATGAGTGGTGTCCCTCAGGGATCGGTTTTGGGACCGGTCTTGTTCAACATCTTTGTCAGTGACGTGGACAGTGGGATTGAGTGCACCCTCAGCAAGTTTGCCGATGACACCAAGCTGTGTGGTTTGGTTGATATGCTGGAGGGAGCAGATGCCAGCATTGCCATGTTTGTAAGGTGGGCTGGTACTGACCTCATAAATTTTAACAATACCAAGTGCAAGTTCTTACACTTGGGTCGAAGTTACCCCAGGCACAGCTACAGGCTGGGCAGAGAAGAGATTCAGTACAGTCCTGCAGAGAAGGAGTTGGGGGTGTTGGTTGATGAGAAAATGAACATGAGCCAGTGATGTGTGCTTGCAGCCCAGAAAGCCAACCGTATCCTGGGCTACATCAAAGTGAGCTTGACCAGGAGGTCAAAGGAGGTGGTCCTTCCCCCCTACTCTGCTCTTGTGAGACCTCACTTGGAGTATTGTGTGCAGTTCTGGTGTCCTCAACATAAAAAGGACATGGAACTCATTAGAACAAGTCAAGAGGAGGGCCATGGGGATGATCATGGGACTGGACCACAGTATCACAGTATGTTAGAGATTGGAAGGGACCTCAAAAGATCATCTAGTCCAATCCCCCTGCCGGAGCAGGAACACCTAGATAAGGTTACACAGGAAAGTGTCCAGGCGGGTTTTGAATGTCTCCAGAGAAGGAGACTCCACAACCTCCCTGGGCAGTCTGTTCCAGTGTTCTGTCACCCTCACTGAGAAGAAGTTTCTTCTCAAGTTTAAGTGGAACCTCTTGTGTTCCAGTTTGCACCCATTACCCCTTGTCCTATCATTGTTTGACACTGAGAAGAGCCTGGCTCCATCCTCGTGACACTCCCCCTTTAGATATTTATATGCACTAATAAGGTAACCCCTCAATCTCCTCTTCTCCAAACTATAGAGACCCAGCTCCCTCAGTCTTTCCTCATAAGGGAGATGCTCCACTCCCTTAATCATCTTAGTTGCCCTGCGCTGGACTCTCTCCAGCAGGTCCCTGTCCTTTTTAAACTGAGGGCCCCAGAACTGGACACAATATTCCAGATGAGGTCTCACCAGGGCTGAGTAGAGGGGAAGGAGGACCTCTCTCGACCTACTAACCACCCCCCTTCTAATACACCCCAGGATGCCATTGGCCTTCTTGGCCACAAGGGCACAGTGTCGGCTCATGGTCACCCTGTCGTCCACCAGGACCCCCACGTCCCTCTCCCCTACACTGCTCTCTAACAGGTCTTTCCCCAATCTATACTGGAACCTGGGGTTGTTCCTGCCCAGTTGCAGGACTCTACACTTTCCCTTGTTATATTTCAAGTTATTCCCCGCCCAACTCTCCAGCCTGTCCAGGTCTCGCTGAATGCCTGCACAGCCTTCTGGCGTGTCAGCCACTCCTCCCAGCTTAGTGTCATCAGCAAACTTGCTGATAGTACACTCAATTCCCTCATCTAAATCATTGATGAATATATTAAATAATACTGGTCCCAGTACTGACCCTTGAGGCACTCCACTAGATACAGGCCTCCAACTAGACTCCGCCCCATAGACTACAACTCTCTGGCTTCTCTCCTTCAGCCAGTTCACAGTCCACCTCACTACCCAATCATCCAGACCACACTTCCTCAATTTAGCTGCGAGGATGCTGTGGGAGACTGTGTCAAACGCTTTGCTGAAGTCAAGGTAGACCACATCCACCGCTCTGCCATCATCCATCCACCGTGTTATTTCCTCATAAAAGGCTACGAGATTGGTCAAGCATGACTTCCCCTTGGTGAAGCCATGTTGACTGCCCCTCATAACCCTCTTATCCTTGATATGCCTTAAGATGGCACCAAGGATAAGGTGTTCCATCACTTTCCCAGGAATGGAGGTGAGGCTGACTGGTCTATAGTTACCCGGGTCCTCCTTCTTGCCCTTTTTGAAGACAGGAGTGACATTTGCTTTCCTCCAGTCCTCAGGCACCTCTCCCATTTCCCAAGACTTGGTAAAGATGAGGGAGAGCGGTCTAGCAATGACCTCCGCCAGTTCCCTCAGCGCCCACGGGTGCATCCCATCTGGACCCATGGATTTATGGATGTCCAGATCGCTCAACTGGTCTTTAACCCATTCCTCATCGACTAAGGCAAACCGCTCCGTTGACCTGTCTTCATCTGAGGTCTCAGAGGTACAGGGCTCTTCAGGACTGCCTCCGGCAGAGTAGACAGAGACAAAGAAGGCATTAAGTAACTCTGCCATCTCTGTATCTTCTGTCACCAGGGCACCCGTCCCGTTCATCAGCGGGCCTACATTGCCTCTGGTGTTAGTTTTATCTGCCATGTATTTGAAAAAGCTCTTTCTGCTGTCCTTGACCCCTCTCGCCAGCTTTAATTCCAAGGAGGCCTTAGTCATCCTAGCAGCTTTCCTACATCCTCTAGCAGCAGCCTTATATTCTTCCCAAGTGGCCAGCCCTTCCTTCCATGACCTGTAAACTCTTCCACTTCAGCATACCCAGCAATTCCCTATTTAGCCACGCAGGTCTCCTGGCCCTCTTCCTTGACTTCCTATGTGTCGGGATGCTCTGATCTTGAGCTCGGAAAAAGCAGTCCTTGAACGTCAACCAACTATCTTGGGCCCCTTTACCTTCAAGCAGCCTAGCCTATGGGATTTCCCCTAGCAATTGCTTGAAGAGGCCAAAGTTTGCCCTGCTAAAACCACCTCCCGTATGAAGATATTCTGAGAAAGTTAGGGCTGTTCAACCTGGAGAAGAGAAGGCTGTGTGGAGACCTCATAGCAGCCTTCCAGTATCTGAAGGGTGTTATAGGGGTGCTGGGGATGGACTCTTCATTAGGGACTGTAGTGATAGGACAAGGGTTAATGGGTTCAAACTTAAACAGGGGAAGTTCAGATTGGATATAAGGAAGAAATTCTTTACTGTGAGGGTGGTGAGGCACTGGAATGGGTTGCCCAGGGAAGTTGTGAGTACTTCACCCCTGGTGGTGTTCAAGGCCAGGGTGGACGAGGCCTTAGGTGATGTGGTTTAGGGTGAGGTGTCCCTGCCCATGGCAAGGGGGTTGGAACTTGATGATCTTAAGGTCCTTTCCAACCCTAACTATTCTATGATTCTATGAATTAGAACAAGTTCAAAGTTTTTTAACAAACAAAAATGAAATTGAAGTCTTGCACTGTTTTCTGGTAACTCAATAAATACTTTGTGTCATCTCCTTGTGGCCTTAAAACAAGATATAATTAAATAATTTAAACTCTTTTAAAAACCTCTGTCTTCAAAATTTCAGTGTTGTTTCCTTTAACTGCCGCACATATTTCCTGGCAGCAAGAGACTTCTAACAGATTAGTTACTTATATTAAGTTAATCCTTTTCGAACATGCATTCTGGAGAAAATACTCAGAACCTTCCCAATGCTATAAGTTTGCAGCAGTATGCTATAAGTTAAGCAACCTAAAGCGTTCCAATACGCAGAACTTGAACTGACTTGGATTACAAGGTTTATTGTGAGGTGTCCCTGCCTATGGCAGTGGGGTTGGAACTAGATGATCTTAAGGTCCTTTCCAACCCTAACTATTCTGATTCTATGATTCTATGATTTTTATTTCCAAGCAGAAGCTGAACCCCTATAACTTTTATAAAAAATGAAAAGCTTTGTATACATTTTGATTTGCTCTAAGGTAGTAAGATTAAATAGTGACTATTTAGCCTTGATAGCTAAACAGATTTTGTACTGTATGAATCTGATGAGAGGAATTGATAGCACATAAAACATTCTTCAGTTTATGCACCAGTTTACAAGTTACCTTGGACCTCCATTTGTCTAATTTCAAATACCAGTGTAATGGACACAGCAAAGCTTTAGGTGACTGCATAATAACTCAAAAAAAAAACCAAAACCAGAATACACTAGCTAGAAGTCTTCAAAATGTAGCAAAGATCAGACAAATATTGGTAAACACCTCTTTATTTGGAAGATTTGAGACACCTCTGTGTTATCAGACATGAGTATGAGAGCAAACTGTTCTCTCTCCTTTCATGCATACCTCTAATTTATGGACACTTAAACGATTGATGAAGTTAGAAAAGAAGATTTCTCTGTAATTCAGCATCATATTTCAGTATATTTAAAATGGATTTATTTTAGTATCAGATTAAAAGGACTAGACAAGCTCTCAGAATCTGAGCTTTTTTGTGTGAGCCCCAAATTTCATTCAAAAGATTCTCAAAAATATGAAGTCCTAAACTTTTTTCTCAGCCCAGTAACTAAAATTCTTAATGTAGTCCATTTGCTTAAAGAAAAGTCCTCAAAAAGTGATTTTCAGATGCTTTTGATGTCAGCAAGACCCGTATCTGTTGCTTCTTAATAATGTGTACGAGTCCTCCCTCTGCAATTGGACACAGCATCTTTTCAAAAAATAATATAAAACTTACCTTGAAAAAAGTCATGGTTGCTCCATCTTCAACTGTCCCATACTCTATCTTTGTTTGCTTGGCCAAATCATCAGCAGAATCAATAGGGGATTCCATACGTTCCACTGTCAGAAAGGCGGCTAGGTTAGCAGTATACGAAGAAATGATGATAAGTGTGAAAAACCACCAAATGCCTCCCACTATCCTGGTGGAGAGGGCTTTGGGCATGAGCTCAGAACCTAATGAAAACCAGGGGAGAAAGGTGAAACCGATGCACAGACAATAATAAGTGTTCAGCACTTTTTGCCACAGCAGGGAGATGGAATCACTGTGCAAAAAAATCTTTAGGCTACAGGCTTACATGTACTGCTTGTATAAACACACACAACTGAAATGAACAATAAGGATTGATTGCACTTATAAAGACAGACCTTTTTGGAGCTGTGGGGAAAACATAGAAATGGGAGATTCAATGTTCAATGCCTCTTAAAATTTATAAATATATACATAACAACATGAAAAAATCTGTTACTTGAACTGGCTTTCCAGAAAAATTGCAAATGTTCCATCCCTGGCAGTGTTCAAGGCCAGGCTGGATAGAGTCTTTGGTGACATGATTTAGTACAAGGTGGCCCTGACCATGGCAGTGGGGTTGGAACTAGATAATCTTAAGGTCCTTTTCAACCCTAACTATTCTATGATTCTGTAATTCCATGATTCTATGATTCTATGAAAAATGCTGTCTGGATTGAGCCTTTAAGTTAATATTGAACCATTTGTATAGTTCTTCATCATCAAGACACTACATAAATATTAAGTACTTTGTAAAAAGTCACTTAAGTAATTAAAAGCTACTGATGAGAGGAGCAGGTATAGAACAGAAGTATTTACTATCTGAAATATGAATTCTGAAATCTTTTATAAACATGCTTTGGGCTTTTGCCATTAACATTGCTGTAAAGGGTTGCTCATTAACTGCTAATATTAGAAATAAAACCATCTCCCATCTCTGGTAGCCCCACAGTTACAGATGAACACAGGTGGCTATGCCACACACTTAATTTGATAGAGCAGCAATGAAAATATTAGATTGCTAAGCATAAACTGAATAAAGATTATAATGCATTGCTGGAGTTGCCTGTTCATGGCACTAAAGAATAGAAGGGAGAGACAGCTACTGTATAGTAATTTGCATAATTATTAATGTTAATTTAGAGTCTAATGAGACAATTTGAAGCACATAAACTCCTCTCGTGCCTAATTACTAAAAACAGGAAAAAATAAAATTCAATGGAATTTACAATTGCAAATATTTATCATAAATGAGCATGTATGGATTTTTTTCTGTAAGATTTTAACTGAATTGAATGAAATTTCTGATAATGTTGAATAAACAATTTCAAGCTTCACTGTAAGAACTTTACATAAGATCTCTAAGATGTAGCTGGAAACTTGTTTTCAAAAAATCAGTTTCACCATATTCACTATACAATCATACCAAAATGATCATTTTTTTTAATTGCTTAATATGTTTGATTTTAAATCTCCTGGGTAAAATGGAATGAAGGCAAGATGGACTATTTTATTTCTGTTAAATTTTAGTATTTATATTTAATTATTTAAGGAACTGGTCCAGCAAGGTAACACATCTTCATATAAATGAAAGATTATGCCAAACTTCCAAAGTCAATGCCAAAAAAAGAACAGAAGAAGAGGGAGGGGAAGCCAAAGAAAAGGAAAAAAGAAGTGGTATCATAACTGGACTATCATATTAAAAAACAGCCCATCTTACCCTGCAGTTCATCTTACCCTTGCTGTTTCAAACAAAAAAAGCTGACAGACTTGGACATGACAGCCAACTCCAGCTCCACACTCTGCCTAGAATTCTGCAAGGAAAAAAGTAAAAAAGTACCTTTCTGATGTAGTTGCTCCTAGGCCCTGTTAGTCAGACACTTAGACACCGTAACACTAACAGATTTCCCAATATAGCCCACCATCATCAACTCTTAAATTGTTCTTGTTTCATTTAAAAAGCAACACCAGTAAAGTCAGATAGGACTGGGAAGAAAAGAA